>NC_064919.1:88558481-88858981 GCF_929443795.1 Astur gentilis | reverse complement strand
TGGAGGGGGCC
Organism: Astur gentilis; assembly: GCF_929443795.1. Classification (NCBI taxonomy): domain Eukaryota; kingdom Metazoa; phylum Chordata; class Aves; order Accipitriformes; family Accipitridae; genus Astur; species Astur gentilis. The sequence continues at coordinate 88,858,970 of NC_064919.1, read as the reverse complement.
CAGCCCGTTGCCCAGCGGCGAGAGGCTCTGCCCCATGCCGGGCATCTCCTTGTAGGGCCCGTAGAGGTTGTTGACGGCGGGCAGCCCGCGCTCGTCCCGCATGAGGGCGAAGCTGCCGCTGACGTTGCCCGAGAGGCGCTGGTGGTGGTGGTGGTGGTGGTGGGCGTGCGGGTGGGCGTGCGGGTGGTGGAACTTGTCGGAGACGGTGGAGATGGGCGGCAGGGGCTGGAGTGGCGTCAGGGTGGTGTAGGTGCTGCTCATGCCCATGCCGGGCGGCGAGGACTCGCAGGGCATGCTCATGGCGTGGTGCAGCGGGATGGAGAGCTCGGGGCGGTACTCGGCGGCGCCGTCCAGCAGCGAGGCCATGCTGGACACCATGGCCGGCCGGGCGGCGGCGGGGGCCAGCTCCTGGTGCGGCGGCGGCGGCGGCGGCGGCGGCGGCGGGGGCGGCGGCGGGGGCGGCGGCGGCGGCGGGGGCACCCGGAGCGGCCCGGCGCCGCGGCCGCCGTGGTGGGGGCTGGGGCTGCCCATCAGCTCCGGCTCATGGCCGGCCGCCCCGTGCAGGCTGCCCAGCGGCTCCATCGCCATCTCGGGGTTCATGGCGCAGGCACCCGGCTCCCTGCCGAGGCATCGACGGGCGCTGCGGCCGCTCCTCATTCACTCATGGGGGCGGCGAGCCGCGCCGGGGCAGGGCAGCGCGCCGCGGCCCCGGGCCGCCCGCTCCGCCGGCCCCGCGGGCAGCGGGCAGCGGCCGCTCAGCCGGGCCCGCGCCGGCCCCGCGCCATGTCCTCGCCTCGCCGCCGCCGCCGCCGTCTGCGGGCGGCGGGAGCTGTCCAGGGCGCGCTGCGCGCACAGCCCTGGCCGCGCCCGCTGGGCCGGGCCTGCGCCACTGACAGGCGGCGCGGCCGCGCGGGCCCCGGCGCGGGGCGGGGCCGGGAGGGGCCGCCAATGGCGGCGCGGCGCGGCGCCGGGCGGGGCGGGGCGGCGGGCCGGGGACGGCCGGGCCCTTAAAGATGCCGCGGCCCTTTGTAACCGCGCGCGCGCGCGCGGAGGGGGTTGCGGGGGGGGGGGGGGAGGCGGTGTCTGGCCGCTGAGGGCGGCCGGGGCCGGCCTCGGGCACCGCCGTGACGCGGATCCGCGGCTCCCGCCGGGAGCCGGCCCGGCCCGAGCGCTGGTCCCGCCGCGCCTCAGGCTCCTCGCGTCCCCTCAGGCGCCTCAGCCCCCCGCGACGCCCGTCAAGCTGCTCGGTCCTCTCAGGCGCCTCAGCCGCCCCCGGCTCCTCGCGTCCTCTCAGTGCCTCAGCCCCCCGCGACGCCCCTCGGCCGCCTCGGTCCTCTCAGGCGCCCTCAGGCGCCTCAGCCCCCCGCGACGCCCCTCAGGCTCCTCGCGTCCTCTCAGGCGCCTCAGCCCCCGCAGGCTCCTCGCGTCCTCTCAGTGCTTCAGACCCCTGCGAGCCCCCTCAGCCTCCTCGGTCCTCTCAGGCGCCCGCAGGCGCCTCAGCCCCCCGCGACGCCCCTCAGGCTCCTCGGTACTCTCGGGCGCCTCAGCCCCCACAGGCTCCTCGCGTCCTCTCAGTGCTTCAGACCCCTGCGAGCACCCTCAGCGTCCTCGGTCCCCTCAGGCGCCTCAGCCCTCTGCGAGCCCCCTCAGGCTCCTCGGTCCCCTCAGGCGCCTCAGCCCCCTGCGAGCCCCCTCAGGCTCCTCGCGTCCTCTCAGTGCCTCAGCCCCCCGCGACGACCCTCAGGCTTCTCGGTCCCTTCAGCCTCCTCGGTCCCCTCAGTCCCGACCCGGCCCGCCCGCCCCCTTAAGCGTCTCCCCCGACACGGCGGGGGCCGGCACCGAGTCCCGGCAGGCAGCAATCCCGCCGGGGCCGGTGTCGGTGCCGCCGCCTCGCCAGCCCCACGCTCCCGCCTGCCCGCGGTGCGGGGCGGCGGGCCGGCCGCGCAGATGTCCCCTTTGTGCGGCGGCGGTGGGGGCCGGGGAGCCGTGACCCATTTATCCCGCTCGGCTGCCGGAGGGCGAGTGGGGGGCCCCGGCCAGACGAACCCTCCGGCCGCCGCGCCCGCGGGGAGACCGTCCCGAAGCGGGGCGGGGGAGGGCGGGGGCTGCCCCGCAGCGCGGCGGAGCTCGGGGCTTGGCCCACGGGCGGCTGTGGGTCCCGGCTCCCTCCCCTCGGCAGCGGGTCCCGGCTCCCCCGGCGCTCTGGCTGGCTCGGCGCTCCCCCGGCGGAGCAGCCCGGGCGGCGCGGGCAGCCCAGCCCCCGCAGCCTGCCGGGGATCCCGCTCGGCGCGGCCGGACCGGGCTGACGGCAGCCGCGCTCTTCTGCCTGCCCCTGTGCTGTTTTACACCAAGGCGCCGTGTCGATCTGCGTTATTAGTTGCGTTGAATATGGCAGAAAGTACGGGTCGGTAAGAATGTATCACGAACGTAGAGCAGTAGATGAACTGGTAGGGTCACAAGAGAAGTCCGTGCCCCCACGGCAGTCCGCTTTCACCCAAGTGCGTGATTCCTTTCACTAATGCCCACACGCCCCACCATACACACAGGCGTACGTGCCTTCCCTCTTTCCGAGGGAGCGTTGGTTCTCCAGGCCGGCCCTGAGCCTCTGCAGCTGGAAGGGGCAGCAGCACGCCTCTGCGCCGCGGAGGCTGAGCCCAGCGGCACAAACCGGCGTCATCGCAGCGAGAGGGTTTGAACTATTTCATGTTTGCCCTTGCCAAAACCATCTGCTGTGCAACTGCAAGGCCATCGATTCGGAGCTGTGAGCCGCGAGAGCCACTGTGCCTCACCGGCAGCCAGCTTTGCTCTGAGCTGCGCCCGTCTCTCGGCTCCGAAGATCCCCGAAGTATGCCGCTGCGTGGGGGAACCCCATCGCCATCCTGCCCGGCAGAGCCCCGGGAAGAGGTGGGGAACAGGCACTGCGCTGGGAGGGGAGGCGGTGGTGGGGAACAGCCCGCAGGTTCCCAGAGGGGCCTCGAGCGCGGCCGGAGCCTCGGCACGTGGCGCGGCGTCGGCACTGCGGGGTCTGTAGGGAGAGGCAGGGAGGGATGGAAGCAGGCAGGCAGGCAGGCGAGGCACAAAGAGCAGGTGAGCAGCCAAGGAGGTGCGCAGGCAACCGTGCAGGCAGGCGAGGAGGTGGATGGGGGTCACCCAGTGGGAGCAGGGCCCGTGGGGACAGGAGCCCCTGGCACGGAGCTGGCAAGCGGGGACCCCCCTGCTCCGACCAGGCCCTGCGCCCTCCGCGCGCCCCACTGCAGAGGACCCTCTTCAAGAGGTGTTGGGCCGTGCCATGCCATCCCAGGCTGGGCCGTGCCGGACTGTGCCGCACCATGCCAGGCTGTGCCGGCCCCTGCCATGCCGTGCCATGCTGAGCCATGCTGTGCCTGACTGTTGGGCTGTACTCTGCCATGCCGTGCCAGGCCACGCGGCTGCTCCCAGCCGTGCGGTTCCCTCTGCTGCCCCCCCCCCCCCCCCCCATTTAATCAGTAACGCAGCGACGGCAGCTCCAAGCAGCGGCGTCCTTGCATTTTATGTCATCCTTATCTCGGGCCCCGATAACCATCTCAGCATTTGTAAAGGTCCCACCCCCACTGTGTCTTTCCGGTAACCAAATGGGGGAAAATGGGGAGAAATGTCACCTTATTGATAGCAAGGGTTCAGCCTGCGTTGGACACTGGGGAGAAAAATTCTCTGCCAAGGGGCAGAGGTGCACAGGAATGGTGTGACAGGGGGCTGTGGGCAGCCGTTGGCAGGGTGGGCAGGGTGGTGTGGGCAGTGTGGTGTGGGCAGCGTGGTGTGGGCAGCGTGCCGAGCCAACCCGCCTGAGCCCGGGTACAGGCAGGGGTGGGTGCTGGGCATCCCTCTGCTTTGGGACATGGAGAAATACTGCAGGGCTTGTAAAGAAATGCAGCTGGTGAGTGAAAATGACTGAGTCCAGTCCAAAAATGGCTGTATTTTATATTTTTCTGAGGTAAGACATGATGCATTACCAGGCCCCTCTCCAGGGCACTCAGAGTCTCCTTACAAACAGATCACATATGATAGCACCCAGTTTCCCTACAGATTTCCACTATGGATCCCAAAGGCTAACGGTCCATTTCTCTCCACGCTGCTGTCGCCGCGCGTCTCTGGAGCTCACGGTATTTTCCAAGCTGCTTTTCAGCACTAAGTGGGTATAAAATGAAGGTCCGCCCACCCCAGCTACCCCTGCCATTGTCAGCCTGGGGTGGAAAAGAAGAAAGGAAGGAAGAAGAAAAAGCAAGCCCTGGCGTGAGGTGCCTTTGTTCAGGGCAAGTTATGCGTGAAATCTTTTTGTCCTTCCTAAAGGAAGGCAAAAGTTGCAGTTGATTTGGGGAAAAAAGAGGCAAGTGCAGCCCTCCGGAGGCTTGCCACGGTGGGCAAGCGGAGAGGGGAGTAGGTGGGCAGACCTGGATGGAAGCCAGGTGCTGCAGATGTGCTGGCGTCCCTTTCCTCCTTTTTCTTTTCTTTTCCCTTCCCCTTTCCCAGAAGAGCTGAGGTTGGAAAGTATCTCTGGAGACCAGGCACTCCAGCCCCTGCTCAAACTGTCACACAAGTGTGAGCTGGTGGCAGGACATGCTTTTTTAGATACTCAACTCCATCCCCTCCTGCCGTTCCTAGGAGCTGCCAGTACCCTCTTATAGTATGGGAAACGTTACCTAAAAATTAAGATTAATCATACTTTGAATCTTAGCTCCATAGGTTTGCAGAGATCTTCTAACACGTTCCATACCTTAAATGAAATACAACTTTTTGTTGAACAAAAAATGAACTGCACTGTTTTACTTGATTGTGTATTGATCCCCTCTTCTTTCAGAAAAGCCAGCTGCATTCAGCTCTCTCAGCAGGCACCTAGCCCCACTTTTTGTTAGCTGAGGTGGTACTTGGCTTTAGTGGGGTCTGTGCTGGTGGGCACGAGACAAAGTTCCTGGCTGCGGCAGAGTGACAGAAGCGCGGTGTCCCAGCAGCAGGGAGCAGAGCTGCCGTGTGCCGGCCGCAGCGGGGCTGCGGGCTGGTTCAGGGGGTGTGCGGGTGGATGGGGCATTTGCCAGCGCCTTTGGAGGGCTGGGCTGCACCCATCATTTCGATCCATTATGCTCTCTTTAAGTTGACAGAGGAAAGATGAGAAATTGTTTTTTTTTTTTTCCTGACAAAACGATATTTTCAAAATTTAGGAGATAAGGCCTGACTTTGACCCTTCTTTTTTAAACCTGTGCCTGATTATTGTGTTCCATGATTTTGTTGTATGACACACGGTAGGGTCTCATTCTGGCACCTTGCCAAATTGATGTCAAAATCTTCCTGGTAATCAACCCACAAACGTATAAACATCAGCGCACGGTGCAGCTGTAACCAACGCGGCGGGTGCGTCGTGGCGTGGCACTGCTCGTCCGACGGGTTGCCCGTGCTCTGCCCAGCCGGTGGGCCAGGGGGCCGTGACACGGTGGGAACTGTGAAGGCCCCGCTGGGGACAGCGCAAGGGAGAGATCTGCCCTTCTGCCCCGTGGGTGCTGCCTGCTTTGGCATCCTCCATGGGGCTGCCCGCGGCCCCTGCGGCCACTAAACCTTTCTCCCTGCGCGATGGAGGGTGCTCGGGTGTCCTTTGGCACCCACGCGAAACAAACCCCTGCCGTCAGCCGTGTTGCGGGCAGCAGGCGCGGGCACGGCTGGCAGGAGCAGTGCCGGAGAGCCGGGGCGGCCAGTCGCTGCTTCCAGCCTAACGAGCTTTGGCTGCCCAGCGGGAAGCGGCGTTCCCTGCCTGCATGGTTGCCTTTGCCAGAGGCTTCCCCTCCGCTCTTGGGGGAGGGAGGAGGGAGGTTTCTTTGTTAGCTTTCCTCCTACTCCCTGCCTGCAGCCAGGACTCCCCGTGCCACTGCCGAGCTCCCTGGCTTCCCCCAAAACAGGCAGCGGTGCGGTGCTCGGGGGCCGGTGGGATGGGATGGACCCAGAGGTTGACCTGGCCTGGCCACATTCACCCCAGGTTTCCTTGCTTGATATCCTTCTTTTTTTGGCTCTTGCCCCCCCTGGGTATTTGAATTTTAATTCCTCTCCTCTTTTGTTCACCAGGGGTTCGACTGTAGTTTCCTCCAGCACCCACACCTCCAGCACCACACTCGCAGAGATGGGTGAAGAAAAGGGCCTGGCCCTTCAGCGCTGCAAAACTGGCCGTCTGACCCAAACCGTCCATAAAAGGCTGAGTGCAGGGATTCACCTGCGCCCACAGCCCTGCACGCCCCACTCATGTTGGTGCTGGTTGTGGCACAGGCATGGGTGAACTTTCTCTTAAAATAGCTAGCACAACCTGGCCAGGGCTGGCACAGATAATTTTCACCTGCTTTAAACAAATATTGCAAGTGTTTTCTTTTGGTGTTTTGAAATTGCTGTCGCAAGTCCATTTTTCTCTGCAGAGGGCAGAGGGTCCAGCTCCAGCCCCCTGTGACATCTTCCCAGTGATGGCAGCGTGCCTGGACACGGGTCCAGGGGGGCTTAAACCTCTATTGGCCCCTGGTGTATCTGCTGCTCAGGGACTAAGTTTTGCTCATGAGATTTTTCTCCTCCCAGGCAGGATCTCAGTTATTTAGAAGTAAAAGACAAGTTGGACAATATGGTATTTTTTTCCCAGAGTTTTTCAGGGGGCAGTTTAGAGGGTAAAACAGGCCTGAGAAAGCTGAATTCAGCTTTATCAGTGCAAACTGGTAACAGGAAAAATGGCTCTGGGGCTACGTGGGGGAAGCAAGACACCGCCAGCAGCCTCCGGCTCTGGCACTGAGGGGCAGAGGCTCTGGGGAGCCTTCCTTGGATTTACAAGTGAGAAGATGAAGGAAAGGATTTTTCCTCTTCCATCACTACACCAGAAATTGGGTTATGGGGTAATAAATCCCAGCCTGAGTGGTACCTGGGGGGCTGCCCTTGCTAGGGGTTCCCCTAGCATCCACCAGCCCTGGTGCCCCCGGTCCCCAGGACTCCTTGCCAGGCAGAAACAGCAGCTTTCAGGGATGGGGAGTGCAGCCCCTGTGGCACAGTATGGGAAATCAGGAGGTGCTGGGTGGAACCGGGGCCGGAGCAGCGGGTGGCTGGTTGCTTGCTCTGGGGTTTCTGCTCCACACCTCTCATGGACAGCCCCAGCTCGGCACACCCTGGCCCCCACTGTGAGAGGGGCAGCGGGGCCATCCCAGGGTGGCTGATGGCACACTTGGCTGGAGAGGGCCGTGGTTAAAGATTAAAACTGGTTCCAGTTTGCAATATTTATCTTGGGAGCAGGAGGGCCCCAGCTTGTTTAGTTTGTGGGAAGCGTTGGGAAACGGTGACGCTGGTGTGGAGAGACCCGGCAGGGCTGGCCCTCGCAGGGGCGTGGGGTCCCGGGGGTCCCCGCACAGCGAGCGGGGGATGAGGTGGCACTGGCAACGTGGGTGGGATGGGGACAAAACCCAAGGGAGGGGCTCACATCAACGGGTGCACCACGCAGTTAGGACGTGGCTGCTGCCCTCCCACGCTTTGCACAGTGTCCTGCCTCTCAAATGGAGACGGTGGCACCTGCCTCCCTCCCATGGTTGTTTCAAGGATATATTAGACATTAGTGATGGGAAGCATGCAAGTAGTGTAGACAGATAATGCTGTTTCATTTATATTGCACTAAGCATTACCTACTACAACGTTTTTCAAAGATTAATAACTGGTTGCCCAAGCTATTAGCCCTCCTCTAGAAGCATCCACCCCGAGGCACCGGGACAGTGAGCTATCCAGCTCATGTGAAAGTCTGGGGTTTAAAGACATTTTGGTGGCAAGAGTGCCTGATGTGCACAAGAGTGACAAGGCTTATTCGGGAGCTGCCTTGCATTTGTGCTGTGCAGGCCAGGCAAACTTCTCCAGAGCAATTTGTGCATCAGAACAAATCAAGAACAAGTTGTCCCAGACGGAGATGTCCTGAGGTGGGTTTGAATACCAGCCACACTCAGAGAGCTGAGATGCTCTGAGAAACAGGGCTTTGGCCAGCGTGGGTGGGAGGTCTCAGTCAGCCCCGTCCACTCGAGTTTTACGCCAACGTTACTCCTACCTTGGCAGTCAGCTGTTATATTTAAAATCGGATTGAATGAAGTAGTATAGCATCTATTGTGGAATACTGACACTGCATTTATTGGGAGGGAACCAGATTATGTGACAGCTGATTTCTTGTTTTTGTATATATGATTTTACAAAGAGTTGCCAGAAACCACCAAAATATGGTTAGAACCTAAATTATCACTTTTTACATAATTTTGGGGTTTGGTATCCCCAAAATATCCCATAGTGACTGGCAATTGTTTAGGTTTCAGTAGCGGTTAGAAGGAGAACCCACACAGCTCCCTCCTGACTGGTGTTTCCCAAAAAGCTCTGCTGCTGGGGCTTTGGTGAGTCTTAAAGAGGGACGGGAGGGAGCCAGGACACTCCTGCACTGCTCTCACAGGCACTGAAAAAGGCAGTAAAGAGGAATTTGTAGGTACAGGGAGAATGTTCCTGTTACTGGACATCCTTTTAATTTTGTAAAGGCATAAATACCCACAAGCTGCCTGTAATAAAAGACTAGAGATGCAAAGCACATTTTAATGGTGGGGAAACAACCACTATGAGAACTTAAAACCAAGGCAGCAGTTTCTGCATCAGTGCAAGTCCTTCCATCAGTCAGTTTAAAACCTGAAAGTCCTTAAATCAATCAGCACTGCCTTTCAGCTGCAGCACACGGACATGGCAGCCGAGCTCCCGTGCAAGGTGCTCGGGGCTGTGCAGCACAGCTCTGGCCAAGGGTCTGCTACGGCCCCTGCCAGCCTGAGAGAGTCTCTTGCTCTGAGTTCACCTGAACTTCCAAAAACCCATGGCAGAGTTCCTCACAGGAGCTGGTAAGGACACTGAGCAGTGTTGAAGCAAGCAGCAAGTTGCCTCTTGGCCTGGGAACTGGCCACGAGGCAGAAATAGAGCAGGAAGGATCGATCGGCTCTGACCCAGCAGGATGGCAGCTCCCGGGATCCAGACCCACCTGCACGGAGGCCAAGAGGATCACGGCTAAGGCTGCACTCAAACGGGCGAGAGTCCGCGGAAATAATACCCACTGACACGGACAAAACCAGGAGAAGAGTGCCTGCTGACCCCCGGGGCTTGGGGCAGTCTCCAGCCCACCCAGAGAGCCGGCTGCACCCTCGGTGGGGTGCAGGAGCAGTCCCTGGCAGGGATCCTCGGCATGGCCCACTGCCGGCGCAGTTGGCTGCTCTTTGCCACGGTGCACGCCAGCCAGGCGGCTGGCTGGCCCCTTCCACCAACATCCCCCAGCCCCAGAGCTCACTGGGGGCTGCCGCCGGCTGCAGGGTTTGGTGAGAAGGCATCAGGAGAGATGTGACGTCCTCAAGGTCAAGGGCTGATGTGCTATAGCGTCCAATGGAATTGGAGGTAAAACTCAGAGGCTAAAGTGGGGCAATCTGTCCTTCTTACTAGTGTACTGTAGGCGATGGAAGTGGGTTATAAGATGTTCTTGGGAATGTAATTCACTTTAATGAACAAATACCCCAAGCCAAGCTGTGTACTGATTTACATGCTTTGTAAAACCGCATATTTCACAGGAGTGCAGAATTTGATCCATCACACTAAGCTTATTGCACTGCATAATGAAATATAGGGAGCAATAAACAAGACCTTTGGCAACTCTTGTGATGAAGTTTTCCAGTAAAACCTTTTGTTTAAGGCCAGATCTGCAGAAAAGCTGACACGCTGATGTGCAGAACACAGGCCCTGGAGTCCACAGTTTAGCCCTCAAAATCCCTGCCTGTCTCCTGGGTGCTGCCCAGGGTGCCCCCCGCCCACGCTCATCGGTGCTCGCAGCACCCACACGTGCCCACACGCAGACACCAGCAGGGTGGGGGCCCACGAAAAGCAGAAGAGGAGAAGTTGCTCAGCTTGCTCAGGTGTCTGGCAGCCACCTCTAGGCAGGGGGTCAAGGGCACAAGCCCACCCTGACCAGGTGCAGGGAGAGGACAGGACGAGTGCTGGGAGAGCCACTTAGGCACAAAACTCTCCAAAAAACCTCAGCACAAGCAAGCGGTGTGTAGTCGATGGCTAAGGACGAGTATAAAAGTGGAAACCCTATGACAAAGCCTGAGGCACAAGTGAAAGCCAGCTAGCAAGGGAGTTAAAAAGCACCAGTAAAACTTGCTGTGAGTTGTAATGGTGACCAAGGAGAGTTGTTCTGCTGCTCTGCGGGGAGGGAAAGCTGTCAGTGGGGAGCGGAGGCTGTTATCCGTGCTGCACCGTCACGATGGGAGGAGGTGTTGGGAAGGGTTCTGCGGGGGCCTGTCCCTGCCAGCTACTATCTGATATTTTCATTAGCAGCTGGCACGGCGGGGTAGAGAGCGTGCTTATTAAACTAGTGGGCAGCACTCAGCTGGGAGGAGCTGCGAGCACGCTGGAGCTCAGGATGAGAGTTAGGAACGATCCTGTGATGTGATATGGGTGAGCATGAAGGTGCGCCGTTGGGGATAATTAACATCACAGCCAGGAACCGGGATCACCGCCTGGGTCTGCAGAAGAGAGGGCGGCCGGCCACAAGCCTGGCGCAGGTCAGCCGGGCGAGGTGCTCAGGAGCAGGCAGGGAGCCGGAGATGCCCAGAGGCAACGCTGCTGTTCCCTGGACTGGCTCCTTCCCGGCAGGTTTTTGCCTGCTTGCTTGGCTGGGATGGTGTTTTTTGCTCTTTGCGAATGAAGCCTATGTGTTTGCAGCGTGGGAACTCACTGAACGTTACCAGGGGCCACGGTCCTCTGCAGACAATCACACCACTGCTGTTTGTTGCGTGCTGATCTCCGTCGCTCACCCGGTGCTAACCCATGCAAATGCTTCTGTGGGCCAATTATTCCTGCATGGGGATTTTTGATGGGGCGTTTTTGGTGTTATTTAACATCTGTTTTCACTGGCATAAAATACGCCTCGGGCTTGCACAAGAGCCATGGAAACAGGGTAGCTAGGGCTCCGTATACCAGCTTGAAGTGAAAAATACGTAAATCAAACTTTACTCTCCATTAATACTAGTACCTGGCCGGAGGCGCACGGGCCTGGATTCTGCGGGGCAGCTCATCCCAAAGTGGGTGTCGGGAGTGGGGCGCATGAAGGGGACCCGGGTACCTGTGCCTCCCCACTTCACCGGCAGACCCCAGGGGAGGGGTTCGGCTGCAGGCAGCTGCCCGGGGACCCCTCAGAGCCAGCGAGATTTAATTGCATGGTGTGAGCCAGGTTTCCCTCTGATCTGGGGTGAGGGAAGTCTCTCTGCGATGGGGATCTCCATTCCCTATGGGAAATCCCGCCCACAGAGCCCCCGAATGTGGGAACTTTTCTGCAAACGGGATGTTGCTCCCTTTTGACATGTGCAGGATTGAGGATAGTTATTTCAGCTGGATTATCGTCGAGTCGGTAAGTGTGCTTGAATCTGCGAATAGTCTCTGTGTTTACACACTCAGGAGGAAAAAAAAATCAGTTACGGTGGGAGAGACCATTAGCTGTTTGGGCTCGTTCGCAGGAAGGGTAATTTTCGCTCATCAGCACGGTGCCGAAGGAGTCGGGGGGAACCCTGCCTGTTGGCCGGGCGCGGCGGGGGATAACGGCAGCCGGTCCGCCTGCCCCGTCGTGGCTGCGGAGACGCGGTGCTGAGGCCGCGGGCACGGGGAGCGAGCCAGCGAGCCCGGCCGGGCGGGCGGTGGGCTGCGCCTCGGGCGGCACCGGGGCCCTCCGTGGAGATCCGTATGCCAGGCACGGGGCTGAGCAAAGCAGGTGCCGTGTCGACCGCGGGGCATCTGTCACCGGTGTCCTGGGAGGAACCAACGGCGGGGGCCTGGCCCAAACCCTGCCCCTCACCACCCGCTCCTCTTAGTCCGGCACCTGAAATAAAACTCGGGCTGCGTGAAGCCGTGCTCGCGTTTTGCTAGGGTGGAGTGTGTGTGGCATGCTCTCATACAGTTTGAGCATGTTTCCAACCCCACAGCGTATCCTTTAAAATATGGGAAGCTTTTTGATGAAAATGAAGATCTGGCGCTCGGCTGAGTGTGCCTACAGCGCGGAAACCCTCCCGGTGCAGGCCCGTTGTTATTACTGGCAGTAAGCAGTTCAGGAAATAGTAAGAACAAGAAGCAGACACAGCTGAGTTTTACAGGCTTTCAATGCACAATAAAACATTTTATTTAAAAACAATGCATTCAATATCGTGTTTTGGCACATGAGTCAATGTTGCAGGCACATTCACACCAAAGAATCACATTGCTGAGAGATCCCAAATGAATCATCGCGTTGTTCTCCACAAACGATGCTCACGACGAGGATGCGGCACTCCGTCACGAGAAGCGCCAGGGCCTTGCTCACCAGCGTGCCCACGTGTTCACAGGCACGATGCGCTGCGCAAGCCACGCTCGGGCCGGGGGGCTGGCACCACATCTGGCACGAAACACATCAGCCTGCGGGCCCAATCCCGGCCCCGCCGACACCACAGAGGCAGCCAGGCTGAACGCCAGCTTTGCTTGCAACGTATTTCACACCATGTGCGGCTTTGCCATTCACCTGAGACTGTGCCCTGGCCCTTTATGAACATTAGCCATTTAAAAATAAATAATGCTTTTAGTATGGGCATTAAATAATGAATCCTTTATTACAATTATGGCATTTTTTTTTCTTTTTTTTTTAAAGTATTTATCTCTTTTTATTGAAAACAACTCCATCAGGCATTGAACTGTATAGCCATTAGAATAAAGACACATTCATTTACAGAAAACCTGCTTTTTTCTAAACGATCTGTTTTTTGCAACCTCCATTCACAGTTAGTTTTATTTCACAAACGCTTGCTTTTTGGTATACTCCACAATTAAAACCGGTAGCCAAAATGACTTTGTTTTAATGTATCTCGCTACCATTCACTGAAAAGATGCAAGCAATGAAAATACAAACCCAAGATGTATAAAAGAAGAGAAGGTAACACACGTATTTCCACTCCTATGTACACCCCCTCTTCACATCCCCTGCCCGGCGGCCCGATCCCCCCCCGACCGCAGCACCCAGCCCCACACAGCGCCTGCCCCGAGCTCCCACTGACGGTCCCTGCTGCGGGTGCGGGTCCTCAGCACCCATCCCATCGTCAGAGGGGCTGGAGCAGGATGCGGCCACCGCTCGCCTCCGGCTGCCCGCAGCGCCTGGGTCACTGTCCTGGCAGCCCAGGGCCGAGTGGGGTCTGCGTCCCACCAGACCCTTCCCTTGGAGCTAGTCAGAAGGACTTCTCTTGATTTTGTAAATGAAAATGTTTTGTACTTACACATATTGATCACATTGCATTACGCATACTTGCAGTTAGCTATATTTGCTTGTCTAGACATTCAGTAACGATAGTGAGTATTTTCCCTGAACCATCAGGAATTCGTTTAGGTAGGCAGAGGCAGGAAGATTTTGGGCCCAACAGAAGGGAAGGAAGAGTCTAGCCAAGGTGACACGGAATGCAGGTGCCATTTACTGTCCTGAGCAGGAGGGTGGCAGCCGGCATCTCCCTGCTCCGGGGAGCCACGTTTGCCGTCGGGAGCCGCTTGGTTGTTTAATGGAAAAGTGTTTTCTGCCGGCAAGAGGCAGATCCAGAGAGCCTCTCCTCCTCAGCTGCTGTCTTCTCAGCACCCTCCAGTCCTCACCTCTCCATCAGACCCCCCCCACAATCTATCGCCTTCCTCCCGCAGTCCAGCAGCCCACCACGAGCGGCCAAGCCTGGACCTTCTCCGAGGGCACCTCGGAGCTGAGGGACGCCAGCCAGCGCCGAGGGCTCCTCCCCGCCACCCAGCACTGACTTCCACCAGCTCAAAGAGAGACCTCATTTTCTACAAAACCAGAATTACGTGTGCCATAAGCCCGGTGCAGTGAGAAAAGGACGCCAAGCCCAGACCTGTCAGTGCAAAAGCTGGGGGGGGGTCACCCCACTTTGCCGCTCTGGGATGCGCAGTGCCCCTGAAAATCAGGGTTTGGGAAAGAGCCCAGTCCGACTGCAAGGTATCACCAGGGTCTTTGCCTGCCTGGGGGAGCAGACCCCACCCTGGGCCGCTGCTGGTCTCACCAGTCGGCACAAGCTGCCCTTCCCCTCTGGTCTCTCTATAAAAGCAGAATTCAAAGAGCATCTAAGAAAACAGGCAAAACCAAAAGATGCACATTTTGAGACGGTTTTCCATATTGCAAGAGCTTGGACAAAAAATATTGATACTAAGAAGCAATTTACTTTGGGCTGTATTGCGCCATTGATTTTGGGGCAGAACTCCCCATTAAAATCAATGATTCTGAAATGTTCAATGTGGTTCTGAAAAATCGATGGGGAGTTTTGCTTAAAAATCAATGATATAATATGGCGCTCTGTCAATAATTTTTCTGTATTCCCATTTCCGAATATTTGCAGTTGTTTTCATGCTTCCTTCTCTGCAGTTGGTGCCTCTTTGTGCCTCTGGAAAGTTCCAGCTGTGGTGCCAGGGCCATCCCCCAGGACCGACGGGGGGGTCCCGTCCCTCTGTGGGGGCGAGAGGGGGCTGCAGAGTGCCGGGGGTCCCTCCAGAGACCCCCCCGGTGGGATCTGCTGCCTTCAGTCATAACGGGACCTCACTGCAAGCGGGATGAACCTGAGACTGTTTGCTTAAATAAAGCAAAATCAAACTAAGGTACTGTGCATTAAAACACCTTTCCACCACCATCCTCTCCACAATCTGGGGGCACGTGCGGCGCTGCATCCCTGGTGCTCTGCGGGCTGGGGGGGAGCGGGGCATCGCAGACCTCCCGAGCACAGCCATGGGAAACAGGCTGGGGGTGCGAGTTGTGGGGAGAACAGAAATTCCAGCTGTGGGCGGTTTTCCCAAGTTTACCGTGATTAAGAAGGGAAATTAAATTTAAAAATATAAATTATGAAAAATGAAAAAAACTGCCTCGGCACAATTTAGGTTTTTGGTTTCAACGTCTAATTTTTACATTTTGTCTTCTCTCCCGGGTGCTCTAAAGCAGGAGAGATGAAGCGTACTGCTCAGGAACAACCAACCGAGGCCCTCGGGCATGCCAGAACCGACACCTTCTCCTCCCGCACAGGCTCTCGGGGAGAGGGAGGACACTGCAGCTCTCTCCGAACCAGCTCCACATATGCTTTGCCGCTCAGGTGCGGCAGCCACGCAAGCCCTTGCAGCGCCTTCAGCACAGGGAAACCCACTTCTGCCACCAGCCCTCTCTGGGGACGCTGGGGACAGGGTTGGGTCCGAGCAAGTAGCCCATCCCATACGGCCTCCCAGTATCTCACAGCGCACCCGCAGCCAGTTTGACTCTGGAGACCTTCCCATCCCGGTTTCACTATGCAGTTACTTGGCACGTGCATCTGTGTCTGCACGGGACGTGCTAACGTCCCATGCTCTCACCTGCATCCCTGCCCTGCCAGCGGTCCCGCTGCTGTCAGGGGAGGAGGTGCGCGGAGCCACCGGGGGAGATGTGCATGAACCAGCTCGCCCCAGGCTGAGCATCCCCATTGCAAAAAGGGCCTCCTGGAGACGCACGGACGGAAATACGTTATGTTCAGGCTAATGAATGTTTACTTGCGACTACATCTAATTTAAAGTAGTTACGTCATGTAAACGCCGTGCAGCAGCCAAGCAGGATCTGCCAGTGCAATTTCCCGTTGGGAGCCAGCAGCCGAAAACTGTATAGAGCACATTGGCCTGCGCTTTCATGCCAACAGAATAATAATAGTTCACGTTTCTTTAATTTGCTAATTAAAAATGATCGTTCCCTACATGAAATTGATAAAATGCCTCTGAATTAAAGTATCTGGCACTAACCACAAGGCGTCACTCAGGGTTTGGGGTGGCCCTTGTCCCCCAGTGGGCTCTTTGCCCAGCTGGCTCCTGGCCGCTGAGCACACCTTCACCATGCGCCTCGGTGACCTGCAAAGCGATCCGCCTGCCTTAGCGAACGTGAGTCTGCTGTACAGCTCAGTAGGAACTGATATCGGAAATGATTCGTTACTGTACTTCATTAACAACTAGTTCAGAACTCTTCCTTTCCTGCGCAACTTCTCTTTTTCTGTTTTTGGGCAAAACCAATCCGTGTGCTCCAGTACTTCAAGAAGGGTTCCCGCAGGACTCTGTCGGGACTGGTGCTGCTCGGCCGCTCCAGGCCCCACAGGTCCCCGCTACCCACTCGGACGCGCGGTCCAGGCATCCAGAGGATGCGATCCGGCAACCCTCACCGACAGGGCCCGCGGGGGTCGGGGGCGCTCGGTCCTTCCCCCTTCTGCAGGGGTCTGCGCCCAGCACAGCCAAACCCCGCTCCCTGGCCGGGACTCTCGCGCGCGACTACGACACAAATAATACGCGATAATATCAAGAACGACTCGTATGGCACCATACGGCATAAGACACCACCACCACTGCACAACTATGTCTTCATAATAACAGTTGCTAGAGGTCGTACTCTGCTGTAGGAACGGTGATGAGCGCAGGACCGACACGACAGCACGGGGAGCCAGAGCCGCCGGGAACGCTGAGCCAGGTTTGGCAGCTGGGGAGGGAAGCGCCGCGGTTCCCTGCGGGAGCGGGTCTGTGCATGCTGCGGCACGGGGGAGACCCAAGGCCCCCCGCAGCGCGCCCCAGCCCTGAACAGCCTTTGAAAAAGCAAAAGCCAGAAAATGTGGGATAATGAAAATGGTGAAGAAAGCCGCCAGCTCCTTCTCCACCCGGGGCGTGGGGGAGAGGCGGGACCCAGCTTCGGGGGCCAGGGGAGCTGTGGTGCCGCGGCGGGGCAGCGGCGGGCACCGGGAGATGCTCCGGGCCGCTCAGGTTTGGTGCTGTACTCGAGATCTCCTTCCTCACCTCCTACGTCTGCTTGTAGGTAAAGAGGCTGAGAAAAATTAAAATGTGCCATTTTAAAGTATGGTTTTAAATTGGATTTTGCATCTTCTTTCAGTGTATAGTCGGTTTTCAGTGTCATAGAGAACAGTAGAAAAATGTTAAAATACTTGTAAGTATACTTGTTGTACTAAGAAACCCAGTTATTTTACAGGCTCCTTTATCCTGAGACATAATGGCCAACATTTTCAAACCCTAAGTGACCCTAAGGTTTGTCCTCTCCACAAACAGCCTGATTTTCAGCGGTACTGAGGAAGCCGTGTCTTCCTTTGGCTGCCTTGGGTGGCTGTTGGTGAGTGGAAAATGGGGCCACTAATTCACCTGTCTGACCATGGATTGAGAGATGTAAATGGGGAAATCTGGTAACTGTATTTCCTCTTCCCTGTGCTCCTGCCGTGCTCACTTCTCTTTAAAAAACCATTTCTAAAAATCCCGGCGCCCAGGCTGCCTTTATCGCCTGGCCAGCCGGTCCCTGCGCAGCCAGCCCCGCTTGCCCGTCTGCCCCGTCGCCATCAATTGGGCTAATGACGAGGGCTATGACCGCTCCCCGCAGACCCGGCATCGCTGGGCAATACGCCCCATCGCCGCCACGGGATGGATGGCATTTTGGGTAGGATGTACTGAAATACAAAGAGAGCCTGCTCTTGCAGCTCTGCGAGGGGAAACATGGGGTCCCATGCGGCAGAGCTCACCGGGGCGGCCGCGGTGCCCGGCCGGCTCCGTGCCCCACAGCGCCGTGGGGTGCAGCCCGCGACGGGACCGTGCACACAGGGAGAGGGGAAAACGGGGAGTGCCGGCGGTCCCGGCGGGTGCGAAGGGACAGGCGGGAGCCCCCGTGCTCCCCACTTGGGGGGATCGTCCTCCCAAAGGACCCCGCCGTCGTCGGAGGGTGCGGAGAGCGGGCGCAGGGGGAAGGGTGCCTGCGCCGGGGTTTGGGGCTCTTCTCACCCAACACGTCTCCAGAGAAGCCTAATGCTCTTTATTGTGGTGGTTTCACTTTAAAATCAACTAGTATCACACGGATGGGAATGACCATGTTTCAGCCTGTCTAATTTGGACCAGGATTTGGCCCGAATTGAATTAAAATGCTGAAGTATTCTGAGAGCGATATAAACGCCTAGCTAAGGTATGAGCCATATTGTGACCTTCTTCTTCACATTATTCTTTAAAAAATGTAAAATTCGGTAAATATGAAAATATGCAAGCGGTGGAAATCAGGATCCACGCTGAAGAACTTGCAAGTGACGATGAACTGGAATTCAGAGTGGCTTTCTCGATCGGCCACGGCAATATATGTATGCTGAGCTATTGATAGCAACATATACAAAAGAAGCAAAACCTTTTAAAATTAGCATTTCTAGTTCTAATCGGGAAGGAACAATAAAATTAAGAGATTTAGGGCATTTAGTGGAATGCTAAAATACGAAAATATCTTAAAACATACTTAGCGGCATATCTATAAATGCAAAATATTTCAAATTTGCTGCTGCATGAACAGCATCCACAGAATTTGATAAATGCTTCTGCACTGCTAAATATGCTTAAACCCTTTGATGAGGGTGACTAAAAAGCATCTTTATATTATGGAAAATATTTTAGGGTGGTTTGTTTTTTTTTTAAGAATTATATCCGAAGAATGTTTAATTCGGTTTTGGGCACTTTTTAGACAATCATTTGGCACTTCAAGATTTAGGTTCTTAGGCACAATGCGACAAGGTGAGTTTGGCCAGTCCTTCACCGTGCATCCTGTAGAGCAGCTGGAACTCTGCAGGCAGCTGGTGGGACTCCTGCCACTTGGTCGTGAACTTTGTTCCCTTCTTATCATAGTAGTGGTATGGGAGGTCCTCCCTCGTGTTGGGGTCGAACCCAAAGGGCCAGAATCCGTACAAGTGGATCTCTTCACATATGGCAGAAGCAAGGGTATACATGAGAATACCTGTGCTCAGCCGCTTGGGTGACAAGTGTTTGTTCTTCCAGTATCTGTGAAAAAAATAAAGGCATGTTAGTCTGGGGTGCAAATAATGCCACAGGCTTGCTGTCAGAAAAAAAAAGTTACCGCCTGGAGACCGTCGGTGCTGCCAGCTGATAGCCTGGAGAAGGCAAAGACCGCTCTTCAGGTCAGTCTGTAATGACCGGGAGTGCAGAACCACCTCAGCAGCACCCTGACTGATAGTCTCTTGTGGTCTCCTTCTGAATGTTTTTGGTTTTTAACCAGGAGAGGTAGTGCCTTATCCAGAAAAGTACAATTCCCTGGCTCCTGCTCACAGGTGCATTTGTTAAAGAGGTAGCAACGTTATCCTCCTTTGATTTACTACAGCGTTCCTTGGACCACCCTGCGGCTGTCTGTCAGCATCCCTCTTCGCCAGCTGAGAAGAGCAAGCTCTTCCATAAGCGGTGCTTTGCTTACACAGGATCTCACTCGGCTCCCTGTGCTCCTCCTGGCTCTGCGGGAGCAGTGGTGGGAGCAGAGCCCACTGATGGACCGTGCCCCGGTGCAAACAATCAACCCACCTCTGCTGTGCCGGGTATACATCTGTACAGAAATAACTGCAGTACTCCCTACTGCAATAACAAAACTGCATTTGCTCCTGGCTTGCTAGACAGTGCCCACCAGATCAGGCACGAATAGGAAAATAGAGTTGTATTTGTACAGAGAGAGACATGTATTTTGGTATGTTAAATGCAAGGCAAAAATACACACCTGTTAACATGCTGCATTATATTTCCTGGCCAAGCCAACTGGACCTTTAGTTGCCCTCTATGCTCAACAAAGAAGTCAACCAGTGTTCTCGTGACCGTTGCTGACGTGTGGAAGAAAAAAGCGGGGATCCAAAGAATGGCCCCATCAAGCTTTTTCAAACTTAAAAAGAAGTTGTTGCGATCCTGAATGGTCAAAAGATTGTTGTAATACTTTTCCAGGATGCTGGGGTTGAAGGTCGTAAGATTGGTTTTCCTTCCGACATCTTTTTGGAAAGCCTCAGTTGGAGCAAAATTGCAACGAAAAACAAAATCAGATTTATCTATTTCTTGCCCGCACTGACTCCCGGTCAGGATCCCACTATTTCCAACCACGGCGCAAATGTTGTAATGCTTGTTCAGGATTGGCGACACGTCGGGAAGCAGCGATCTGAAGTTATTGCTGATAGAGAAAACATACTTATGGCTGGAATAATCATAATGCATCAGCTGTCCAATCCGAACGCTATTCTTGGTCAAAGAAAAATTTTTTATTACGTCGACATGCTGAAGGATTTCTTGCCTAAAATAAAACAGAAAAAGAAAAGAAAAGATGGAATTGTATTTCCCCTCTTTCTGCAGTGAAGAGATTTTCTTTCCAGCTAGACTTAAATTTTTCTTTTTTTATTATAGTAGTTTTCTGAGCAATGTGGTGCAATGACTTTTCAATTAACATAGATAGGAATTATGGAGCTGGCTCCTCACCCACCTAGAGCTCCGCTTGGCTTTACTGGGCGGTCCTGACTGACACCAGCTAAGGACATATCCGTGTCTCTTGGAATGGTGTCAGGACTAAAACACTGGATTCACTGTGTTAAGTCTGAGGCGTGCTGCTAACAGTACCCCCACCCCCCCGCCACCTCGCTGCGGGGTGCTGCACAACACGGTTCTGCTTGTGCTGCGATACAGGCCTGGTGGGTGGGTTTTCTGCTGGAGCTCTCCGCATGCATCTCGCTCTTGGAACTGGGCCGCAGATCTTTGGTAACGATGGGTACCATGTTTGCCACGAGGTACGTGAAGCAAAACCAAGCGGTCCAGGATATCCAACTGAATTAACAGGAGCTAATTTTTAAATACATGTACTTTTTTGTGTTCTCATTAAGAAGCGTTGAATCACAAAAACAAGTGACAATCGTGGTCTCCATTTATGTAAATATAATTCCTTAATGTCTTATTTGGGCAAGCACACTGGCATTTTTTCAAGGGTTATTAGGGATACTTAAAAAACAAACAAACCCAACCCTGCTCAGGAATTTCCCTAGCAAGGCATAAAATTAGAAAACCAATACCACTTTATTTGCTCATGTTTATGGAAAACAATCTTTCTTCCAGCTTGCATCCTTGAATGTCTAAGCATTAATGGAGTCCCACTGGGTGCCCTAATTATGGGTTATGGCTAACGGACAAGTGCAAAGGCAGATCCTGTGGCATCAGCTAAAATCATCAGAGGGGTGGCACAGAGATAGACTTATGAAGGATGAGCTGGTGGTGCCAGGAATGAGGCAAAACCAAGGGGCGGCCACTGTCACACCAGCCTGGGAGGTCCTGGGGAAAGGATGGGGCAGGCAATGTGCCGTCTCCTCTCTGTGGTCCGCGGCTCCTTAGGGGCAGTGGGCAGCACTTGTTGGCACTAGAAGGGCATTACTTGTCCTGCTGTGCTGAGGAGTGACCACGAGGGAGGAGAGAAGCCCAAGCCCTGCCCGCTAGCCCCAAGGGGTGCAGCAGCCCCATCCTGACTCTGCCGGCCGCAGGGCCAAGGGGCCTGGGTTCCTGCTTCTCAGGTGCGATACGTGAGCTGAGTCACAAGGTGGTCTCTAAAACAGCAGGCATTTGTCAGGACAAAATTACAGTCCAAGATGGTAGTAGCTATCTTAAATGGCTAAATGTTTTTATTTTCTTTTATGGAAATTTTTTATTTTTTTTTTATATATAAGTATATAAGTAAATATATATATAAAGTGTATAAAGTATATATTTACTGATATATATATATCAGTAAAGCCAATAAATAAAAGAGGTTGGCGAGACACCACCAATTTCATATCACAGTGAGGAAACTGAAAGCGCATTTAACTTCCCATTAAGTACAGAGCAGCTCTGGGGAAGCCGAAGGAACCGAGAAACCCTTTCCATTGCCATACAGCAGGAAAGTCAGTGCGACCTGTGGGCAGGAGGCGGTGTGCGGGTGGGTGTCTCTGAGGGTGTCTCCAGTGGATCCGGGCTGGAAGGCCACCATCGGAACCCCTCGCTCTGCCCGCCCCCTTGGCCGGAGCAGTGCTGGAAGGCAGAGCAGCACTGCACTTGCTCAGAGCTGCCGTTAGCTGGGAAGTTTCGCTGGGCATGTTTTGGCCTCCATGAACACGGCATTTTATGGCTGTTACAGCCCGATTTGTTTCAAGTTTTAAAACCCCAGCCATTTATCTTGAAGCAATGACAATTTCACTCGCACCCCGGGAAACTGGGTCACGTTCTGTTTGGTGAAATAATGCGCGTTGCAGCCTCGTGTCCTGCTCTGAAATAATCAATTCTTCCAAGATAGCTGTGACCATCCGGGGAAACGCTCTGATACAGCCTTTGTCCCTCACCGCCGGCAAATTACTCGGTGCTCTGAGGATTTAGCCGTCCCTGATTGTGTTTCCTTAAATCCTGGGGGGAAGGGGACAGCCTCAGGGCCGGTGGGAAGGGGCCGCGGGGCCGCAGGCTCACCTCTGATGAGCGAACGCGGTCCGGTTGAAGGCCCACTTGGAGGGCTTCTCCTGCAGCTCCTGGGTCAGGGAGTTCGTGATGGGGACGAAGGAAGGGTCCAGGAACTTCAGCGCGAACTGGGACCTGGAAACGAGCGCAGGGACCCCACGCAGGCACACACAGACCCGCAGGGGACCCCACGCAGGCACACGCAGACCCTCAGCCCGGTACCGGCCCTGCCCGACCCGCCGCCCGCCTCGGCCGGCATCAGCACCGCGGACAGCGCCGGCCGCTCCGCGCCGCTCCCCGCCGCGCCGGCCTCCCGCACCGGGCCGTGCCGGGCCCGGCGGAGTCGGGCCGCTCCCCACCTTTCGGCACCCCCGGGGCATTGCGGTTCCCACGCCCGCCCCGCTACCGCCGTCCCCGGGGCCCCCCTCCCGCTCCCCGCAGGGCTCCGCGGCACCTCCGGGAGGTGGGCGCTGGGGGGGGGTTGGGGGCGGCAGGCTGCGCGTTGCGGAGGGGGGGGAGCCGCATCCCCGCTGCCGGCGAGGGGCCGCGCCGAGCGCTCGGGCCGTGGCGGTGGGGCCGAGCCGGGGGTCTCCCCGGGAACAGCGCGGGAGGCAGCGGGGGGGGTCGGGAGGGATGGGAAGGGATGGGAAAGGCGGCCACCCCCCCAACCCCGACCCGCGCCGTGCCCCCCCCCCCCTCCCCCCCAATCCCCCCTCTCCCCGAGCCGGCCATTCCGGTCCGCGCCGCGCCCTCACCTGAATCCCGCGTGGAACATGTACATGCGTGGCCCCCCCGGGCCGGCGGCGCGGGGCGCGCCGAAGATGTTGTCCTTCTTGAGGGAGACGTAGCTGATGAGGGAGAGGATGAGCAGCGCGATGCTCAGCATCACCAGCCCCAGCACGCTGGCCACCCGCACCATCTTGCAGCTCCTCATGCCGGGAGGCGGCCCCGCGGCTGGGCGTGTGCGGGGCGGCGGGGTGGGGGGGGGGTGGGGGGGCTGCCGCGGGGCTACATGGAGGGGGGGGGGGGGAACGGGGGACGGCGGGAGCGGGGGCGGCGGGCGCGGGACGGCGGCGGGGCCGGGGCCGGCAGCGCCGGCAGCCGGAGAGAAAATGGAGGGACGGAGCGGCGGCGCGATGAAATGGCAGCCGGGAGCGGCCGCCCCGCCGTCCCGGCCCCGGCAACCCCGGCAGCGCCGCCGTGCCCCCCCCCCCCCGCCCCGGCGTGTGTGTGTGTGTGTGTGTGTCCCACTCCCCGGCAGCCCCGGCGCACGCACCGGCAGCCCCGGTGCCCCCCGTCAGCCCCCGTGCACCCCGGACAGCCCCTGTGCCACCCCAGCAGCCCCATTCCCCCCCCGACAGCCCCGGTGTACCCCCCCCCCCCCCCGGCAGCCCCAGGTGCCCTCCGCCACCGCCCCGGCGTGTCCTCCCCAGCAGTGCATCATCCCCCCAAGCGTGCCCACCCGACATCCGCGGGGTGCCCCCGACAACCCTGGGGTGCCCAGAGCACCCTGCCCACCGCCTTGGCGTGCCCTGCGGTCACCTCCCAAAAGACCGGGGGTCGCCCAGCCTGGTAGCCACAGCCTCCCCCCGACAGCCCCAGGGCCGCAGTGACCCCCCGAGCCCCTTGGGTTCGTGTGGGGGCTGAGCACGGCTGCAAGCCTGGGACCCTCTGCCTTGGCTGGGGGACCGGTGTCCGGGTGGGTGCACAACGTCCCCCTGCTCCCCAGCACCGGGCCGCGGGGCCACGGCGTTTCCCTGTGACGCTATAGATCACCGTATGGCACCTGCAGCGCTGCGGGAGCCTACGCCGCAGCCCGAACCTGGGCAATGCAAACCCATTGCTGGCTCAGAAGACCCCTCGTTCTTTAAAAGCCTGGTGTTTAGGGCATGCTACCACCTCAAAGAGCCCTACCGGTAATTAAACTGCCCCGTAAATCACACAGCAAATTTCATGGGAACTCCAAGAGAGCCTGACTTCTGTAACCTGAGGAATGTCTCTTACAGCCATGACTTCTGCCTACTGCAGTACTTTCAGTGTTTCTTCAAGCTATGTTTTTTTTCCATATAAAACTCGCCCCCATAGACAGCTCTGCCTCTGAGCCCTGAGTTCACAGAAGTGCCTTATAAATAATAAATACTGTCTTTGTAGCACCATCCTTGCTCTGGGCTATATCCTACAAGCTCTCCATGCACGAAGCTCTCTTTGAAGAGAAGGAACATGAGGAGCTTGCAGGCTTGGGTTTTACGTCACAGCGTGGTTCTTCAGCCTTCAGTGGGAGTTCAGCCTGAGTATGGCCCGGAGGTCTATAACCCAGTCCTGTGGGATGCCTGTGGCTTTGGTGGAGAGAGAAAAGGATGGGAATGTAGGAAATGTAGGAAATAACAGTGGTTTAATACAGGAGATAGATAGGTTTTTTTACGTGACTCTTCACGTGGCTTCTGTTGTTGTCTACCCAGCGCATGGTGTTCTCAGTTTCAACATGTCCACCCAGGCATCCCAGGATGCACTATCCACAACTTTTCATCTTTAGATATTTTGGAAATAAATGCTATAATACTTAACATCGTCTTGTGTAGTTTCTGACCACACGTCCTGGGGCTGGGTATAAGCCCCAGAGTAAGGCAGTACAGCCCTGGTGTCATATACCTTTCCACTTTTCTAGCACTGCTCAGGCGGAGGAAGAACTCCCAGCCCTTGGGTTTTGTACAAAACTCCCAACTGCCTCCATGAAAGTTAGTGAGCGAGAGCAGAGTATTTATTGCCAACAGGCTGCTGGACAATTGGGGCTTTCCCCCTTCTGCAGCTGGCCCTGCGATGTCCTGGAGCACGCTAAATGTGTCACCCGGCGGTCGGGCACAAGCTGTGAGTGGATCAGAGGGTTTTTATCACGAGTGGGTGAGCAGCATGGGAAGGCTACGCACCGTCCTGGTGGCCCAGGCAAAGCCCCTGGCAGCAGAGGCAGATGAATCCTGTCGGGAAACACTGCCTAGGCTGGGCTTTGATGCTCGGAGAGGGATGTGTTGGCAATGGCAGGACAGTGGGAGGAGCAGCAGGGCTCCTGTGTCACTGCTGTTGGGGACAGCTCAGCCAGAACAGCGTGGAGCTGGAGGAAGGAGGTCGATGGCACACCAGCCCTGGGTTTTGGATCCATTTTGCCCCCTGATCCAGCCCAATCTCTGTGCAAATGAGATCTGAGAGGACATTGGAAAGGTGCTTTGGCAAGAAATGTTTAAAAATCCCTGCCGTGCACCACAGCCGCTCTCCTTTTGACCCTGTTGTGAGCCCCAGCCCCGGCAGCACCGTCCCCGGAGCCTGCGCACGCCAACAAGTTGCAGTGGAAACAAAGGCAGTTCTTGCTTCAGATTCTTCAGAGATAGCAATATGTCAGGAGCCCCTGGAGAGGCTGAAAGTAAATGAATCAGTGCTAGAAAGTGAAGGATATCATCCGTGCTGAATGGTGAAAAGGAGTCCTGAACAGTATCTTCATTGATTTTCCTGTAATTGACACAGAAGCTCGGCTCGCCGGAGGCTGCGGGCGAGAGGAGTGGGGAGGCCCAGGTACAGAGCTCCCTGCCCCGGATCCTGGGAACAGTTCTCCTCAATTAGGTGGCTTATTTTTTGTCTGAAGCTTTGAGGGAGGCGGTGGGTTGGTGAGCCAGTATTTTCACTATTCACAGGGTGTTTCGCAAGCTGCAGTGAAGACAAGGAGCAGAGAAGGACGTGTCCCATGCCTACACGCTGCCAGGGGCTTCCCACCGCCCCTGCAATAGTGCTGAAAGCCCTGGCGTGCAGGTCACACCGCGTCCTTGGCTGGTGACGAGTACCCGTCCCTAAATGAGCGTGTTTGCTAGAAAATGCAACAGCAGCACGCAGTAGGAAATCTGTAGGAATTACTGTTTAGATTAGATTTGAGGCTCTCAAAGGAGGAATGTGCCGTCGGTATGAGACCTCTCCGCCTGCAGCTGCTGCAGTGCCCCAGCGTAGGCGGTGGGACAGACCCCGAAACCCGGGCGCTTGATGGACACCCTGCCCCACCGGCCGGCACCCGGCAGGGCATTTCTGAAAGGAGATGTCACCGCCGGCCCAGAGCCACTCGCGGTAAGGGGTGAGCGCTCTTTCCAGCATCTCTGACACCCTCCACGTGCTTGGGCCTGATGAGGAGGTGCTGGATTTCCCCACAGCCGATGCGTGCCTGGAAAGCGCTGGGTGGAGTAATTCCTCCAGACCTCTTTCAAGTCATGAAAATATCAGATCTGCTGCAGCAAAACACAGCCCGGCCACGACTTCCCTCCCTGCGCCCAAACGAGAAGAGCGGTCCAGGGGCTGGCAGGGGCAGGGCAGGCAGGGCTGGCACCGCTGGCACAGCCCGAAGGCTGCCGGGGCTGCTTGTTGTGATGAGACCCGGAGCCTTCGGTGGGTGCAGAGGGCAGGGGATGGGAGAGGGAGAGGGTCTGGCTGCGACCGCGAGCGGCGTTAGCGTCGTGTCCAGGAGTGCTGGGCAGGGCAGGAGGACCAGCCCCGAGGCCCTCGCCGGCCATCAGCCTGTTGCCAATAAAAGAACCCAACATCAATCAGACGCATCTGATGGGATTTTTACTGGTGCTAGAAAAGACTGAAGAAGAGAAGAAATGTGTTTGAAACAGAGACAAGGATTCGACCAGCCGGAGCAGAGGAGAGACGGCGTTTCAGCGGAAGAGAAGCACAGCTGCACCACATAAAAGAAACCAGGAGCATCGATTCGTTTTCAAGCCCGACAGAGGAAACACCCGTTGGGTTGGCTGTGCACTTAGGAAAGGTTCCCACTTTGTGACTTATTCATGGAAAAGGGACATGGTCTTTTTAACTCTACAGGAAAGTTGTGCTTTGAAGATTTGCCCCCACTGAAATCAACCTTTTCTGGGCTATCTTTGTGGTTTCCCTCCCTTCTTTGAAGCTGGCGTTTAGGGCCTCCAAGCATAAGGGGGTCTCGGTCTGACTGACTGCACCCAAAATAGTTTTAAAGTCTCTTTAAAACCAGGTGCTTCTCAGCCTGCTAGGGTGTGAAGATCTATGAATTTATTACCAGGAGCGTTCTCCCTCCTCAGCCGCGTTTAGCAGCCAAGGCTGCTGGTTTGCAGCATCTCCACTTGTACTGAAAATGCGTTCCCCGGGGAAGGCGGTGAGGAGCGAGCCACCTGCGGCTCCCGTCACGCTGCCATGCTAACAAACCACCCTCTCCCCAACTCTCAAAGCAGTTGCAGCAGCCAAGAGGGGCAGGAGCCAGCTGCAAACAGAGCGGCACAGGGAACAGCACTGCCGCGGGTGCGTGGGTGCCCAGGCGGGACCCAGGTGGGACCCCGGCCGTACCCCGGTGGGACCCCGGCCGCCTCAGCACCAAGCCCCTGCAGTTTCCCTGAGTCACTCCCCTGAACGAAGGCCCCGAGGTTTCTGCTGATGCAGCGCCGGGGTAGCTAAATGCTTTGTTGAACGCCTGCCCGAGTGTGCCTAAGTGCTTTCAGCCTGGGTGGCTGCTGAATTGGGTTTCCTGGGACAATTATTTTGAACATAAGTACCCAAAGTCTACTCGAGTCCTTTTCTAAGTGCTTAAGTTATTTTGTTTTAAAAGTCTGGCACTGCATCCTTATACCTGCGGTCAGATCAGTCCCAGATATGTATTTATTTTAATTATATTTGCGAAAACGCTTGCTGGACATAAAGGGCATGCCTCTTGTTCTGGCGTTACTACATACAGTATTTTCTTTCAGCCTTTGAGCCCTCACTTTTCTGGCAGCCCCAGGAGCCCGCCGCCCATCCCCACAAGCCCCAGGCACGGTCTGGCCCCCGCATTGCTTCTGTCCCACCAGGAACATGTGGGGATTCAGCCCCAAGCCTCAGCGGGAAACAATGTCAAAACCCGGGAATAATCCTGGAGTTCCAACGGGGAAGGAGTGGTGTGCACGTAGTTACCTCCTCCGCTCACTGCTGCTATAAAGGCAAGACAAGGGTGAGTTAAGCGGGGCTTTGCAAGCCTGGCAGGTGAAAGCTAGGCAGAAGTGACAGCTCTGCAACGGGGGGAAGCTCATGCACACGCAGGGGATGGGAACAGAAAGGTGCAGGTGTCTGCACCAGCGTGGCGGGTTCCACCTCTTCATCCCCACCTCTGGCTTTAAAACAAGACACACCACCGGCGAGCTGCTCGGCGGTGCGGGCAGGCAGGCAGGCTGCCTTTGCCCAGCCGGCGGCTGCCTGTGGCGGCCGAAGGAGGTTCCTGGCGACTCAGGGGAATGCGGAGACCACTGCCCTGGGCCTGGCGAGATGGCCAGCTCCCAGATTATTATTCACGCTTCATCTAGTTAAACCACCAGGAATTCACTAAAGGCTTCGGGATTTAAGCTAGTCATCTCTTTTAATAGTTTACTATGTCTTAAAAAGATCCCACCAGCTGGTTTGTGGCACTGCATTAGAAGTTTCCCATGCTCATTACTGCACCTCCCTCCCAAAGCAAACCAGAAAGATCCCAGAGTGAAGAGCATGAGTGGTCCCACGCCGCAGGCTCCTCTCTGGAGCGGAGCAAGAGGCAGCGAGCCCAGCTGTGCCCCCAGGCCCGCTCTGCTGCTTACTGCAGCGACGCATGGCACCGCGGCGATGCGCGGCACCGCAGCAATGCGTAGCACCGCAGCAATGTGTAGCACTGCAGTAATGCTTTGCACTGCAGCGATGCACGGCACCGCGGCCATGCGCGGCACCGCGGCAATGCGTAGCACCGCAGCAATGTGTAGCACTGCAGTAATGCTTTGCACTGCAGCGATGCATGGCACCGTGGCCATGCGCGGCACCGCGGCAATGCGTAGCACCGCAGCAATGTGTAGCACTGCAGTAATGCTTTGCACTACAGCGGTGCACGGCACAGAACAATGCACGGCACCGCCGCTCGCCCGAGCTGCTGCTGCGGTGTCGTCCTCTGCCCCCGTGCAAACCCCTGTGGGCTGGCACATGGCCGTGGCCCTCAGGACATGTCTGACTGTCTGCGTTGGCCTGATCTCACCAAGGACAAACAGCCCTACTCTGGAAAATACTAATGAAAGGGCTAAAGCCTGGAAGAGTAAGGGAGCGATTAGTGGTGTGCATGCCGCTGAGCTTCCTGCAGATTACTTGTATTTAGACCTAATCCTTTGCATTGAAAAAAATCCCAAATCTCTTCATTTTTTTTATGGGGTGATTATCATAGGCTGCGGAACGATTGTGTAAAAATTAATCCTGGGGCATGAGATCGGTTTTGGAGCTGCAGCGTGGTGCTGGCCAGACGTACCCGAAGGCGGTAAACAAAGCTTTCCCAGAGCGAGGGAATTAAGCTCCGGTCGGGCTCCCTTGGTTTCGCTGTGCTGTGGGGACTTGTCTGGTCGCTTCAGCCAGGTGCACGAGCCGCAGTTTCACGGAGCGGGTTGGAGATGCCCGACAGCCCCAGGTCTCCGAAGGGCTTTCCAGGGTTTCCCCGGAGGCTGGGATGGAGGCGGGTGGGGGGCTGCAGAGCGGGCAGGGGGCTTTGATGGGAAAGAGCCATGCTGCCAGCGGGGACAGCGCGGGGCACCCCAGTGCTCTTGTGCCGAATGCGGTGTTGACGGGGACACAGGTGAGCCAGGCCGATGACACTGCCCGGTGGCCCTTGTGCCCTCCCAGGGACCTTTGCCTTTTCTTATAGGAAAAAACCCAGAAGGGACTCTGGCCCCGTCAGCACCATCAGAGGAGACTCCGGGCTGCCCGTCTCCCCCAGGCACCACCCGGCCACGGCGGGCATCAGTGCCCGCTCGGCCGCGCTCCAGGCTGAGCGGTGTGGTCATCCTCAGGGCTCCGGTTCAAAAAGGTGCTTAAGCCCAGCATTAGGAGCGCGCGCCGTCCTGCTGCCAAGTGTGATGGATCTGTAACTATTCTGAAGTGATCCATGAATATTGCATGTGGATCCACTTATTGGAGCCTCCGCTGCATGGATGCCTGGGTCTGGTTTAATAGGCGGCTGTCAGGAAATGCAAGCAAGGGAGGAATAGTTCGAGATAAGCCCTTTTGCTGCCAGCAGCGGAGGGCTGTTAAGAGGCAGTGAGCAGCAGGGCAGAGGAAGGGGAGGCCGGCAGGTTACCCGTTGTGCTGAGCCCGGGGGCGTGGGTGTTCTCGGCTGTTTTAAAACCTGTTTCCCCCCAGCTGTTGGATTCCTGCCCTTAAAGCAAGCCGCAGACGGGTTTGGGAGGGCTGCCAGAGCCCTGGGCTGGGGGCCACCAGCGTGGTTCTGGGTCCTGTGGAGCCACGGCACAGCCTGGGTTGGGGCGAGGAGGGATGGAGGGTGCCAGCGTGGCCCCCGCCGCAGTACCCAGCCCCGGCAGCGGGGAGCCGGTGGGTGTCCAGCTCCAGGGGTTGAGGGTCCAACAGCTTGGAGGGGCAGGGAGGAGGAAGGAAGGGGGAAGGAGAGGTGACAGTGACCTCCGAGTCTCACTGCAAACTTCTGCAATTGTTTTTAATCCCCAAAAGCAAAGCCACGAAATCCAGCACCTGCTGGCGCGGCGGCAGATCCGCTGCTGGTTTCCAGAGAGGCAGGGTTTCCTCTGAGCATCTCGCTTCGGTTCGGTCCCGCCTTGGTGCTCCGGGCAGCTGGAGGGGAACGAGCAAGATTTGAACTGCACGCGGAAAAGGCACTCCAAGTGGGGTTTTTGCAGCGATTTACTCAGTGACATTTGGGCAGAAGCTGGAGATTATGCCTTGGTTTAATTTTACACATTAATCCACAAGAGAGGGAACGTTTTATTTTTACGTAGATGGCCACCGTCCCGCTCCCATTTACACCGTGCGGCTCCATTGATTTCATTAGGATCCACCAGGCAGAAATGAGAGCGGAACTTGGCCCCCTTAATTAAGACGACTATTGCTAAAGGCGGAATGATGGAAAATAATTAACCCTGTAAAAAACACATGATGCTGAGAAGGAGGAATACATAATTTAGGAATCAGGAGGCCGTTATGCAATATTAATTGCAGACAGCATGTCTGAACAGCACGACATACCGAGAGTCGTGCCGCTCGTCACAAAGCCGCTGAAGGAGGCCAATTTTGCTCTTGGCATTAAACGAAGAGCCCAAAAGACACATCTCTAGAGTAAATGGCCACCACGGTGGGGTGGGGGGGTCCAGCTGCTTTTGGGGCGTGCCAGGGGAGCCAGCCAGGAGAACCCACTGCCCCGCGGCACGGGGAGCTTGTGTGTCCCCTCCTAGATCTCTGCTGGGCAGGGACAAATATGCTGCTTCCACTGGTGGAGGCTCAACCAATTTCATTAATTAAAGTTCTAATTGTGCTAAGGGAGCTTTGACCTCCTAGGAGGACCCTTGCCCTTCTTTGCAAGGAAAATTAGATTATTCCTACTGGTGCTGATTCCAGTGCCGCCTTTGCTGCTAAAATATTCTCTCTACTTCCTAATCAAATGACTTAAAAAGGCCAAACATGGAACTTTCAACAGCAATAACAAATACGCCTATTTATTTAAACAGGCACAAGAAATAGTGATTCAATAGGCAATTTCTAGAGAAGGCTATAAATGAATGCAACAGAAGGTCCACTTGTCCTGATGATGCTTTAAGGGTTGGATACTGCATTTAAAAGCTCCTCCAGCGCTTTCTTTTTAACACAAAAGCATTACTTAGGAACCAGAGAAATGCCTTAGAGATTGGGATTGTTCGTCACACCAGGGATGGAGATAACAGCAGTGAGTAGCTGGATAATTTCAGGAGGAGGACATTACCACGGCTGCATGGCAGGCAGGACCAGGAGGGTAAACACGCTTGTGCATCCCATAGACCAGCGGCAAACGAGCACCGGGGGGGTGGCTGGGTGCCCTGGGGGGGGGCTGAGGCAAGTGCAGGGCTGCAGCAGTGGGGCAGGGAGGGCTCCTGTCCCCTCTCCCATGGCCACGGGTGCAGTGCCTGCGTCCAGCCTGCTCCAGCGACCAACGCTGGTACCCACAGAGAAGGACATTGCGGCAGCGGGGGGGCCGTGGGGCAGCACGGGGGGCGTAGGGCACCACGGGGCGGCACGGGAACCGCAGAGCCCGCTGCTTGCTCTGCCGATCTTTTCATGCGGGATCGTGCGGGGGCTTCATGGGTCATGTGCGTACCTAAGCTATAAAGGCAAACCGTGTCACTGTCATGCTGCTTAATCACTTGGCCTGGGCGTTATTTAACCATAGATGAAACTTTTTTATCACATTGGCTCCAATATTTTACACTCAAAGGCAGCTCCATAATTGTGGGAGGGAAAGATACTGGTGAAAAATCAATTAATGCTCATTTCCTGTATCGTTGTCATTAATGGCAAAACTGATAAGAACCATCTTCTCATTTAATTGTTAGTAGGTAAAAATGGTTGCACAGGAATCTTGGCTCCCATTTACTTTCTGCTTACAGAGAAAAGGTTGAGGATGTAACTAGCACAGGAGCGCAGATGTAGATAAACCAACAAGAAAATCCTCAGATTGACTTAAATTCTCACCACTGTTCAGTCGGTGGGCTTCAGGGACTGGATCGAGATCATTGAGCAATTTAATCTGATGAAACTCCGTACTCCTCCGCTGCCTTATGGACTTCAGCCTAGAGAAAAACATGTTGCCTTTTATGTAAATCTCAACCTCTGAGGCCATCCCCAGCCTGGAGTTCCCCAGTTTTATGTTTGCTGACGTACCAGAAGACATCTTATTTTAGGGTGCTTCTTCAAGGCCATCCTTCTTGGTCCTCGCTGCAGTACCTGGAACAAGGTTGCTTGGATCCAGCAGCACGTGCATGAGGAGGACCTATGCAATATACAGTCATGTTAAAAAAGTGTCAGCAATGGTTCCTGGTAATGAACTAACATGGTCATGAAATTGCTCGCAAGAAAACATAACTTGTCTTGGAGATTTCCCCTGCCAAGTCCTCCTGCCGCTGACAGTCCGGTTGGGCAGCGGCTTTGAGGAAGCCGTGACGCCCCAACCGGTGAATGCGCTGGGTCCATCAGGGCGGTGTAGAGCGAGGGGATTTTGAACTTGCCAGCACCGAAGGCGCTGCGCTAGTCTTTGATGAGGCAACGGGCGTTTCTCTGGGCCCCTGGGCGGCTGCTGTGATTGTTCCCCACATTTTTGTTTACATTCATGAACAACAGGCCAAACTTCAACCGGCACAGATGTGTCTGTACAATTAAAACATTACCTATTATCCACAACTCTTAACAAATTATTTATGGTAGTTTTATAGCACGGGTAAGTGCAAAGGTAAAATAAAGTAGACACTTAGGGTTTTAGCGTTGGTGAGTCATTGCAAGGCTCACAGTAAGGAGGACTTTGGAGCTGAGGCTGGCGCTCTCTCAGCTGCCGCTCCTCCCGAGGCAATGCCCGGTGCTGGCTTTTATACGTGAGCCGTCACGTCCAAAATGCGGGGTGGGGGGTACCCGGAGGGTGCCATCCCTCACCCAGCACACGGCGACTGGCACCAGCTCAGCTGCTGGCGAGCGGAGCGGATGCTCCCCGGGATGCTGGCGGGACCCGCGGCTCCTCCGCGGAGGGGACCCGGTGCCATCCCGCCGATCACGGGCCGTGCAACGCGGCGCCGGACGAGGATGCGGTGACCGCAGGGCAGAGCTGGATGGAGGTGGCTCAGCTTCGGCAGGGCTGCACGACTGGAAGAGGCTGGGCTGTGCCGAGCACCCCGGCCTTGCGCCGAGCCCCCTCCCGGCAGCCCCCTGCCCGGGCAGAGCTCTGCGGTCCCCCTTGGGCGGCACACGCTTCCTCTGTCCTGCAGCCTCCTTTTCTTAAACACTAAATCAAGGAATTATTTCTTAAATGACTGTAATTTTATTTTCTAGCCCTAGCTAATGAGCTCTTTGTGTAATGAATCATAAATTACTTAGAGCAAGATCTTTCTTTTACTTAGAATGGGTAAAAAATAGGTGGCGTCTCCAGTCTGCGCTTGCCATGCCCACACGGTAGTGGATTTTTCCAGCTGAAGCTCAGATATGCGCAAGCCCTAATTTTGCAGATAAACAGCTTCTATTTCATTAAATGAGCTCTGCACAGAATGTTTGTCTTAGTTATTTCCAGAAAATTAATTCATAGAGTTTAATCTGTTTAGCATCTGATTAATGGGATTTTTAATCACCCATAATAATGACAATAAAAGGCTTAAAGTAATAACCTAGGAAAAGGTGTGTATTTGTCTTTGCTATTCCCATTGTCCTGACAGTCATCAGTGCTGCACAATAACTCATGATATTTGGCATTGTTTCTTTTGGATCTATCGATCAGATGAAAAAAACAGACCTTGTTTGAATCTGATTCATTTAACCATTTTTCTAAAATTACCTATTATCAGGAGAGGTAGTTTTGAAGCAAGCATTTCAGTCTCCTTGAGTCAAGATACATCTGTACCGTTCACTCCTGTGACACAAATACCATTAAGCCCATGTCTCCAATAATTAAATGCCTGCTGCATGACACCTAAAATCATATTCGTTGTCAGATATGGCACAGGGTACAATAGTGATATATTATAGCATAAATTTAGTGTAAGAGTAACCACACCACGGCAAAGATATTTGCCTCTAGAATGTTATGCTGGTGCGTATTTGACTTTTTTTTTTTGTTAACCCTCTAAAAACCGTATGTCACGTGGTATGCCAGAGCACACACTGCCAGCATTACCAGAGGTCCCACCTTGCAGTGAAACTGTGCAGAGCACCTGAAATCAAACACAAACTCATCGAAGACGGGGCCGGGGCCTGTCCTTCTCCTGTAAGGGCTTTAATACATCTGCTAAATCCTTTCTGTGGTGTTGCAGAATGGGCAGGACCGGGACGGCCACCGCGGTGGCTACCGCCGCTGTGCCAGGAGGGGCTGGGGACAGCCCAGGGGCTTGGCTCTGCCTTCCACCATCCCCTTTCCCTATTCTCCAGTGGGATGGGTCTGCTCCCCGGCCCTGCAGCGGGAAGCCTTGCTGCTCTGGCCCCCTTCCCTCTTGCCAGGCCATGCCAGTGCCATGTGGCAGGGCTGGGATGGGATGAAGCTCTTCTAGTGCTCGTGCCTGCCAGGTTTCGTCCCCCTGGCGCAGACAGGAGTGGCTGCTTGAGAAATGTGCTTAAAAAAGAAAAAAAAAAAATTATTTATTTATTTCCCTTTTTTTTAAAGGAAAAGATGGTTTTCACGGGATCAATCCTTTTTCCCGTAGGTGCCTGTAAACATGGTGCAGGAATGTCACTGAAATGCAGAACTAATAGAAAGATGGAAAAGGCGGAGCAGCTCTGGCCGTGGCCTGGGATGCTGGCATTGGGGCGATGCCGTGCAGCTCCAGGGCACGCGGAGCCGCAAGCTCACAAGCTGCCGTCCTGGCTGGGACAGCCTTCACCTTCGTGAGTGGAGAAACTGCATTTATCTTTTTTTTTTTTTTTTTTTTTTTTCTTCTTGCAGAGATCTGAAGCTGTGTATTTTTGGTGCTGGCAGGGTGAGCTGGAGGTCAGGGTGCGAGCGCAGCCTGCTGCACTTTCCGGGGAAGGATCAATACTCCCGACCAGGCGCGCTCTGAACGGGGAGCGCGCGGGGGGCGTGGGGAGGAACGCGGAGAGGCATGTGCTAAGAGAGGGGAGAGGCATCCTCTGCCTCTCGCCGGGCTCCTTCCCTCTCCCGGTCTGAAATTGGAAAGAAATGGATCGATTTTTTACTCTTTTCGGGGTGAGGGGAAATTGCAGAATGAAGATGACTTGAAAGAATGAGATGGATGGGAGTAACTGGAGCTCATCCTCCACGGGGGAGAAAAATGCAGCACAAATGATGATGTTAGCTATCCATCCTTCAGTCAGGGGTTTTATATGGAGGTCCATCACGGAAGGACCCAAGCGCGGGATGAGTGTGGGCTCTGCTAATGCAGGTGCCTGTGCAACCTTAATAATCCATTGCCAGCAAATATTCACAAATGGTAAAAAATTTGAAATCCCCACAGGGCTGTCCGGCGAGGTGGGCCGACTGTTCCAAATCCCCTGGCTCTCCCCCGAAGCGTCGGTGTCTGCGGCCAGGCTGCCACCCCAGCAGCAAGGCGACAGGGACGGGGTTTTGTAAGGACTTGTTCAGGGGGGCAGTGCCACCGAGCAGACCGGGGGACCATTGCAACCCCGTGCCAAATCACTCTCCTCCATTTAGCCCCTGGGGCTGGGGACGGGAAAGAAAAGGGCACTCGCCATCCCTGCAGCGTGTCCGGCCAGCCTGACTGCTTTGCCAGGAGCAGTTCCAGTAAATATAACCAGTCAAGCCCGACCACCAGTTTTGCTCTCCCAGGGGCCAGCAGAGCCGGGTGGGAGACGTGGCTGCTGGACACAGGCTTTCCCTGGGGAGCGCTGGGGACACGGTGGGACACCTCGCTCTGCGCCGGCACTGCAGGAACCAGAGGGTCTCCACCGGCGGGTGCAGATGTCCCCCCTGATGTGGGCAGCGGGCACAGACCATGGGTGGCCGCCCCAGGAGAGCATTAAGCCTGGCTTCGGTGCTCGCAGGAGCGTGGGAGGTCCTTGCAGCCACCGTGCCCTGCTGGGGGGGGGCAGGGGTCCACGTGCCCGCGGGAAGGAGGAGGCGTCCAGGCTGGGCTGCAGCGAGACTTCTGCGACCACAAACACCCACGCCTGTAAATCCTTCTCCAGCACAAGAGGCAACAGCCTGGGTGGCATCACCGGGCCCGGGGGTTACGCAGCACCTCCCACCCAAACGCACTTTTGCCCTCTTTTTTTCTGTGAGAGTTCCCTTTTGCCCACTGGAGACAGGAAGGTGTGTTCCTAACGGAGGTGCTCCCAGCTATCTCCACAGGTAGCTGTCTCCCAGCAGAGGCTGCTTAGGAAGTCCATCACCATTTTTCTCTCCAGACTTAGAGCTTCTTTGGGGGGGGGGCTGCTGGGGAACAGGGAAGCCCCCGGTGGGATCGTGCCCCCAGAGGGTCCCCGCGGCTCGCAGGGCTGCCTCCCGTTGCTGCTTCCTCGGCTCCTGCTGAACGGAGGGACGAGCTCTCCCTTGCAGAGCAGTTATAAATTCCCAGCTTAGCAGGTTTCAAGCTGATTGCCTTTCCTCACGGTGTCTCTCTGTAAATGAGGCTTTTCACAGATGACGGATAGAGCTGCTCCTCCGAAGCATAAATCCTCACCAGCCCAAAGTACCGCCACAACCTGTTTAACAGCCTTGCTTCCCAGCCAGCCCAGAGTTCAACTCCTCCAGATGACACAGCGCTCTGATGGCAATTCCTCATCAATTAGCCCTGTCCGCACCGCTGGGCCTCCCCGCCGCAGCCTCTGCTTCGGGAGCTGCCCTCGTTTGAGCCGGGAACTAACCCCAGCTCCCGAAGAAACCCCCCGCCAAGGGTTACCCCTCTCCTCCTCTGCCCAGTCCGGAGCTAACCGACCGGGAGGGGTGGGCTTCCCTTCGTCCCTGTGGGCTGAAATGTGGTTTTCCCTTGTCTGTCGGGTTCTCTGGGAGACCTTCCTCCACCTCTCCCTCTCTCCCCTCGCAGGCTCTCAGACGTGCCGTTTATCCCTGTTGCTGACCTCCAGAGAAAATGGTCCTGCGGGGTCAGGATGCCCCCCGGGATGCCGGGGTTGAGCGGCCGGCCGCATGCCTTGCCACCAGCACCGCGCAACGGCCTCCGAAACCTCCCCGCTGCGCTTGGTCCTGAGGGCCATCTACCCCAATTAGAGACCTCCTGCGCAGCACCAAAACCCTCCGTCACTGCTATTTACTTTCTCCAGCCCTTCCTCCACTGCGCTCCCCTGCCATGGGGCTGTGGGGATGGGGACACCCCAGCCCCAGTCCCTGCCCAGCCCAGCTGCCCCCGCAGACCCCAACCCTCCGGCTTCCTGCCGCATCCATCTATTTTGAAAGTAATCCCTGTCCCCTACCGCCTCCTCCGCTCCTCAGTCCATCCCTGGCTCCTCTATTTTTAATGCCTTCAGCAACACTCCTGGCTTCAGGGGGCTCAGCGACTAATGACCATCAGCCCTGCTCCTCCCCTTCGCAGCCTAAGCAGGACATTAAGCTCAGTATTTCTTTACATTATAATTTACTGCCATATTTTATACAAGTTTCATCTTTTATTTATTGTTTGAGCGTCTTTCCCCCAGAGGATTTCAGGGTAGTTTTAGTCTCGAGGCCCATTTTTGCAGGCTTTCGGAGAGCTTTCCCCATGTTATTGGCTTCATTTATTATCTTCAGTTCTTCTATTGGTGCACGCAGCTGTTCCCCGGCGTTTCAAACCCAACCGCTGGAGGAGAAACCTCCAGTTTAAGCACCGAGGTCGCCTCCTTCAGCGCCGGTACGTTCTGCGCTGCGTGACCTATACGCACGCACATCACCTATAGTTGTATACGCAGCTTCGCATGCGGGGCACGGCAGTGGGTCCGTGCTCCGAGCTGGGCGCCTGCCCCGGGAGCTGCGGGGAAGGACCACGCTTCATCCACGCACGGACAACCTCTCCTGCCCCGTGCCGGCACTCCTGCGGGACCGGGCTCGAGGTGGGGGCCTGCAGCGCGCTGGCTGCTTTGCCAGCCAAATTGCCGTGATTTTTTTTCCTGCTCTACAAGACACATCAAGCCTGATAAGACCTGTGTATAAAAGCTTCGTAATTGTTTTATAGCAGAAAAGCAAAGCGATTCCACTTTGTCTGTGCAAATCAAGCCCTTTCCCTTGGCCAGGGCTGCGGAGGAGCGGAGCCGAACCCCACGAGGTGCAGGGCTGGGGGGGACCGCGGGGGTCTCTCCCCATGCAGCGCTCAATACAGCACGCATTTGTTTACCCCGCCGGCTGAAGTTGCACGTATAATCGTGGGGCCGCCCTTCAGAGTGGTCAAGAGCTGCTCGGGGAGCCCTGGCAGAGCTGCAGGAGGGTCTGTGTGCGCCGTAAGCCCCGGAGCGTGGCTGGGGAGGGCGGGCGGCAGGAGCAGACCCGTGGCGTGGGGATGCTGCCGGTGCTGGGGCTCTGCGGTGGACCCGTGACAGCGACGATGGGCAGTGCCGGGGAAGGGCACGGGGGCCCGATCCACAGGCGGTGTAAATCGCTGTAGTTTACCCGAGAGGAATACAGCAATATTGATTTACACCTGGGAGAGTGTTGCCAAATATGCTAGATCGGAAGGCACCACGTAGCATCCTCTTACCCCATAAACACACAAAGCCCAGCCCGGCCCCGAGCCACTTCTCATGCCGATGCAGATTGGGTGTGATGCTACCAAGGCGAATTGATTCGGGGGAATCAATTTTGCCAGTGATGCAGCATACTTCTTTCTGCAGGACTGTGCCACACGCAAAGTTTGCAGAAGAAGACAAACATTTATGAAATCATCTCCATTTTCAAAGGCGAGCTGGTTATGAACCTGTTTGAGAGCCAGCCCGCATTCCTGCCGAGGCAGGAGACACAGCCCGGTGCTCATTACTCTGCTCCCAGATGAACAGTAAGTCTCTGGAACAGTACTTACAGCCTGTAATAATATTACTGCTCGGTCTGCTACATGGTCCCTCAGTCATTTTTTCAATTAAAAAAGGACCAATGCTCTATTAACCTTTTGCCTGCTACTCCATTCTTCATACAGCCGCTGGCCCGAGATTGCAAGCCATGTATTAAAAAAGGCATATATTACTGTAAACCATCTCCAAGTTTTCTGTCATTAGAAAGATGAAGTATCATTTTTTCATTTAAAAATATGAGACAGTTTATCAAATTCACAACCTCTGAACTCGCAGTGAAATCTCTTTGTTACCCATGAGGCGGAAGGTAGTCGGTGTGAAGCCTGCCTTGCAGTGCTGGGGGGCTGCCCAGCCGGCCGGGATGCCCGGGGGCTGCTGGGGCTGGGTGGTGGGGCTTGTGCTCCAGCCCGGGGATTAGCGATGCTTCTGACAGCCTTTCTGATACAAACAGATGTATTCTGCCTACAAAATCCTTTGGCAGGAAGCGTCGGCAGCTTGAGGAGGTATAAATAAATACATCTATTTTCACCATGCTGATATATGGATCCCAGGAAGGTTTGCAATTAGGAACTGCTGTTCCTGGCTGTCCCATGGCAGTGGCAGCGTGCCCAGCCTGCCCCTTCCCAACAGCCCTGCCTCGCACCTCTGTGGCTGAAAAACTTTATTTCACTTACTATTTGATGAAGGTTTTACGGGGCAGAGCTCGGCATACAGACCTAGGGGAGGGTGCTGCTGTCCCCGGGGCTGCGGCAGTGGTGGCAGAACCCCGATGTCCCATCGCCACCGCCACGGGTGAGCACAGCCGAGCACCCGCACTCACTGGGCAGCGAAGCACGCTGGTTTTAATTTTGTTTCAAGGTTGATTTGTTGCTTTTATGCCTTTCTCAAGGCACCGGCTACTGCCTGTAACTACAGAGACCCGTTAGACAACCGCTCGTATATAACAGTCCCAAATACATCCTCGCTGATATATCATCCCTCTGAAGCAGCCCAGTGCAGCCGCAGGGCAATCTCCTCCCCAGCACAGCACATGTAGGGGAACGGCCGCTGGCCGCACCGTAAGCGACGGCTCTCGTTGTGCCGCGTTTGCCGGACCCCATGAGCCGCCCCGCCGGGATGTCCCCGCCTGGGGACGGCGCTGCCTGCCCTGCAGCAGCCCTGCAGGGGTGGTGGGAGCCTGAGCTTAGATCTTGCTGTCATGCGGTCCTAAAAAATAAGGAGCTAATTGCTGGAATTGATCACTAACTTTGCAGAAAACGCAGAGCCTGGTTCATGGTGTACAGATCACGCTGGAGTTTGTGCTTGGCAGTTCATAAGCGCTTTACACACTTATCCTGAGGCCGTCTTTGGTGGTTTTATACTTTCCACAGCATCCACAGTAAACTATACAAATTACGAAACTTTGTGTGAACCTTTGGAGACTTTCCCCTCTGTTGGCACAGGGAACGTGTAACGCTGTGAATTCCTGATCTGGGCTTTTTCTTTTTGCTGACACTGTTACACCTGCGTTTTCCCCCTGTGTTTTAGGGCCTCTCCTTTTTGTTGCCATAAATTCGTGCTGGCCTCCTCTGTGCTGACTTGCGGTGTGAAGCCATAAACATGTTTCGAACCATGTCATTTGGCTGGCACAGGGCCGAGCTGTCTGGCATGGGGCTTTGCTGACGGGTGTGGGGCTGTGCCCCCCAGCCGGCCCTGCCGTGAGGCCGTGGTTTGCTGGGAGCAGGATGAACCCTTCCTCTCTCCCCTGTTTCCCAGGTAATTCCCAGGTCTGTGCTGTGCACCGACCCACAGCCGGGACCCCTCTTTACCCCAAAGTCCAGCATTTGAGATCAAACGTCCCTCTGTTTTATACCCCTCCTCTTCTCTCAAGTCCTCTGTCGGGGCTCCGCTAGCCGCCGGCTGGTGGAAGCGGCCCCGGCTGAACGGTGAGCCGGTGCCGGTGATTGGCGTGCAGCCAACACCGCTGTGCCCGCTGCCCCACAGCCCCTTGGCACGGCGGCAGCTCCGATGGGGGTCCCTACTTACCTCTGCGTGGCCTCGCCCTGCCCGATCTGCCTTTTACGGTAAATAAACCAAAAGAATTTGTGCACCAAACCAACGTGCTCCGGCAGCGACCAGCTCCTTGTTACCAGAGTCTGCTCTTAAATATGCGTGTACTAGTGAGACCCGGATGCTCTGGTTTGATTTCCAGGATCCACAAATAACGGTGCACTATACTTTGTTTGCTAGAAATTACCCGAAGCCCAGCCCTTCTGAGATCACTCTGCTGTACAAAGAAGAGACCCTGTTGCAATCGATAGGCTTTCCATGGTCTCTGACTGTTCACTGGCCATTATTTTACTGGTTTTATTTTGCTTACAGTTGCAGCTGCATTAATATAAGTGTTCCAACTGTTTCTGGATTTAATTGTGGTAGCAGTGATCAGGGTGGTTTGGTTTTTTTTCTAAAGCTCTAACCCTCTCCCTGGCAAGGTTACAGGTCCATCATCTAGAGAGAAGGAGGCAGTGGAAGACAGAGAGGCAGAAATGCGCTCCCTGAGCTTTGTCCTGACTCACAGCAGTTCCTTGTTTCTGGAAGCACCAGCCTCCTCCTGCCACCGCGGCTCCGCACAGTCCCGGGCGCCCACTCGCCTTGCCTGGCGTGGTTCCTCACTGCAGTCAAGGACGCATGGGAACAAACGAGCCGAGTGTATTTGGAAAAGGTGGTGCCCATACAATACTGCTTCATAATGGCCCAGCTATTATGTGGGAAAAAAATGCACATCTCCATCCTAGTGGTGGAGAGGGCAAAGGAACAGATAATTTGCAGCATAATCTCAATTT
Organism: Astur gentilis; assembly: GCF_929443795.1. Classification (NCBI taxonomy): domain Eukaryota; kingdom Metazoa; phylum Chordata; class Aves; order Accipitriformes; family Accipitridae; genus Astur; species Astur gentilis. The sequence continues at coordinate 88,816,332 of NC_064919.1, read as the reverse complement.
TGGGCAGTTCCTACATAGGCCTGATTTCCAAGGATGTATGAAATTACTCAGATTAAATGAGAGTCAAACCAGTCAATCTTATGCACCATAAATCGGGAGATAACTCAATATGAATATTGCTATTGAGCTTTTATACTACAATGCCGTATTGAAGTTCATAGATTGTTCATTCTTGAAAGGTCTTTGAATTTCACTCATTAATCCTACGTCGTGCCCAATAGTTTGTTCCTGTGCAGAAGGTCTGCTGGGGAAGGTCCAAAGCTACCACCCCCTCGGGTAGTTTGTCCCCATGGCTTTGATTTGGGGCCCTCTTTCCTCGTGGAGCTGGCCTCAGGTTAAGGATGTCTTGTTATTCCATCGTTTTTTTCCTGCGCAAGTTCCCATATTCTGTAATCATGGCATTTTTCAGTCTTTTCTTGACAAGCTCAACATGTCAGGCTCTTTTAGCTGGTTTCTGTGCAGTGTATTTTTGGCTTGCAAGTAATTTTTATGGCTATTTTCTGTTCCCTCCCCAATTTCTCAACATCCTTTTGAGGTGTAAGTACCACAACAGGCTATAGCACTGCAATATCTGCCTACAAGTGCCACATGCTGAGATAGGAGCACCTCGCCTCCTTCTCACCCACCGTGCTCACATTTAGCCAGGGCTTCCATTAGCCCATTTTTCCACAGCAGCTTTTTGGGTATCATGTTCCATTATTTATTTGAGGATAAACACCTAAAAGCTAGATGTTTTTCAGAGCCGCTGCTCCCCAGAGTAGTCTCCTCTGTGGTACCCTCCTATTTGCGTCCTTTGCACTAGGCGATGTTGAAATGCGTTGGTCCGAGTGACCCTGCCCGTAGCAGGAGATCCATGCTTTTAGACGGCACCGGCTGCTGCTCCCCAGGGCTGTGCCTGGCACCCCGCGCACCTGCCAGAAGCCCTCGCTGGGGCGCTTCGTAAATGTTTAATGGCACGTAATGCTTATTTTCCTCTTCAGGTCTTAGTGTTTCCTTTCCAGCTCCTCGACTCTCTCCATGCTTTTCTTCTTGCTGGGCCGGCGGGATGGGTGCTGCCGGGGGGGGGCAGAGCCCGCTGCCCCTGCCCCGACGGTCACCGTCTCACTCGCGGGCTGGTCGCCTCCTTCGTGTCTTATGTTCTCTGTAACCATCGGATGGCTGACGGTGAAGATCAATGTGCCTGAAGGAAATTTTATTTACTTTTTCTCCTGCGCGGGGAGACACTGTAGCCAATATCCCCGGCAATAAATTTAATTCAGGTGCTTGCGAGGACTAACAGCGCTCATGAGAGGAGCGGCTCACGCTGTGAGCGCTCAAAGGGCTTCTTTTAACTTTCTCCATTTGGCAGCGCCTTGCATCGTGGCATTTTTAAATCCCAGCATGCTGGAACCCAGCGTGACACGGAGCGAGGCGGCCGAGGAGCATACGGGAGCACACAAAACCCTTAATAAAAAAGAGACCACTTCCAGGAGCTGGCAGCCGTTCAGCCCTCTCGGTCATCTGCCAGTCCCCTCCGCCTCCCCTCAAAGCCAGCCCCTTTCCCAGCCCCGGCAATTCCTTTTTCCTGCGCCCCGCGGCCCTGGCCTCGTGGCCAGGGTTGGCTGTGGTACCCAGGGATGCTCGGCTCTCGCCAGCCCGCGGCCCGGGCTCCGGTTCCTGATTCTAGTCCCGTGCCCCATCATCTCCCTCGTAATCTCCTCTCTCTCCGAGAGCTTATGTGGATTAGCAGGACTCTTCGTATTAGCCGTAAACCTCCTTGATCCCCGAATGACTCCTCTAATGGGATTGCACCCACCTTTTGCAGGCTGGCTGCCTACCTTTTGTCTTTAAGGCGGGCTGACGTACCTGCTGCCTGCGCCCGGGGGGCTGTCGGCGTGGGGACCCCGCTCTGCGCGGGCTGCGGGGGCCGTGGGCTGCCCCCCGCACGGCAACTCGCCCCCCTCCCCAGCCGCGTCCTCCAGCCGCGCCGCGCTGATATCCCTCCTTTTACTTCTTCCCCCCTAGATTTATTATTCTACAGTGATTGTGTTGAATTGCATTTGAAATCAATTAGCACAGGTACTCAAAGATGAATGTTCATGCTCTGAAAAAAGGTGATGAAAACATACCATTTAAATAGAAATCAATTTCCCTTTCATGTATTTCTTCCTAGCTGCTGCCCGAAATTAATAGTTTTTAGATATTTGTGCGCAAAGAGGAGACTCTGCCCTCGTAAAGCACTTCGCTCCCCGCCTCCTGCCTCCTCGGGCTCACCAGGCGCAGCCTTTTATATCGCACACAGCAAAGGAGGCTGTTTTGTTTGCCTGAGCAAGAACAGCTAGGTCAGGAGCAGCTGTAATTGCCTCCTCCCTCCTCATATTTTAGTGACATCATTAGCCATTTCTCCATGGGAAACTATTTAATTCTAGCAATAATAAACACAGGAACTGCAGCAAATGAACCCCAGGCAGCTACAGTGCTTGCCATTACCCGGTGGGCTTGATCTTTATCATAAACCTCGATGTACCAATTAGACTAACAATGAGCAGAGAGCCAAAAAGGAGAACAAGAGAGGGATTAAGCAGTTGTCCTCCGGATCTCGGGGGCAGCGCCAACCTTCTCAGGCACGGAAGCCTCGCCAGACCTCCACCACCGCCCAGGACCCCTGAAAGTGAGCTGCAAAGGTCTGGGGCTGCGTTCCCACCTGGGTCTAGCTCTGATGGCAAGTGGTGCCACTCAGGCCATTTCCTCACCCAAAGCTTGTGACAGAAGCAAGGAAGACAACGAAACCCCAAAGCACCTACTTCTTTAGGGCATTTCTCTGGGTGTAAAGACCGGGGACAGTCGGCCAAGCCGATGGTGCCCTGTCCGTTCCCGAGATGCTTGCTTTGCAGGGACCAGGGGGTCCGGGTGTGTGGCGTTGCCCGCTCCTGCCTGGGCAGCCTGGGCTTGGGGTCTCCACACGTTTGCCCCCCTTCCAGTTACTCCGGTAAGGTGCTCCTGTATCTGCCTTACAATCACGTACCTAGACCGTCCCACTAAAATGACGTGACTTTTACCAAAGTCCAAAGCCCAAATAGTGCACGAGCCAGATAAAAAGAAGAAAAATATGCACCTTGCGCTAAACTTTCCTGCAAAAGAATCCTCTTCCCATGCCCCAGGGAACCCTTGAAGAATGAATTTTCACTGGGCTGAAGTACCTCTCTCACATCTCTCATTTATTATTTTCTTGTTTGCATAAGCATTCAACTAAGTTGCTAAATAACCAGCTGCAGAACCCAGCCCATGTCTCAAGAGTTTCACACGTTCAGCTCAAACCATTCCCACCATCTGTCTCGCTGCAAAGGCGGCAGCTTTTGATGGCTGTTTGCCTTGCCTGACAGCAGCCCAGGGCACGAGCATCCTCCACGTGCTGAGATGCTCCCTCTGTCTCGGGCCCACATCCCCCAGTTTCGGATGGAGGGCGCACTGCAGGTCCTCTGGTGCATTTTGGGAGCCAAGGAGGAGGCAGAAGAGAGAAGCCAGGCATGGCTCCGCCAGCCACAGCTTTTCTGGCAAACCCCTGTACAAAACCCCAGGCGGGAGGGCAGCGAGCGGGTGCCTGGGTGCTGCCCACGGGCAATCGCGGGCAGCAGGGAGCAGAGCTGTCGCTGCCAGACACGGCTCGTTGTCAGTGATGGGGTTTAGTGTTTGTCGCTGCTCCCTGCCAGGCGGTGAGGGGGGGACGAGGGTGGCATCGCTGGGCTGGGGATGTCGGCACTGCCACCACACCTGGCCGGCAGTGCCCTAAAACCCAACCCTGCCTTTCCCAAGGACCTGTCCCTTCATCCCTGGCTCTTAATGACAAGGGTCTTTCTAAACTGCTTGTCCACTGAGGGACCAACGTTTTAATACTATAATCATTTCATTTATTATCTTCTTTAGCCTACAAAATCTAATCCGCAAATTTAAGCGAGCATCTGTCCTCTTCATTTACCACAGAGGCATCAAATTATTGTTCAGCCCCTCTGTTATGTCCTGATCCCTTCGATCTAGTTTTCTATCGGTGTTATTATTAATCATCTCCTCCCTTTTTCCTTACCATCTGTTTTACAGCAGGAGTCCTGTGCTTAGACTGGTTCAGGCCAAGGACCGTGAACCCTGGGACTCCCCATCTGTAATCCTGACTGTGCCAACGAGGCACTCAGCGATGCCAAAAGAGCCGGTCCCTTGACCTCCTTGTCACCCAGATGGAGTCAGCGTGGCAGTAGGACAGCACGAAAACTGAGGTGCTGCATTGCTGCTAAGGAAGCACAGGGAAGATTTAGGTTAATTTTTTGGGAAATGTGGGGAATTTTCCTAATGGCAAGGATGGCTAAGCACCGAGGCAGGTCTCCTGGAGAGGCTGCGGGATCCCATGCTTGGAGATTTAGAGCTTGCCATCAGCATGGGGTCTGATCGAGGTCCCTCGCATCTGATAACAAGTCCTGCGCTGTAATTACATACTGCGTGACGATGCATCTCCTCCTGGCTTGAGCTCTCCCCGCTGGTTTTGTTTAAGGCCCCCAGTTCTTACTGTAGAAGAGGTGGAGAATGGCTGTTCCCTGTTCTCTCTCTTTGGTGATGCTCAGGACCTCATGGACCCCCAGGCTCGTGGTAGTGAACAAGCAGCAAGCCACAACTGCCATCTCTAGGCACTGCTTCTTTAACTTGAGCTATATATGCCATTTTATGAAAGTAAGTATGTTGTTGCCCTGTACCTATCCGACGTGATGGGTTCGGCGCTGTATTTCCTGACGCTCTGCGGTGCGGTAGGCGCAGTCGTGCTGTGGCTCGTGGGCAGGGTTGGGCGAACACGATGGTCACGGCTGGCTGTGGGAGCCCTGACCTTGCCTGTGCTTGGCGAGGTTGTGCCGTCTTCCCCGCTTCCAGGGCGGCAGCAGCAGCAGCAGCAACCATAGCAGCCGTCAGCCGGTCACAGTTTTGGGACGGAGGCGCGTTCCCTGAACTGGACTGTGTCCGCATGGTTGGACCAGCCTGCAGAGATGCCCCAGGGCCGCCCTTCCCCCTGCGTCAGGACCTCCCTCCGGCTGTCAGTGCGAGTGGTTCAGGAGTGCTAGATGCACTGGAGAGACATTGCAGGTGATGCCCTCGTTTAAATCTGTTTCATTTTTTGACTATGCTTACACTTTCTCTAAGAGAAAACAGGTCTTCAGTTCAGGCCCTTAGTTGCATAGGTCAGGAATAAAAACTGTTCACAGTTCTCTTTTTGTTTCTGGTCTTCAGGTATTGATCATCTCCTCCATTTTCCCCACTCTCGGCTTTATCCCTGCCACTGCGTATTTTTGGCTTATGCTTCTTGCCAGCAGCTCCTTCTGAAGCTTTTCTCAGGCTCCTGCTTTGCCTCCCACCGTCACTGCAGCATCTAATAGCCCTTTCCAGGTCCTCCTTGCTGGGTCCGCACGCAGCCCTGGCCCCATCCGCTCGGGTTTCGTTCCCAGACCGTGCCGATGAGCTGCTAACAGCGTGGGTTTGTGATGCTGGTGCCTCAGATTTGTAATTACTGCATAGCACATGTTCAAATGGCCTTTCATATTTTAATCCAGATAACTAATTCATCTTCTAACTAACCCCTCCGTATCACTATTACTTAGATTTGTATTCCCTTTTTATTTTTAGATATAGATATTTGCAAAAAGTATAGATTTTTACCTTGTATTTTCACATGGACTGGTAATCACTAGTGGGTTTGAGTAGGACGGCAAAACCGAGTTATTAAACCTTTTGATACCCATGATACCATGTTAAAGGACAATTTTGGGTAATCACCTGGGTTATGTTTATTTATAAGGGTGTAAATGGCAAACTGGTGCCCAAATCTCTGTCTGTCCTCCATCCTTTGTGCTGAGGATGTGCTTGATGCATTTGTTTTCCCATGACTGTAATCTCCTTTTAAATTTCCTAGTTTTTCCTTCTCTTCTCTGTGTTATTTGTTACCATCTTCAGCTGAGCACAGACTGGTAAACTCAGAAATCAATTCAGTGCTGGAGTTTCGGTCTCAGAAGAGCTATATGGGAAAGGCCCGCCACCTTCCCGGGATAGCCTGTGACAGAAGATAAATCATTGCAAATTTTTTGCCAACATGCCATATTTCAAACTCATAATCAGTCCACTATCACCCTTAGGTTTCCTTCAGCACTCTGCGATCTCCTTCCAACTCTGTGTGATTTATGTTGCCAGGTACCGACACCAATTGTACATTTCTAATCCTCTCTTGTATAATTTCTCTTTGCTGCATTTCCTTAATTACCCTCTTTCTGACCTCCTTTTTCCTTCCTTACTCCTTCTTCCAGCTTGCTCTTGGGCTTCCTTGCCCTCCATTGACTCCTTCTCTCAATTTACGGCGTGAGCACAGTTTATGAACACCCTCGAGCCCCGGTGACGCTGAGGTTTTGGGGGGGGCGGCGTGTTCCCGAGGCTGGAGCGGAGGCGGGAGCAGCCCCTTGCTGGGCTGGAGCCGGGCACGTTGCTTGACAAAGACCTGCAGCGAAGGACGTGGAGAATCACCCATTTGGGGTGTTGAAACCACCACAGCCTCCCTTCCCTGTGTTGTGTACGTGACTCCTGACCTCGGCGCCGGGATCCGTCACCTCTGATGTCAGTAATTCCCAACGACAAGAGCGATGGAGACATCCCGCTTTTCTGGCGTGCAGAGGACCTGGGCCACAGCGACCGCCTGGTCCCTGCGCTGCGGGGACGTCGCCGAGCCCACGGCCGGGTTCTGCATGTCAGCTCTGGGATCCTGGATCAAGGAGGACACGCTTGATGCGTTCTAAAAACTTTTGGTTAGTGACAACAGCAGTGGGGTGGGGGGTGGAACAACACTATGGCCCTTTTCTGACCGGCTGCAATAAGTGGTTTGACAGCGTCCTGCTGTGATGGAGATGCGTGTCCCGGGGGGAAACGGGGGATTGTTTGGGAAAGAGCGGGCAGCTTCTGAAAATCAGGAGCGTGCAGTCATCCTGCTTTCTTCATGGTGAGCTGCTTCGGCCTCGGCGGTTGCAGTGAATGTGGGGAGATCCGTGCTGGCTGCAGATGGCTCGAGTGTTGGCTTTCCCCCCATGCCAACTGGGTTGCTTGGTTTTATCAAGAAGAGTTTTGTTCCGTCTCTGTTCATCCAGTGGAAACCCTCAAAGCGTGGAGGCAAAATTGGTTTTCCAAGGTTGACCAGCGATAGTGTGGTAATTAAACCATTAGGCTGCCAGATGCGGGGCAGTGGCTTCAATCTGTAGCTCTGCCTCAGACCTCCTGGGTGACACTGGCCAAAGCATGTCATCTTTTTGTAGTCCTGATTTATCTATAATATGGTGCCAGCCATTCTCTCTGCCACGCCCAAGTAACGGCACATACTCCGGGATGGAGCTCGGCTTTTGATGCTACTTTTTGTTACTTCCTCACCTAGGCTAGGATTTCCAAACCAGTAAAAAAAACCCAAGAAGAGAGTAGTGCCCCGCTCAGGGCTCGCAGCCGCTGCCGGCTGCTTTCGGAAAGAAGAGGAATTGGGTAACTTACGCCAGGCGTAAGCACCCGAAGCCGCTGCCGCCTTTAGGAGATGAGCAAGCTGAGGTCCTACCGAGCAGACGGGCGTGCAGGAGAGGTGTCCGTCCCTGCAGTGCGGGGGTCCGCGCGGGCAGAGCCCCCGGCAGCTCCGCAGCTGCCCCGGCTGGGCTGGGAGGGCTGAGGGGAGGGGAAAAGCACAACAGTTAACTTTAAGAAATCACTGGAACATCTTCTTCATAATTAATAAATGAAAAATGTTACTGCAGCTAATCAATAAAGTTGTTAGAGGGAATTGATCGGAGGGGGAACTCTTTTTGTGGGTACAATTTTTCACCTATTCAGAACAAAAGGCTCCCCAGGGTGCTATGAAACAGATCGGCGCTTGGGAGCCTGACCCAAACAGCGAAAAAAAATAGAAAGACAATTCATTAAAACCTGAGAGACTGACATCCCCCGAGAGCCGCAGGAGGGGACGGACCCAGGCGTGGCAGCCGTGCACGTGCGGCTCTCGAGGGCGGCCCGGGGTACGTTTCGGGTGGTCCCAAGCGGAGCCGAGGCACCTCGGTGCTGCAGCTGGGGCGAGAATGGAAGGCGAAAGTCCTCCTGGAAAGGACCAGGCATCGTCCCGTGGCGTCACCCAGCTGAGCTGTCACCCAGCACGGCAATGTCCCCAGAAGCCACACGCCGGGACAGTTTCCCAACGGGAGTGGGCACGTTGCACGGCCTGTCCGCCCTGCTCCGGCTCGGCTGGGTCAGCTTTTCCATCACAAACCCGACCGCCTGGGCAGGAAATATCCCCTCTTGCAGGGAGTTTATAGGGTGATAATGAGCATCAAAAAAACCTTGGGATTGACACTTGGCATTCAAGTATTTGCCTCGGGAGATGTAATTTAAACATCTAGTTAAGCTGTTTGTTTTTTGTCGTTTTTTTTTAAAGTGGTTTGATTGTTTTTCCTCTTGGAAAAATTGTGTTTGGGTCATGCCAAAATGCAAATCTATTTTTGGGTCAGCATTTTAGGCCTCATTTTTGTTCTTGCTGAAGGCAGACGCTCCTTGACTGCAGCAGGCACAAGAATAGCTCCTCTTCTCATACGCGCCTTCCTCCCTCCTGCTCACGTAACACCGTCGCAGGTCCTGAGCCTGTGAATGTGTAAGGATACGCTGGGACTGCTCACACGTACAAAGTGAAGTCTGGGCATAAAAGTCTGCAAGCCCGGCGTCTTTTCCATCCCTTCTAATGTATCTATTCATTTTTTGTGTGGTTTTAATTTTTCATTTGTTTAAGATGTGCAGCGATGAACAACTAGAAGAAAGGCAAAGAATTAAACGAAGTGCTCAGTTTAAGCTTTAACAAGACACCTGGATTTTGCGATAAACTGGGTAGCCAAGCTGTAGGAGTCTCCTCGGGCATCACTGTTTTGCAGGGGGTTGCAGTGCTGGCCCCTGGGTTGGGGGTCTCCGGCCAGCCTCCCCCCCGGGCTGCTGGCTGCTCCTTGGTATTCTCACTTGGCCCACGCTCTTCTGGTTGAAGCCATCTGCCAGGCAACCCCGGCAGGCAGGGCAGGCAGGGCAGGCAGGGCCGGTGTCCCTGCTCCCACGGCACAGCTGGGCACCGCTGGCTGCCCCGGCCACCCCGCCGGCAGCACTCCCCTCGAGCCGCGACGGCCGAGAAGCACCTCGGCAGACCTGCCGTCAACCTGGGGGGATCAATGAACAATTAATTACTGTCATCAAGTGGGACTCTGCTCGGGGAAGACAGCACACTTATATTTATCAATTACTAATTAGTAGCTCTTGCCTGGCTGGCAGTTGTCTGTCAGCCAAGAGGAGAGCGGCGGCGGGGCTCGCGCAGGGTCACTTTCTTAGCGGTAATTAAGGATGGATAAACTTGTTTGGAAAAGGCTGGAAGCCTGAACTACAGCTGGGAGGTAGGAAAAAAATCCAAACAATTAAGACTAGGATCTTTAAAAGAGCTTTTAGATGTCAAAGCCGCCAGCATTTCGCTTGGGTTAAGTGCCTAGCTCCCGCAAGATCATGAAAATCCCAGCCCAAAATTAATTTTTTAGATGTGCATTGGCTCTGAAACAAGGCGGTTCCTTTGCTTTCACTTTCTGCCTCCCTTTCCCGGGGAAGGGAGCCTGCCCAGGACCTTGGCTGTGGGCGCATCCTCCTCGCCGCTGCTGGTGGGTCTCGGCACGGTGCCCGGGTCCTGGCGGGGCTTTCTTGCCCCCCCAGCCAGCCAAGGTCCCCAAGGATGGAGAAAATCAAACGCGCACAGATTTTTTTCCCAATTTAGTGGACTGGTAGTTACTGCTGTAAGGGGTGTCAGCCGTGCTATGGGATGAAGTGCTAGAGACGGGCGGGTGCTTCGCTGACGTGGTGACTTTGCTGGAAAGTTATTGCATTGAGAAGCTCGGGCGAGAGCAAGAAGATGATGTAAAAGTGGGGGTTTTGTGTTGTTTTTAGGAAGAGACACAAACTGGGAGGAAACGCTGGGAGAAGGATGGATAGGAGGGTGCTTGCCCACGTCCCCGCAGTGTCGGGGCTGGGCAGGACTGGCCCCAGGTCCGGTTTTTTGCAACGCCGACCGCCCCGGCTGCTGCACCCCGGCTCGTGACCCTGCGTTCGCGTCGGTGTTGCGGTGCCGTGCCAGCGGCTGTGCTTGGGGGGGAACGGGGAGCCAGCCCCGGGCTGTGTGTGCCTGGCCTCGGCACGGAGAGGACGGAGCTCACGCAGCAATGGCTGGTTTGGAGGAGACCCAAAACGTCTTCTGGGAAGCCTGGGTGGCCCTGAGATGGGAGGGGAGACCTTAACGCTGCTCAGGGGCAGGACCCTGCTCTTGCTGGCAACAGGCTGGAAGGGTTTTTGGAGGGAGATACGGGACATGCTAAGCTGCTGCCGGCGAGGACTGGACCCGGCAGCCTGGGAATCCCTGCCAGCCCTGTCTCTGCCTTTTAACGACCCTTTCTGGCCACGTTCTGTGGGGTGTACAGAGCTGCTGCCTCTCCCCCGAAGGGCTGGACGTGCGTGCCCGTGGCCGCCGTGTGCGGCTGTCCCCTCCTGGGCCGCCCGTCGTGCCGGCATCGCGATGAGCCGTCCCGCAGCTGCCGCTCGGCAAAGTTTCGCAACCAGCTTCCTGTGTTGAAAACAACAGCCGAGGGCTACTGTGGACTAATTTTTCTTGTAGAGTAGAATAACCTCACTGAGGTGCTTTTTCCTGTTGTAGTGTCCTGAATAAGTCACCATTTAACCATCTCCTTCTGTTGTTTGAAAATGAAGTCCTGACCTAGCCCATCCCAAGGAAGTAACGCTTTAACTCTGACTTTGCTAAATCCTCTGGCTCCTCATCAGGTTGAATATTGATGGCCATAACTACTTTATCTGCCACAGGTAACTGATCCCAAACCACAGGGTGAACCAGACACAAACCAGTATCTTATCACCTTGGCGGCGTTATCGCCCCTCGAACAGCGGCAGCAGGATGGAGCTGCTGGGCTTTCCAGGCAGCCAGGACAGTAACTTATTGTTTGTAATTAACTTGATCAAGCAAAACTCCTATAAATCAATCATGGCTTGGCTAATAAATAAATCTTTGATCAATTACTACCTGCAAAGTGTGTAGACAAGGGTCAGTATCTCTGATTTACCACTTCCCTTGTGCTGAATTGGAAGATCAAAGATTAATGTCAGGAGGGACATCAGCGATCTGAATGCAATGCATTATTTAAAACTTCAGAGATAATAAAATTTTTGAGGAGACTGGCCCATTAGTTCAGCGTTCGTATTGACATTTCTCCCACTGTATTAGGAGTTTTGTTAATGATTTTATATTCCCCCCCTGACTCCCTATTCATTTTTCTTTGTCCTTTTTTCATTTTCAATGGGGTGGTGGGACACGTTCCCGCAGTGACACCCCAGCGGGACCCCCCCGCGGCCCCTCGGGGCCGAGCACCCACCACCCGCCCCGGTGACCCCGGCTCTGCCGGCCGGCACACGGCGGCTCGCTCAGCTCCTCCGGGTCCCGCGGGAGCCGTCGCGCTGCCGTGTGGCCCCACCTCAGCATCGCACGCGCCTTTGCTAATTCCGGGGCCGCATTTCTTAATCTAACGACTAATTCCAGGAACCTGGCCGTGCCGTAATGGGCTGCTGCCTCTGGGGACTCACCAGGGGCGGTTTTGCTCAGTCTGGCGCAGAGAAGCAGAGCAGGGGGGTCTGCCTCCGGAGGAGGGAGGATGCTGCCGGGCTTTCAGACGCGGGGGAAGCCGGCCAGAGTTGCCTCATTAGCTCATTAACTAGCTAATCACGGGGTATTTGGTAAAGCCCAGAAAATTTCCTGGAAATGTAGGAAGTGGAGAGAGCACCCCAGCTAGGAGGGGCAAGGTCCCACATGCTCCATGGGAGGTGGCACATGTGCTGGGAAGATCTGAAGAGGTCTTATCCCCCACAAAAGGGAAACGCGCTGTCCGAAACGTACCTCGTTATCACTGCGCTGAGGAGGGATGGGTCCCTGGGCTGTCCACGCTTTGGCCAGCTAAGCATGGCGCAGATGCCAACAGCTCACCTGGTACCCAGAAATGCTCCGCTGTCGCTGACGGGTAGGGGTAGGTATCCCGGGAGCCTCACGGGAAAGGACCTGTGCAAACGTGGCATGTGGTAAGAAACCTAGCGGAGGAATAAAAGAGTGCTTATAGCCGAGCTGCGTGCTGGGGGAACGCTGGTTTGGTCAAGCCCTTTACACTCGTGATTTTCTGCTAAACCAAGTGCAGGGCCGGCACTCCTGAAGCTCCCTCCCTCTTGTTGGCATTGCCACCCTGAAGCCAAAGCCATCTGGGATTTCAGCGGAGCAACGCTGCTAAAGCGCCAAGCAGCTTTCAGAACGAAGACCAAGGGTGCAGGAGCATCATGTTGGCCGTGCAACACCCGCAGATGCAGGAGGGGCGCAGGCAGCGCCGCACGGGACTGCCTTCGGCTGCCCCTGCCTCGAGGTCACCGCCGGCCGGGCCAGCCTTGGGGACACGTCCCGAGTGAGGCTGACGCTCCTGCGGGGACGCATCCCTACCCTTTGCCGGCCAGGGGATGCCGTGGGAGGCCGGGTCGGGTGGCACACGGGTGCGGGGCCGGGGGCGGCATCGCCAGGTGGAAAAGCAGCAGAGATGGCAGGAGCAGTTGGCGTTGGTTATCTCCCCTTCAAATAACGCGGTGCTGGCTCATATATTTTTCATCCCAGTTGAGGGTACAGTGTCAGCCGATGACCTTTGTCACACCCCAATGCTTTCTGGGATGTAAATTAGGGGCTTTTTTTTCCCCATCTGGACAGATAAGATGGACTCTGACTTGCACGTCTTGGAAGCAGATATTTATTTTAAGCCCACTGCTATTCTCAGCAGGTGGACAAAGATAATACTGTCATTATGTGCTCAGAAAATGCTTTGTAAAATTTGGTAAAGTATGCAGCGGACTCTGGAGCAGATAACATCTGCCTTAAAGGACTGTACTGCTGTAAACAGGGTTTAGAAAAATAGCACCCACTGCTTCTCCACGGGAGTATTGATTTTTGGTGTTGGAAAGGGTCAAATTCAAATTGCTGGCACAAAGAGCGGCTGCATCTCCTCAACTGTGTGTCTTTTAACAAAGAACAAAGTCATGCGACGGGAGGGAGGCAGAAAAGGGGACGGCAGCCCAGGGCGGCCGCACGCCAGCGCGCCTTTCCCACGGGAGCGGCCAGCTGCTGCCCCGCGGGGACCATCACCGGGATGGGGGGATGAAGGCTCCTCGGAGCAGCGCTGCCTTGGGGGGGGCCCCCCAAACCACTCCCCCCCCCCCCCCCCCCCCCAGTGCAGCCCCTGCCCTGCAGCAGCCCTCACCCACCGGAGGGTCCAGCCGGGAACCGCGGGGCAGCCGTGGCTCCTGCGGGGCAGAGCTCGCTGCAGAGGGGCTGGCCGCGAGGCGCTGGGGATTTTTCAGCCCCCTTTGCCCCCAGGAAAGCCAGAGCCCTGCCCCGAGCCTCAGTTTCTCCAGCTGTTGGACAGAGATAACTCCCTAAAGGGCTTTGAAACCTGCTCCTGAGATGGGCTGGGTGGGACCAGGTGTATCTATTGCCGCACGCGAAGGAGGAGCGAGGTCTGCCCTAGCTGCTGCGTTGTACCCGGCAGGCTGCTGGTGACACTGAAATTTTATTGCCCGATTCCAAGGAGCAAAGGGTTTTCCCTTTCTTTACAGGTCAAGATGAGCTAGAAAGGTCTGCATCACTCCTGGAGGTCCTGGGCAAGCTGCTCACGAGCTGGGAGAGGGTGAAAAACTGGAGGAAACCTCACAGCAGCGGTGGTATGTCCCAGTGCCCCAGGTCCGTCCCTGTCCCGAGGGGCTGGGCTGCGTGAGACACGGGGACATCAGTGCCTGCAGGGCAGGAGGCAGCTCTGACCGCCCCGAGCGCCGGTGGGACGGGGCCAGCTTCACTCCGCCATACCTGTGCCCCGCAATGCAAAGCCTGTCCCGTGCCTGCCCAGCGAGGGCAGGCAGAGCCCAGACACCCCCTCTGCTCCGGAGCTTCCCCGGCAGACGCTGTCCTACTCCTCTGCATAACCCGCGGCAGCCCTGCGCCGCCCTGAGAGCTGTGCCCAGCCACGAGCGCGGCCTCTGACCCGGCCTGGGACCTCGGCTTCGGCTCAGCGCCAGCCTGGCATCGGCAAATGCCGCCAGCTACGCGGTTGCGACGCCTCGTCCTTCCCGAGGGTGCCCGGCCGAGCCTTCCCCCGGCCACTTCGCTTTGAGCGTCTCCTGGAGTAAATGCATCCGGAGGCTACGCAAGCAGTGACAGAAATTACAATAAAGGCAGCCTTACCCCGCCAGGAGCTAAAAGCCTTTCTCTGACCTTGGCGAGAGCTCTCGGGCTGAGGACGCCAGTCCCTGGGAGCCCCGTGCTGCAGGAGGACCCTGCAGCGTGGGGTGCAGCAAACCAGTCTGGTGGGAGCGGGAACGCTCTCGTTCCGAAACCCTTTCTGCAGGGCACCGGGCGATCCAGCCGTGTTCAACCCCTTCCCCGTCCACCCTTCGTAGGCGCAGCCCTGGATAAACCTGGTGAAGCCCACGGTCCTGCCCACCTGCCAGATGCCCCCCATCCCTCCGGCACCCGCTCTGGGCTGCAGCGTGGGGCAGGACCCAGGCAGCACCTTCCTGCAGGCACCATTTCCCAAGGGCCGTAGAGGTTCTCTGCCCCGGGGAAGGTGACGGTTACCCCAGCCGCTGCCCTGCCGGCATTTTTGGACAGCCAGATACGCCCCGGCAGAGCGACTCGGCGTTCCCGTTACCCACACTGGTGCAAACGGATGCTTGCCGTGATGTAAACCCAAGGCCCTACAGCGAAGCACCACCCCGCAGCGCAGCCCTGGGCACGGCTGCTCTTCTCTGCCTTCGCGTTAGGGGCAGGACTTGCCAAGCGCCTCATCGGCCGAGGGCCCGGGGCTCAGCGTTTGCAAGCGGCCGGCCGGGGCCGTCGCCGCAGCACAGCAAGCAAACGAAGATCAGGCTGCAGGTCCTGGAGCACTTATAGCGTAATGTCAGTTGTGGAAATTCACCGTCCAAGTTATCGTCCCACAGGAATGCCTTGAAAATGTTTCCTAGACACAGTCTAACGGGAAGCAATATCCTCCGCAGCAGAAAATAAAATGCAGAAGTGGCACATGCGAAGGCTAATGTTTAAAGTAAAGAATTTTACCCAAAGAGCATGTGGCAGATCCAAATCCCCTTCATCCAAATGTCATTATTTATTAATATTCACATTGTGTTGTTTCGTAAGAGAGACACAATCGATTGCTACCTCTCATAAAGCACAAAAAAAGGAAACCTGCTATGCAGGGTTAGGCTGGAAAGTGAAGGAGAAACGGCAACGGGCTCTTGCAAACCAGGTCCTGAACACAAAGTGAAATTTCGGGTTTTCTGCAAAAGGAGAAAGGTGACTCGGGTCCCCACAGCACCATAGCGGCAGTAGGTGCCACGGGAGCGGTGTGACAGCGTCCCCTGCGCAGACTCCCGGCAGGGACGTGCCACCTCCCCGGGTGACCCGCCGTCCCCGCTCCGCTCAAGAGGGCACGAGCCGCAGAACAGAAAGTGGAGAATCGCTGAGCGCTAACAAGGCGGCTGCGTCTAGTACAGGCGGCAAGGACGCGTCCTTAGACCGTTTAAGCAAAGCCCCGTGCTGCTCCCTCGTCCCGGGCAGGTGCCCCAGCCCCGGGGGGGTGCAGGCTGGGGCTGGGTGGGTGGCTCAGCCAGCGCCGGGGAGAGCGGAGGACGGGGAGATGATGCTCTTTGCGGTTACGTGCAGGAGGGAGTTGGCATCTTTTAAGGGGAAAAAAAATATGTCTTTCCCACTCAATTAAATGTAACTTACGGCATTGGGAAAGGAAATGGGCTTCCATTTATGGCTTCGGGATGGCAGGAGGGCAAGCATTTGATAACAAAATCGTGACGGGAGCCCATCTGAGCAGAGAGAGAGTTGTTTGTTTAGCATATCGATCGACTTTTATCCTGCAAGTAATTAACACGCATTACTCAAACTCCACATTTTTCTAAAGCAAACTACTTCATATGGTATTTTCAAGCAACGCATGTTAGCGGTTGGCAGCGCAAGCAAAGAGCCGGAGGGAAATAGCCGCGGCCAGGAGAAGAGCTGCAAGGAAGGCAGGGTGGTGGCAAGGACATGCCAAGGTGTGCTCCGTCCTGGGCGGCTTTCCGTCCTTTAGGGTGCTTGCCCCGCGTGTGCACAGGCGTGCGAGGGGCAATTTCCTTCTCCCCGTGGCCACGGGGCCGCAGGCAGGGAGCCCGCCGGTAGCCGGCCGGCAGGGACGACTGCTCAACCCCCACCAAAGCCGAGAGGGATCCTCCGCGGCAGAAGCTGCCCTTCACCCCGCGCGATGTGAAGGACGGCCCCGGTCGCGCCGCACTCGATGTTCGACGCTCGTTTGAAGCCCTGCCTGCGCCTGCCTGCGTCCCCCCGGCGCTGCCTGCTCCCCTGCCTGCTCCCTGCCTGCTCGCACGGACAGCGGGAGCAGAAAAATCCGCTGCCAGCCACCCGGAGAAGGGCGATCTTTCAACTTCATAAAGCAAAACCCAGGCAGGTTGCCCCCAAATCCCCCACGCCGCCGCGGCAGCTGTGAAGAGTGGGTTTAAGCCGTTTAAAAATCCATCTCCCGGCTCATTATTATGCAGACCAATTTTTCATTCATTGGGAATCTACGGCAGCATTTTAATGTGAGAAGCTCCCTACTCTGTTTCTCTTCCCCTGAAGAAAAATAGCTTAATTTCTCCAGTTTGATAGATTTTCCTGATCCTTCAAAAGGTAGAAAAAGACTCTTGAAAATCGGTCGTTGAACTATCCACAGGCATTTTATAATGGCCGTAAATAGGTCTATACTGAATAGCTCTCCAGGCATCAACTTGAATGGTGTCCTTGACACTGTTATTATTATCCCTGCTGAAAAAAAAAAAAAAAAAAAAAAGAAAAGAAAAAAGAAAAAGAAAGTCTGGGAGCCTCTCCACACGGCAGTTTGTATGTCTCTGTGTCGCAAGAAGGCTGGAAGAGCTAAATTCCCCTCACCGTATATATGCCCCCAGAGATGGGTGATCCGTGCCATTTTTCACTTCCCAGAATTGTCATAAATTTCATGGAATTTCATGCATAAAAAAATCAATGCACATGAGAAATTTTGCAAACTCTGGAGCAAATGAAGTATAAGAAGAAGTTCGGGGTAATTTATTTTCTGCCTTTTGCCCCTTTGTCCGTTTTCAGTTGTCCATCTAAATCCCCAGTTAGTTTCCGATGGAGAATATATTTTTGTAACTTCTCGTGCTATCGTGTCACGTTGCTCTTTGCAGATGAACAGCTACTGAACTCCAGCTTTGGGGTGGTTATTCTTCAGGGTGACCATTTTGTAGCATTACCATACACCGCCACATTCAGCAGCTGCAAGAGGTTTTCAGCTGTAAAACCCATTTTGGCCCTCCACCACAGCATCTTCACACTTACCCCCTAAACCTGTCCTTTTAACCTTAGATCTCGTGGGATTAAGTCTTAAGTCATGAGAGACATTGTGGAAAAGCTTGAGGTTAATCAGTAAGAGCTATTTTCTCAGAATAAATAAGGTGCTTTCATTTCTTGAAAGCCACTCTGATTTTTCCAGCCCACTCATAAGGCAAAAATAGCGTGCCCTAAAAATGTCACCATGCGTGTATAGATTTCTCTCTATCGCAAACGAGCGCAGGGATCAGCTACTTCTCTCCCAGAGCAGCCTCAGCGCCCTTCCCAGGCTCATCCCTCGGGGCGAGGGGGCCCAGGACCCCGTGGCCCCAGTCCGACCATCACACCTCCAGCAGGAGGAGAGGGTGCTCAAGTGGGATTACCTGCCGCCAGGTTTTTGCAGAACACCTTTACCTAAGGCAGAACACGGATTATAAGTAGAAACTATAGTGTAAGGTAAGGCTGCAGATACCTGCATAGTTTGGTGCATAGATAAAGTGCGGTTAAAACAAGGCTAAAGTTGTAAAGACATAGCATCACCCATGGACATTTACGCACTTATCAGGCAAAAAGTAGTTTTTCTAACATTTGAAAGCCGGGAAATTCTAGTGGAAGGTGTCCCTGCCTATGGTAGGGGGCGGGTTGGAACTAGATGATCTTTAAGGTCCCTTCCAACCCAAACCCTTCTATGACTCTATGAAATTCAGAAGTTAGCTGGAAGCCTGGACTTTGCAGTACAAGCCTGCAGAAGTGACTCAGGGGCTGGTGGCTGCAGCTTCCCAATGACCGAGTAACGAGGGGTCACATAAACCGCAGCTGACGCGCTACGGGCTGCGGTGGTGTTTGCTGCTGCGTTAAACTGCACAGCTGCTTTTGGAAAACGCTTCTGGCTTTCAGACTTCTCCCTGGTATTCTCGCCCAGGGACTTCATGCTGAGGACTTCAGGGATTTCTCTCAAAAACGTGGGAAAAAAATGAAACGTGCCAGCGAAATGTCCCCGAGAGCCCCTAACCCATGTTTTTACTTGCACCGGGGGGTCTCCTCGGTGCTCACTGAATGCCTGCCTTCACCTGCAGCACGTCTTCTCCTCTTCCCAGATGTTGCAGTCCATGAAACAAAGCCAGGAATTACATTTATTCTTCGAGAATGAAGAGCGGGGCAGGTTTCTGTGGATTAATTTTGCGCACCAGTTTTCCCCCCCCCTCTCCTATCATGTTTTAGCATCGGCTAAATGCTAAATTTAAACGCAATAAAGAGGCCCAAAGCCTCTGCCCCAGTTTCAGTGGGAGCGACGAGCCCTGCTGCGGCTGGCGGCTGTGAGAGCCAACGCCGCTGCAGCGTGCGGGAGCTTCGGTGTCCTCATATTTTTCCATGCAAACCATTTAGAAACAA
The DNA here is from genome assembly GCF_929443795.1 of Astur gentilis. NCBI lineage: Eukaryota > Metazoa > Chordata > Aves > Accipitriformes > Accipitridae > Astur > Astur gentilis. The sequence goes on along the minus strand of NC_064919.1, from coordinate 88,797,410 downwards.
AACAAGATAGCAAACACAAATCAATTCAATTGTCCTAGAATATGACAGCTTGACTTGCGACCTGTCTCATCTGGTACATGACAACGTTGTTTGCATCCTATTAAAGTGGATGACTTGTGCACTATTCGTACAGAGCAGAGGTTCTCTTGGTGACAGCTTTTGAATCATGGCACTTTCTTCATCATACAATTCACCACCAAACCCCTCCGCCAATTGACATTGTAACACGGGTGTCACCACACGGAGCAGTTTATCCTTCAGCACCAGCAATGCCAGTGGGATATTTTTATACCCTCTGCGCTCCCCGGTCTGCAGAGCAGCATTGCTCCGTCCCAGGCGCTCCATCGCTCCCCGGCACAGCCGCGTATTGCCGGTGCCTTCTGCTAGCCGTGGCCCGCTCCGGCAGACCTCTCTGTAAAGTTTACAGGAGCGCCTCAGAAGGTGTAATATTTAATCTAACGGCTCTCTGAGCATCTAAACTTTCCTGTATAATTGTTGGGCCCGAGCAGCCTGGCTGGAGCGGGGTCCGTGCCTCCAGCCGTTCCCTCGGGCCGCTGTGCGCGTCCTGGGCGCCGACCTGGGGTGCAAACACCGGAGGAGAAACCGTTTCACGCACAAGGACCGCGCGGCACAGCCGCCCGCTGCGGGTGCAAGGACGTTTTGCACCTGCGAGCTCACGTTTGCGCCCACGGGGGCACACTAAACCTCCGCTGCCGCTGCACGCTGGGTGCGGGCTGCAGCTCCGCCTGCGCCCACACCAGGGACCACCTCCTAGCCCGCGGAGCACCAGATGCCCACCTGGAAAAACTGCTGAGCGGAGGAGCTGGCCGTCCCCAGCCCTCTGCCACGGCCAAAGCAAAACTGCTGAGAGGCACCGTCTTGCTGCGAGGCTGAAATCACGGATTCATAAATAATTAAGGTTGGCAGCGATTTCTGGAGAGCTCCAGCCCAACTGCCCGCTCAAAGCAGGGCTGACCGAGACCCGGCAACGCCCCCCCCCGCCACCCGGGGGGGTGACCCTGCGTTCTGCTGGCCGAAAGCTGATGAGACGGCCGTCCCCCTCGCCCTGGGCGATAGCGGAGGTGCCCCGGCCTCTGGGAGGTGGTCCCCGCGGCAGGACCGGCAAGCGGGTTGCAGCCTTCTCCTGGGAAGGGCTGAGGCCGTGGGCACGCCGGCTGCCCTCTCCTAATGGTCCCACGGGGCCAGGCCCCCAAGGGCCACGCACGGGCAAATCCCCAATTCCTGCGAAGCTTGATATTCCTCCTGATAGGAAACGCATAAGCAAGCACTGTGCACCGTGAGCTGCCCTACATCTGACACCCAAAATATAGCTGTAGGGCAGAGGCATTGAAATTCATGCATGCCCTATTTCGCTAATTTACAATTCAAGATCTATGGGTTTTAATTTGCTTTATTTTTAAATTGCAGATTGTGCTAGAAACTTCTGTGTTTTCCTTAGTTAGAGCAGGTCAGATCCGAAAAGGGCTCCCGACTCCTTTGCCTTTCTGGTTCTCATCCCCGAACCTCTGTGCGGAGCATCATCCCAGGCTGCGCCACCGTGATTAGCAAAGCCGAACAAATAATTCCTAATGACTGATTATCTGCCAAATTTTGACTGCTCCTGTCTTCGGACTGCTCCTGCCCAGAATTTGGAGTCCCTCTCCCACCTGAAAGAGTAAGCAGGCAGTAACACGGGCTAGTTAATAGAACTGTGCCAAAAGTACGGTATTTAGGTTAAAACTATCTTTTTTTTTTGATGCCTTTGCTATGCAGTAGCTAAGCCTGGGCGATGCTCCACACCACCTACCCTTCCTGTTGGGGGCGGTAAAAATAAGTAAATCTTGATTCTACCTCATGCACCATTTTTAAAAATGAATAAAAGCAGCTCAGCCTGGGGGGTGGACCTGGTCCCCGCCGTGGGCATCAGGGGAGTGCATTGAGCAAGGTCAGACATAACGATATTATAGCCGTCCTGGGTCGCAGCGGTGGCACTGGCAGTTCACGATACAGCTCCGGAGCACCAGCATAGACAATATTTGACTCCGCCTGTGAGCCTTGGGGAATGCCTCCTCCTGACACGGCTCCTGCGCTCTCCTCGGGATGCAGCTGAGGGAAGGGTCTGCTCTTTCTCCTGGCAGCGGTGGTGTGTACCCACAGCCCAGCACAGCCCAGCACAGCCCAGCACAGCCCGCTGTGTTCCTTCTGACGCCCCGGGTACCAGCCCTCCTGCAGCCTCTGGCTCAGGGCAGGAGTTTCCCACAGGCAGGAGCGTGGGGCCATCGGGACCTCGGCTCAGCTCTGTGCCCTGCTGAGGGTTTCCCCGCTGTTCCTGTGTTCCTCCGTGATTATTCTCCCCCAAAGAGAGTCCCTCTGGCCGAGGTTTTGACTTTCTTTGCAGCAGGTGCTTTCCCCGTGGTTCTCATGCTAATTTTCATTGCAAAACAGAAAGTTTCTTATTTTCCTCCTTGAATTAGTTCAAATTCTCCTTTAGCTGGAATCACCACCACGAGGCGAGGCTACCCTCGACTTTTACCCTCTTTCCCCTCGACTACCTACGGCTTTTCCTTTTCTGACAACACTGCTGCTCCTACCAACACACGGGCTTGCACGTCTGTATTCCAGTTGAAATAAATGCATGATCCCTTCCCTTCCAGAGGGACGCTCCAGTTTGTCTGCTGCTGCAGCTGCGTACAGCAGCAAATCCTCCTGGCTAATGATGCTACAACTGCCGTAACGTCATTTTTTTCTATTGCAAGATGCTCATAGACCTTTACAAAGCGCTCCCTGCATCTTTCCTCTGGTGGCACGCTCTCCTGACTCATCCTGGTTGTCATGGTGTGTGCCAATCTCTGCCTTGTTCTTTCTCAGCTCTGATCCCAAGCCTTGTATGTTTTCCAGCTCTGTTGGATCTTTAACTGCTTTTTCCTCCCAGCCAGGCTTTGTTTTAACTCCTGGTCCCATTCATCACAGTGGACCTGGGGTCCTTAGGAGCCTTTGTTACACCCTGCCCGCTCCGTCCCTCCAGTTGTACTTCCAGTGGTCCTTAGCCTCTGTACTTCTTCTTTTGCCCTGTGCCTTCCACAGGACAGCTGTGGCTCATATCTCGCCTCAGACATTTCGTCTCACACTGCATCTGACATCTCCTCGGTGGTTAATAACACAGGGGGATTCTCCGGACGGCGGTTTCCATCCTGCTGCCCTCCAGTGTGCTATGGCTGTAAGCAGAGACACTGAAGGACAACCAGTTCTCCTGGCCTCCCGTACGCCAAGCACTTCATTTGATTTAAATTAATCACAACTCAGATTTGTGGCTAGCCCACCACAGATTACAGATTTTCCACGGACAAGTTCAAAACCATTAACTAACAGAGCCACAGCAGAAACGGAACAGCGGCACAGAGGAGGAGGAGGGCTGGAGGCTGAGCCCCCGCCGGCCGGGGCGGCGTGCCCAGGACCACGGCACGGCAGCAGATCTAGTCCCTGGCTGAGCTCCGTCACGCTCCGCAAGCACCCACCAGCTGGAGGACGAGTGTGCGCGGGACGGCAGAGCGGGTACGTGTCCTCGTCTGTGCTCATGGGCATTATTTTCAGCCTCTTCAACCAGCTTTCCTATTTCAGAATTTGCACCTTTTCACACGGCTGGAATTACGTGCTTCACCTCAGGCCCATCTCTGCTGGTGTTGTTAGGGTCTTCATTCATTACGTCTGTCTCGGGCGATGAGGCATCTCCCAAGCCAAAAGCACAGCGCGCTCTGTTCCCCGAGGGCTTGCAGCTGGCAGAAGTTCACTGCAAGGGATGCAGAAAAGCAGCAAAGCTTACCAATAGCCCCAAAGCTATTTTTTCTTGCCAAAAAAGTTGGGCTTTTTTTTCTCTAGAAAATGCAAATTCAGAAATACAACTATCTCGGTTAACGAATAACTGTAAAATGCCCAGTATCCAAACCAGAACCTGGCCTGGACCACGGTGGGCGAGATCCAGTCCAGGGGACGGGCAGCAAAGCGGGCAACCCCCCACCGCTGCATTTGCAAGCCACCGCTTCATCCCTCTCTGCACCCTCTGGGGTCCACTCGGTCCCTCCACACCCTCCGGGATCCACTCGGTTCCCCACCGCACGTCCGCCAGCAGCTTATTCAGGGAATGGCTTCACACTCCTGACAAATTAAAGCTGCTTGCTACTGTTCCGGCTTGGCAGAGCAGGCGTCCTTCCCGTCAGTGACAGCCGCTAATCACTCCCGGTTCGTTAGGGAGTGACAGCCTCCCTCCCCTCCGTCGCACCCCTCCCTGGGGGCTCCAGTGCTGCCTTTCCTGGAAGTTTTTCCTCCCCTGGTCCCCGCATTTTCGCACCAATCCATAAGTGGTGCGATTTCTTGCCTGGAGGTGTCCTGCCAGCGTGGAATCTGAGCTGGGCTTTGGGGTGCGTGCGTTTTGGTGTGCCGGAGTGATGGACCGCATCCTGCCTGATCCCAGAAACCACCCACCGGGGCTGGCAGAGCCGGCGTTGGGGAAGGCACAGGGCAGAGGGGAGATGAGCAGATAGCAGGCTGTGAGCAAACAAAAAGAAAGACCTTGTTCATCCCGTGCCTAACAAAACCCTGGGTCTTGCATCCAGGGGATGTCGTGATGGTGAAAAACGGGCTTGAAAAGGGCTCGGACACACGGCTGGCGGGGGCTGCTCACCACGACACCGCCATCCTGCGCCGGGGCAGCTGCCCCTCGGTGCCACCGTCCCGGGGGGAGCCCTGTCCCCGCAGCCCCTCCTCGCTCCGTCCTCGCCCCCTCAAACGCGTGGTAGGACACGTGGCTGGCAGGACCCCCGCCGTCACCTTGGAAGGTGGCCCTGGGGACAAGTCCCCCTCCACGTCCCGCCGCCGTGCCGGCCGAAGCGCCGGGGCCCCGCCGAGCGGAGCAGACGGCATTTGGTCGGGGCAGTTTAAGCCAGCCAGGATTTAGATTAACCCAGAAAGAAGAGCGGACAAATTGAGAGCACTAAACTGGGGCGTTTAGCTGCAAATCACAAATTTCGCTCTAAAACATGCCTAATGAAGGCACTTGTCCGAAGGCGAAAGCCCCCACGTTTGGCAGTCCAGCCCCTCACCGTCGGCACCCCACGGCAGTCCGGGGGCTGCAGCTGCCGGGGGGTTTTGGCAGGCACGGCTCCGGTGCCGGTGCCGCTTCGGCACCCAGCCAGCCCCCGGCTCGGAATCGCACGTGGCCGCTGCCTGGCCACCCTCGGCGGGGAACGCCGGCTTCCCCGAGGCAAGGATCGGCCGTCCGCATCACACCACGCCGGGAGGAGGTGGGCAGGAGCTGGGCACGACCGATGGGAGCCGTGGTCTGGCCTTTTCATGGCCACGTTCCTTCTCCCAGGCTCTCCCAGCAAAGCGCCTGCCCCCAGCAGTAACCCCAGGCGGGGACCCCGGGGGTCCCGGCAGCACAGGCAGCAGGACAAGCCCCCAGGCACGGTCCCCGGGGTTGGCGCGGACCGTCGCCCCGCAGCAGCATCACCCTCGCCTCGCGCTGGGAATGCCCACCACGGCTACCCCAGCACAGGTGGCGGGGCTGCCCTGTCTGAAAACAAAGCCAATATGGCTTTCTAATGCCAGTTTTACTGCTGGTTGTTCTTTTTTTTTTTTTTTTTTTCCCCCAAATTTGGGCCCAGATTTTGCAGCTACCTATTTTATATACGACTGGGAGCTGAATTTTCAGCTGTGTCAATCCCCTGCCTTGCTGGGAAACCTAATATCCCAAAATAAAAATCTATATTTGATACTCTAAGCACATCCAATAGTTACATAATTCACATCTATTAGCTAAGTACAGTAATGAGAGCTCTGCATTTTTAAAACATCAGTTAATTGTCTCCCTCCTCCCTGGCAGCGCAGAAGAACAGACAGAAAAGGCACAAAATGAATCCCACAAAACCACATCTGACAGGTTTAAAAATCTATTTTCCTACAAGGAAATATGGGAAGGAGGGGTGATTAATGAAAGACTATGAAGAAAAGGTTTTATCCAGCAGATTAATTTCAACGTGTGTTTAAATCCTTCGCGGAGTTGGACAAGATGCTTGGAGGCGAAGCCGGGGGGGCTCCCAGGGGCTGCCCGGCCGGCCGCCCTGCCCGGCTCCCTTGCGCTGCCGGCTCCATCGCCCTGCCCGGCTCCCTGAAATCCTCTTCTGACCAGCACCGAGTTTGGCTGGACAAGAGCATGGCCCTGACGGGGCGAGGGGGCCGTACCCGGATCGGAGCCCATGCCGGGGGATTACAGCGGGGAGGGAGCGCTCAGCCCCACGGCGTGCGGGATCGCATCGCCGGAGAGCTCACGCCTGGCGTGTGACCGCCGTGGCTAATCCCTGGGGATGCCTTCACCTCCAAGAGCTCAGCCCACAGCACCGATCCTCCTCTGGGGGGATTTATTTATTTATTTATTTATTTATTTATTTCCCCCCCCCCCACCCACCCCCCCCGGGGGAAGAGGTCTGTTAGGTTCAAGGGTGGTGATGCTGGGGGGAGCGCAGGGTTCGGGTATCGAAGGCAGAAAGGGATTGCCGTCCCCTCCTCGGCAGCGGGCTACTGGCCCTTGCCTGTCACCGGGCGCTGTTCCGCAGCGGTAGTTCTAAGCAGTTTGGAGAGAATTTGTAGGAAATCTTAATTTTAAGCATAGTATTGATTTACCTGGAAAATCAAGTAAGCATAACTGCATAAGCAAAATTTTAACTTTTTAGAGTCAGCCCCCGCTCTGAATAATGCTGACTGGGTTTTACAAAAAGAGAAATATTTTTAACATCCGCATGTGATTTCCCCCGCAGAGACAAAAAATGAGGGCAGGAGAATGAATCTGGCATATATGGAGGGCAATCATTTAAAGCTTTCATGTTTAGGGAGCAATTAATTATCCAAACCTCCAGTTTTGGAGAAGAAGATATTTAATCTCTTTTAATCCCTTGTGACTCGAACCTCTGACCTGAAAACCGTGACCTTCGGCATCCCACGCTGCCTCCCTTGGGACAGAACTGAACGAAGGACTGTTGTTTTGTAAACAAACCTTCCACAAAGCCTGGGAAATGTTGCCCAGGAAAGCTTTGCTGTCGGCTGCCTCACAAGATGGGCTCTTAAAAATGTAAGATGGAAGCAAGTGACTTGCAGCATCGTGGATCCTGCCAAGTCCCGGAGCCCTGGCACCCACAGCCAGGGCACGCACAAGGCTGGGGGTTTGCTCGTTTAGTTATCGGTCATCAAACCCTGATTGAGCAACGGCAGGATTTGGAAGCTGATCGTTTGGTGCTGCATACGCCTTGCTGGTGGCATGTTATCAGCTGTTTTATTGACATCAGTTCTAACGACTTGGATAGTCCCTCACCTACATAATTCAAAGCTGACATTACGTTGTGCAAAGTAAACCCGGATACACTTGAGCGGGGGCTGCTGCGCGTTTCCTAGCAGAGCCCTTTGCTTGCCTTCTGCTCGTTCAGCTAAAGAGCCAGGGCAGGGACTTACTATTTGTTGTTGTGCAAAACCAGACTTTGATGAATGATTGATTGTAAAAGCTCTGGACCGCCCCCTCCCCCCCCAGCATAAATCTGGAAAAATCACTCAAATTTTACTCTAATCTCAATCTCTTTTAAAATAATGAAGGATGGCACGATCTGGTTTTTCTCCCATACATTTTTTCCTGCACCCTCTTGATACCAGAGCATCCATCTGAAGACACAGGAAAGGGGATTTCTTCCAAAGCCACTGGGAGAACCGTGCCTTTGCCCAACCCATGCCCTGGGGATCGCGAGGGCTGGGGTTCTGAAGGTCTGCAAGAGGTGTGACAGGCAGGTACAGAGCCGGGGCGATCACTCCCTCCCAAACGGAATAATTACCAGTCATTGCGGATGGAATAAATAAGTTGTCCCTGATAGGCGGCTCGTGGTTCCAAGTTCACGAGTCCCATTTATGCTCCTTCCAAATACCCTATATCATTTGTAAGACAGCAGACCATTAGGGAGTTGATATTAGCCTTACCTGCAGGCTTATACGCGAAGATGAATTGCTGTACATAGTCAAAGTATCTCTTCTGCAGGGAAAACAACACTGGGATACAAGTGAGGAAAACGAGAACACCGAGCGATGCTTTCATTTAATTTATCCGCGGATGGTGCGACACGCTTCCATTAACCGTGGCGCGGGATACGTACGTTAACCACGGCGAGGGTCGTGCAGGCTTTTGCTAATTAACGTTTGGCTCATGGAAGGAAAGAATCTCCCTCCCGCAGCCAGAGCTCTGCAACACTTCATGAGCAGGTGGATGTCTTCAGTAAACTGAAAAGTACAGAAAATTGACACTGAAACAAGTAATCATGGTGCCGTTGGCTGAAGCTCGCTCCGCTTCCCATTTCCCATGGTAAGCCTTCCCTCGGGAATGCGTGCGCCTGACCCTAAACTTTCCCCATTTTCCAAGCCAATGCACTTGATGGGAACTCATCTTGCTGCTCGCCCCCTGATTACAGACCCCGCGGATCTCCAGGGGTGGGACCGCTGCCAATTTAGAGTTGGCCGAATCCATTTCACTTACGCAGCTTTTCAAAGGTTGGGTTCGGGCTCTGGGCTTTGTTTGTTTGTTTCCATTCCTCGCGGCTCAGCAGACGGCCTCGCCTGTGAAATAAATGCCATTCGGCGTTACCCTCGCTCTCGTGGAAAACACGCACGCGTATATCGTGTTGCCTTTAAAACAAACCCACGTTGGGGAACGACCGCTCAGGAAACGATGCTTTAACGCCAGGTTTTTAAGGGTGTTTGCTCCCCCCTTTTCAATTTTTAGTAAGCTAGTAAAAATCAATAGGCCTGTGTTCCCATCTGCACGCCACCTGACATCCCATGAATGATCAATGGGGCTCACGGAGGGGCTCTCGGGAAAGCCGAGGGCTGCAGCGGCCACGGCAGACAGAGATTCCGGCGCTTCGGCTTCTTCCTCTCCCCGGTTCGGTCTTTGCTGCCATCGGGCCGCGGTGCCCCTGCACGAGGCCAGCCCCAACGGTGCCGGAGAGGACGAGGAGCAGCAGCGGCGGCAGCTCGGCAGACGTACACCTCCGTCAGCTGCGCTCCAGGATTTGCCCGAAGCTCCAGTAGTTACACCGGAGCAGCGGCACGCAGGCAAGCTCAGCCTGCGAAGGCTGGGAGCGAAGCCCGGCCGGGGACGTTGCAGAGGTCCCTGACCCGCGCTCCCTGGGCTCGGCAGAGCTGGTGGCATTAAAAACCCGAAAGAGCAAGTGCCGCGCAGAGGGCGAGCAGCGGGCGGTGCCACGCAGCACCGGGGCCGTAGAGGCTCAAGCAGCACCTGGGGAAATTCGCTTTCCAAGTGGTTCCCCAGCAGTTCCTCGGGGAGCCGGGGACGCTGCCCGCGAGGAGGCAGAGCGCCGAGACCCTGCCAAAAACACGACCTCCATCTCAGCCTGAGGCTGAGGCTCCTGCACCGGTGGAAACGTGGGAAGGGGCCCACGGGGGCTGGTGGTGCTGATGTTCGGCCAGGGCTGGTCCAGCAGGCACCGGCGTGAGGTGGGAAGCATCCCCAGCCACAGTGGCAGGGATGGGGGTGGGAAAGGCAGGAGCGGGGAGACACGTCCATCTCACCTCTCTCCCTGCCGAGACAAGCAGAGTTTTACTTCTGGAAGCAATTTAATGGTTTGCTGATAACTTTGATTGGTTTTGTGTCAGGTTAGCTTTTAATCTCTGCTCTGGTCCGCTTCATTCTTTAAAATAACTGTGATTAAAGGACGCTGTTCCAGCATCGCACGTGCTCACGGGCATGCGTGTGACGGTGCACGGGCAGATGGCTCCTGCCTGCTGACCCTCCCTGCCCGCTGCTGACACGTCTGAGATTCAGGCTGGGACCATGCCACCGCCATCGGCGCTGCTCCTCCTGAGGAAGGATGGGGAGACAACGGCCACGGAGGAAGGAAAGCTGCTTGGAGGGAAAAGGTAGCAGAGACACTGATAGCTACTGATCTGCAACATGCAGGGAGGTGTACCCCCACCCCGGGGAGGTGCACCCACCTCAGGCACATCCTCACCACCTTCCCACCCCACCGACCCCGGTGTTGCCCCCTCTGTCCCTGTTCCCTCCACTGTGCACCTCTCCCCCCCCAGTCCTCATTCCAGCACCAGCCCAGAGGACTCTCGCACGCTTGTGCATCCTCTCCAATTGCCACTGCACGTCCAACTTTGTTTTCCAGGTGCCTGAAGTTAAACGGATGGGCATTTGCACTGCACTCTGGTAAGGCAGGTGATGCTGCTTCCCTGGTGATGCTCCTTCAGCTCTACTTCCCACGTCCTGCCTCCTTCCAAACTGCCCCCCATCCCAGGAGCAGACCTTCCCATCCCAGCCTGGCCGGTTGGGCTTGGCCGCGTCCCTGGTGTGTGTTTAACTGGCGTTTCTCGGGCCACCTGCTGCCACGAGGCTGGATGGGCAGAGCGTGGCTGCAGCTCGGGGTGAGCGTCCCACCTCTGCTTTCGCCTGGGCAGAGCAGGGTGAAGCCTTGGACACACGCACGGCTAGATGGCAGCATGTGCTGGGAAGAGTATAAGAATGATGGTTTTGGGGCGTAAGACCCCCCTGCACCCCTCAGGCAGCCCCTTGCTCCCACGGGGCCACTGAACAGCTTTTGGGAGAGGACGCTGCTGGCTGCTGTGCCTCTCCGCGGCCCCTGGAGTCGCAGAGAACCCTCAACATACCACATCTTTCATGCTCCCAAATGAATTTTCTTCAGATGCAGCCTCTGGGCAGAAAACGGACCTGTTCTTGGCAAACACACCGGGAGGGGAAAGAAAACCCCAACCTGAAGTTCCTGGGCACGCTGATGGTTTCCTTCACTCCGGGGCAGATGCAGATTCTAATCAATGAGATCGATGGCGAAGGCTCACGGGCTGCAGGAACGGAGAAGGGGCTGCCGGAGAGTGGCCGCAAGATGGATGACCAGCGGCAGAGGACCTGGGGGAGGTCAGAGGTGACCGTCACCTTGAGATCTAATCTGCAGCTCGCCGCCTCCGCGACGGACACTGCCCGGGCTCCTACGGCAGCTCCTGCCCTCTCGCTGCCTAACCGCAGGCAGCCCTCGCCTGCCCTCTCCCACGGCCCCACTCCCCGCTGCGTAACCCCCTTACCTTTACACACGCGCTTTGTGTGAGCGGGGGCTTCTCTCAAGTCACCATCCCCAAGCGGAGGATGCAAATCAGATCTTTTGCCTGCAGAGCAAAGCACATCCCAAAAGCTGTCTCGTCTCCTTCTGTCGCTTGCCTTTGCCTTGCCCATCCTGGCTCCCCAGGTGCCATCAGAGACCCTTTCCCGAGGCCTGGCCGCCCCGGAGCCACCTGCCCCAAAACCCAGCGCTAGGGACCAGCCGGTGTGATCCCCGCAGCAGGCACGACCGGCCACCCAGGGCTGCATCCAGTCTGGTCTGGAGCATCTCCAGGGATGGAGACAGCACCGCCTGCCAGGGCAGCCTGTGCTGGGGCTTGGGCTCCCCCACAGCCACCTCCGTCCCCTTCTCCCCTCTTCCCCCAGAAAGCTCACCTGAATGTGAAACCTTGGCTCAGACCCCCACGTCCCCTGGGGGGGGCGAGGACAAACTGGGCTGCCTTGTATTTCGGAGCAAGCACTGGGCAAGAAGGTTTCCTTGAGAGGGTAGCTCTGCCTCTCCTCCTGAGCCGTACAAAATGCGTGAGTACCCGCTCAGCTTCATTCCCACCTAGCTGCACGGGATGCTGCAGTCCAAGCCTCCTCTCCGAATTAGGAGGCGGCTGAGGGTCCCGTCTCCCAGCACTTGCCCCAACCCAGAGCATCACATCTCCTCCCCAGTCCCCTCCTGCCCGGCACAAACACCCCACACCAACGCTCCCAGTTTGTTCTCTGCCTTTGGTGTCAATGGTGAGCGCTCTTTGCCGGCGTCACCTTGACTATCTGAATAACCTGGCTGCACGGAACAGCATTTTCCAGAAAAACAACGATTTACCAAAATGACTTTGCCTGGCCTGAGTTTTTTGGCAGAGCGAAGAGGAGGCCTAGCAGTCCGCTCTCATAAAAAAACTACCCAGGTTTGAGAGCACAGCTCAGCGAGCCCAGGGAATGTCTCGGCAGATCGCACGGGGATTTGGGTTTGGCCCCGGAGCGTCTGGTGCTCGCTCTGAAGGCTCCTGCTCAGCCACACACGCTTTGCAGTCGTTCTCTGATCGTTTGGTTCCCTCTCATGCAGTCTTTGGCTCCCAGGGTTTGTTCTGCTCCCCATCCTCCTCCCTCTTGCCTTCCCTCTCCTTGAGCCGGGCAGCCCGGCAGCTGGCGGAACCACAGTTGCATTTGTTTCTGCCACAAATCCGGGGCTGCTCTAAAATGGATTTTAAGTCACTTTCTGGCTAAACTGCAAACATGGTGATGATATGCAGCCTGCCTTAATAACTTCTCTGTCCTTAAGGCAGAAAGAAATATTTTTTGTGACTCTGCAGCAGTGCTGTGCATTGCTGAACAGGTTCCCATTTGGCTCCATACTGTTTTGCATTTCATTGCAATTCATTACCATACTATCTCTGTCCTGATATATCATAAAATCCACTTTTGAGAGCCTCCTGGAGTAACAAGATAATTAAAAATGGGTCAACATTATCCCTCAAGACAGAAAGGTAGAAAACACCTTCTCCCACAGGTACCCGCGCTGCCGGGCGGCCAGCTGACTGCAAAGCAGCCCGTGCAGCAGCAGCGATGGTCCCGTCTCCAAAGGGCACGTCCAGAGCATCGCTCCCCTCCTCACCCCTGCCCATCCCCAGGCGCCTCAGACTCGGCGCTGGTGCCAGTGGGGTGACCGCTTAGATATATTTGTGAACCGAGACGACCATGAAACCGGACCAAACGGCTCACTGTTACTCCTAGTCCTTGCAGGCTGCTAATGGTCACGGCAACCCCAACCATGGGCGAACTTCTCTTCTGGTTTTCCCTTCGTCTCAGGCAGCTTGGTACCAGCAGTCTGATGGTCGGGACAGTGGCTGTGCTCTCGGACAAAGCCACCGTCGTATTTCAGACAAGGTGGGATGCTCCCTCAAATGGTCTGTTCTGCTGGCCCGGACCGAGCATCGGTGGCCCCAGTGCACCTACGCACAGTTGCCATATTTTTTGCGTTGCTACCAGATCTCAACTGACAAACACAGGTAATGCATACATAAACCAAGGTGTAGGAACGTGCTCTACTAGAGAGTAACAGAAAAAATGAAGCCAGAAATCTTTGAGATATTGAAGATGTAAATACCATAACACTGCGTCAGGTCCCAAGCGGGTCCCTGAAGGTGACCTTGGGTATTCTGGCAGTCACAGCCCAGCTGATCTACCACCACACATAGTCACAGCTCTGTCACTTGAATATCTTCTCATCAGCTGTATCTTTGCAGATTGGACTGGTAAGCAATGCCAGGATGAAGTCAGCCAGACTGCCAAGAGAGAAGCCTTATGCCCAAGCCAGCTGAGGGCACCTTTGAAGTCCTAGGCCATGCAGAAGACAAAGAAATGGGTCTTTTAAAATAAACATGCAGTAGGTGAGATCGGAATGTGAATACTGATAAACACAGTACTGCAGTCAACTTCCCTCCCCCTTGGCTCTGGATAAACTTGTAAGAAGAAATACTCTTGCTAAAATCACTCTGACTTGACCGCAACATTTGCTTTGACTTCAGAGGAGGACTAATCTCAGGGAGGAACGAGTACAGCAGCTTTCCCCAGCGGCCAGCCCTACCCGAGACACCAGGACCCCCCGGCTGTCCCACGACACTGGTCACGAGAGGGTGACACTGGGCAGTGACACTGCTGGTGCAGCAAGCGAGGACACGTGCCTGAACAGCGAGGGGCAGGAGGCACTCCTTGATGTCAGAAAGGTGGTTTTTGGTGGGTTTTTTGGGGTTTTTTTTGGTGTTTTTTTTTTTTTTTTTTAAATCAAATTTAAACTTGCAAGATGTGCAGATTCCACCACCATTTTTATGATAAAAACATCAGCTTTCTTTTACTGTATTGTAAATTGGGAGTAGCTCTACAGGAATGAATAAACGCCTGTTTAAAGCCAGTTACTTCAGTAAATAAACATCTCCCCCCCCATTTTAAGCTACTCCAGTCCTTTGCAAATAGGTTTCCAATTTACAAAAATCAATTAAAATCATATTTTCTAAATGTAACAACCAACAATGATCTTCCCGTAGATGTCATTCAGCCTTCATTTTAAAACCAAAATCAACATTCAAAAAGCTATGCTGCTGCAGCAGAAAGTTTCACCTTTTAATTTTTCATACAGGATTAATTTTTAATTTTCAGACATCAGAGATAGAGGGAAGTTCCCCAGGAGCCCTCCTGTTCAAAGAGCACTCCAGGCAACTATTGCCATCAAGTGTCAATTTATCCCACTGAAGACTCCGATGCAGATTTTTACCGATATTTTTTGTTCAGACAAAAGTATTATCGCTGGTAAAGTTTCAGCGTTTGCTAAAAGCCCGGCACAGCCCAGACCGCTTGCAGGGAGAACAGAAGAAACCCCCGTTCTGCTTTCTCCTCAGCTCCCTGGACCGTGGCGAGCACCGTCCCTGCCCAGCGTCGGGCACCTGGGACCTTCCGAGGTCCCTCACCGCACGTTATGCCAGGCAGCGTTCGTACGAAATCACAGTGGCGCAGATGTTATCAGACGTGCGCTCCTTCCACGCACGCTCAAAGACCTTGAACACGGGAAGGACCATCTGAGAGGCTTAATTTACAAACTGAGATGCTCCTGAATTTCTTACAGACTCGATGTCCCACAAGTCCCACAGCGGGTCCTGAGGGTTTTGCAAACCTCGGGACTGAATACCCGCGGCAGCCCATCTCGGTTCGCCGTGTGCTCCCCGGTGCCCACAAGCTCTCCGAAGCTCCCGCGCAGCCTCCCGTGTTCCCGGGACAGCAAACCTGGCCGTCAGTCCTGCTGCCTCTACACGGGAGGGAACAAGGAGGAAGAGGAACTTCTTCCCTGGTTGTGCTTTCCTGGCAATGGAAACAGAGGGAGGGAGACCAGGGCTGTAGCTGGCCAGGAGCTCTGTTTGCTGAAGGGAAAAGTAACTCGCACAGCTTCTGGAGCTTGCGGGGTGATGTTCAGAAGATCTAGTCAACTTTGGGTTCTTCTGCACATTGGCTGCTTGGGGAAGTTCCTGCAGCATCCAGAGGGCAAGACACCTTTGGGTCCTCTCCAATTTCTGCTATTAATGCATTGGCTTTTAAATACGTAAGCTACTGGTAAGCACGTTAAAGGCCTTCCACTTGCACTTCTTTGATTGCGTACAACTTGTCAATTTGAAGAAGTGTTTTGGCTACAAAAATGACTGTTTGAAACTGAACTGACTCCCAAATGTTTCTTTTTCCGAGCACTGGCCTTGCCCTGCCTGCATCTGAAGGGGCACATCCAGCACAAGAGGAGCGTGCAGCAGGAACGTCCTCAGCGCTGGTGCGTTTCGTGGCCGCGTCCCTCTCCGTGGGATGGGAAGCCTTGCTCTCGGGACACGGGCATCAGGCTGCTCTAAGCTGATGACTCTGGCGACCAGGGGATCCCCAGGCGAGCCTGTCCCAGAAACCTGCAGAATACCAAGCACACCGAGATCCAAGTTCTGACCGTGCCCTGCGGGGCACAGCATTGCCCGAACGCGTGGGGAACTCCGGCAGACAGCAGGAGAGGTCGTACCCATCCCTTCGCATCAGGCCGGAGGGAGCGAGATGCGTGTGGATGGATTTCTGAGTCAGCTGCAAGGAATGCTGATCGTCGGCAAGACGCACGCTACGTACGACCGTAACATTATGCTCTTTGGAAAAAACCTCTGATCAATACATTTGATGGAGTTTACACTGACCTCAGTAGTTTGCATTTTCAAATAGCTTTGGTTTTAGGCATGATTGACATATTTTGAGGAGGACGTCAACCAAACGCACACGCAAGCCTTGAACGCAGCCTGGCTCCTGCCGCGGTCGGCAGCGCTGCCGGCAGGACGGGCTCCTCCGGACGGGAGGCACGGCCGCGGCACCGGCAGGGCCCCTGGGCGATGAGCCGTGACGAGGGAAAGCCGGGGAGCCCTCCCTCATGTTTTATGCAACTCAAGGCAGCGGATTTGATGTGCCTGGTATAATTTTTCTGGAGTTTTTTTTTCTCTGTAAATCTCAAGTGACTTCTCATTTCCAGTATCTTACTCCAAATAACGCTAATTAGTGGATTAGATGCTAATTAGACAATCTCTACTGCGTCAGTTCAGGCAGAATATTGTGTGACAGTTAGAGACAATCACGCATATGCAATTAATAATGCACAAGTCCATCGCTCCGTATCCCAATCACCTTCTCTCAGGTTGGCTCGTTTCCCTCAGCCTTAATGCATGCTCTTTCAAGCCGGAGAAAGGATCACCTTCCCATTTGATCTCATCTGCCCCTTCCCCTGCCTCCCCTCCTCCGTCCCAGCAGCTGTCCGTCAGTCCGTCCCCCGAGTGCTGCCCAGCCGCTCCCCAGCACCGTCTGAGGGCCGGTACGGCCGCTCCATCGCTAACGACGTCCCCTTTCGGGCCGCGGTGCTGCACCTCCTCCATCTCCGACGTGTAACATGGCCGATGCTGCCCCTGCCCCTCCTCACCTTTGGCCACCAGCTCCTCACCGCTGCGGCAAACATCCCGGGCGGTCCTTCACCTTTCCAGTCGCGGTGCGGGCATCGCGTCCTCCCTCCTCCTCCCCCCGAGGTTATGCAAGATGCCGCCTGGTTTTACACGACGCTTCGGGGCGGTTTCATTACTTGGTATTAAATGAGTCCAGCGCAATGTCCTAATCGTTCACGCCACTCTGCATTGCGTTCGTCGCGTGAAATTCGCCTCGACGCGATTTTACAGCTCTCGGCCAAAGGTGTGGTTGTACGTCCAGCGCCAGGACAGGGACGGAGAGGTTCCCAGCCAGCGCGGCGTTAAGCCACGGAGGATGATGTCCTCCATCGCGGCCCTTGCCCAGATCCTGCCCGGAGTCGCAGCTGGGAAGGGGTCGGCACGGACCGCCCCGCTCGCTTTGCAGCACGGGCACAGACGCAGCTCCGTCAGACCTAACTCACCCGGCAAAAACCGCAGGTGCCAACAAAACCTTGGTCAAGGAGCAGCGGAAGGGCCGCAGCGCTTTTGATCATTTTGAGTAGTACCCAAGTACACGGTCAGATATTTAATTACCAAAAAATGATGCTGCATAAATGAAAAAAATATTGATCTTTTTGCATCAAAATGCAATCATGCCAAATCAAAAACAATTAATGTCCTGAATGCAGATATATAGCAGGAAATAGGCATGTACTTTTTATAGGTAAATTGCTTAAGGTATAATCTAGGCTTTAGTATATTTTCATTTCTATTAAACGAGGAGACAGCAGTGAGCACTGAGCTCACTACATTTGACCGTCTCTCTACACAAATCAAACAGTTCATATTTTGCGAAGTAAACAGCAAAACCAGCGCATCTAATTTTTGAAATTCTTCTGGCTTTTCTTTTTGACCTTTGGTATTTGTACGTATCGATGCTCTCTCTAAACCATTGCACAAAAACACCTTGAAGTGTCAAGCTTTAAAAATGAGTCTTCTTTTCTCTTTCTCCTGTGCAGCCTGGATTATCTTGGCCTTGTCAAAATACATTCTCTAGTTAGAGGTTGGAAATATTTCCCTCCTGGCTCCCAAGTATTGATTTTTCAAGGCTCAGCTCTGCCTGTCAGCCGAGGAGGGGAGAGGTGAGAGTTCGCCCGGCGCTGCCTGGCTGTGCCTCCCGCACCGCCGTGCCCCGGCCCTCGCAGCCGGCCCCGGATCGCCCACCTAGCCGCCACCAGCGCGCGCCACCTGCAAGGAAATACCGGAGCCACTGGTGTTTTAACATGTTCCCGCACCCCAAAATTGAGGATTCACACGATTCCTCTGCGGGTTTGTTGTTTTGAAGGCTGCCGAAGTCGTGTCTGACCCGGCTCCGGCTGTCCCTGGCTCACCCCACGCCCCTCGGCAAGCCACACGGCATTGGGGCTTCCTCTGCAAGCAAACGCAGCTGCTGTTTTTAAAAAATAACGTGCAATGCAGATTCCAACCCAAACACAATGCTACGTTAAATGGACTTGGTAGTCCTGCACACCACCTCAGAAAAATCTCAGTGTTCAATTGGTTTCAGTTACTTTCTTTGGGGAAACGCGAACCAGAGGACGAGGGAAGAGCATCACCTGGCACACGCCCGTGTTGGTGAACTTCTGGAAGATGAGTATTCCCTTGTTTGCCTGGATACGGTGCTTTGGGAGTTAAGAGAACTTTACTCTCAGCACCCTTCTGCCTTCGTTGTTTGTAACAAAGGCTGAAGCCTCTTCACCGCACCCCCCTGCCTGCTCTTATGGTGGCTCATTCGGCTCTCATTCGTGCCGATTTTCAAATGAAAAGGAAGAAGTTTCTTAAACAGTGAAAAGACTTCCGAGTACTGGCCCATAAATCAGCAGCAGGCAATTATTTACACACCATCAGGCTGATGCCATGAAACCAACACTCTTCAATACAGTTCAGTTTTATTTCACAAGCATATTTACACCAGGAAGTTTAATACATACAGAGGACGGGGAGTGGATTCGTCAAGAAGTTGCTGGAGAGGCAGACACTTGAACCATTCACCATACACGGTGACTTCAATCATCACAACATTTTCATACAGGTGTCTCATCATGTCATCTTTTGCTTGTAAACTGCCAGTGAAGCCACATACGTCTCTACATTTACAAGGACAAGTCCAAATACAGTACTAACAAATCAATAAAGCACTAAAAGCTTACACCGGAATGACAATACACATTTCACTGCAGTGCTGAGAGCGCGAGGCTGGGCAGAAGTTCAGGACCGGGCTTAACAGACTCACCGAAGCGGAGGGCTGGGTTTACCTGGTGCGCACACCGCAGTGAGCTGGCGAGGGACCTCCAGCCCAGTGGGGACCACGCCGGCCCCGTGCCCAGCCCGGCGGCCGGGGCCGCGGGGCAGACTGGCCCCAGCTCCAGTCAGGGACATTTGGGGGGTTAGCGACTCCTCCGCAAGCGAGTCTCTCTCCACTAACGCTTCGGCTCTTGCTACACGAACTGATTTTCAGGCAGGACGGCGAGGAAAATTACCAGCTCTCTTCCGCATTTGAGAAAATCCATTACGCTTCTAGCTTAAAACAAACATTTTAATGCATATATAATTCAAGATGTTTGTTCACTATACCACAAAGGAAATCACTGCAGGGGCACGGTCCCCATTCCTACCGGGGCCGCATTTTGTTTTGAAAATAAACACGTATACATAACGTGATATCTACTGCAACCTAACAGATAGGATCCTGGGATACCGGTGGGAGAACGCTTACAGGCTACCTTAGCACTCTCCTCATAAGCCTACACTGAAAATTACAGCATTTCATTCTACGGATGAAAAGACTCTGTTAGCTCTCCTCTTTTTTTTTTGATCTCCAAGGTTACATATATATCTGTATAAACACAATGTACATGCATGTTGCATTAATTCACTTAGAAAAGACCCTGATATTCTACTACAGAGTTCTCCACTATATACTACATTCCCGCCAGAGAAAAGATTAAACTTTACGGCAGTTTGTGTTAAACATTCCTAATGGTCTTAATTTCTTGCTTTTTAAATTTTTTAAAATTATTTTTAAACAGCAAACAGATATGTAACTTCTGGACTGTAAATCTCACTTTCATGTACAGTGTACTACACAGACCACCTAAAAAAAAAATCAATGCTTTTTATATTTAGAAGCCATTTTTAAAATTAATTTATTCCTTTTTGGGGAAGGGAAGATTCTATAAGTACCATTTTTACTTTATTATGTAAAGACAGCCTTCTTAGTTCTGTGAGCTTTTCAGACAAAAATGGCAAAGAAAAAGCTATACAAACATATACATCAATATGTTTAAATAAAATAGTATCTTATAGATTTTTTTCTTTACTGTGAGCATAAACCAGCATACTTTCACACTATTAAATATTTCACAAAATTAGATATGTAAGAAGAGGGAAACACAGTCACAGGTAATGTTACACAGGAATATTCCTACTGAAGAAAACATTTCAATATATCCATTCAAATAACTTACCTTCTACATACTTGTCATCATTTTTCCAGCCAGAATTGCTCCCCACCGTTGCCATTTGTGCCGCCTCCCTCCAGGACCTGTGTCCTTGCCCTCTGGTGCCCCGGTGAAGCCACCGTGGGAGCTGTGGCTGTGACACAAGTGCAGGGTGGCACGGCGTGGGTGCAGTCTCACTGCCCTGCACATCTCGGCACAAATGGGAGCGGCTTTAGGAAGAAAAAGCTTTTTGTCTTTTTGTTTTTAAATAAATACCTGCATTGGTAGCAAAAACCACCTTTATATATAAATACTCCTTTTTTCAAGTTTGCTATTCCATCTTAAAGAGATTTTTTTTTTTTATTTATTTACATGTGGACTATTATTCTTTCTTCCAGACTACAGCAAACAGTGACTGGGCACAGCAGCACTTCCGATTCTCTTGAAAACTGAGACTTTGCATGAGGAAACATCCCCTTCAGATCAGAACACAGGCCATCCACCCCGCGAAACTCAACCCCCTCCCCATCTCGAGGCAACGAGCCCCTCATTAAGAAAGCCAAGTGCCTAGCTCTGAGATGCATCAGCCACCATCATTCAGTGGTCACTAGGAGAAAGTACATGTAAACAATGAGCCTTTTTGGTAAACACTGAGATTCTGCCAGAGTCTCCGAAGGAAAAACGTGTTTAATGAGGGCTGCTGCATGAACTCAATATCCAGCGAGGAAGGGGCTGGGTTCAGCCCGGCTGCAAAGCCTGGCTTGATTCCTGCCGCTGCAGATCTGGCCGAGGAGCGCCGTCACAGTGTTACTGATCCCCCGCTTCTGCTGCGCCACGCAAGGAGCACGTTCCCCAGCGCCGTCGCCTTCCTCCTCCCGGCTGCAAGGAAAAACCAGCCGGCGTCAGCGCAGCCGCCCCACAGAGCCGGGCAGGAGCCCACCGGCGGTCTGCAGGCACTGGCGTGGGCAACCCGTGTGAGGAACACAGAGACAGGGAGAATTACGAGGAACTTCGGAAAAGAAATGGATTTCTAGCGCGGGGGATTTACCCTAGACCATAAAGCGATGCTCCTTGCCGTCGTGAGCCATGAGGATGACGTTTCGGTTGGAGGTCCAGATGAGCCGTGCCAGCCTGAGGGCGTTGTGAGAGCCCGGCGAGGCCGGCTGGACGGGGGGCACCTGGTAGGTTTTGATGCAGCGGAGCTGGGGCGCAGAGTTCAGCATGCCGATGCTCCCCAGGAGAGAGGTGTTCATCTGCAAAGACACCCACGGGTGACCCACCCTGCCTGCAGCTTCTGGGGCTGGGTCACCACCTGCTTCGCGCACCCGGACCTCCTCCCAGACATCGACATCTCTGCGACCCCCGGGACCAGTGCTGTCTCAAAGCAGGCTTAATTAAAATTTCCTTAGACTGGAGCCAAGCAATGCCGTTTACTGGAAGGGTAGCTGAGCGTTTAGGCGGTGCGCTGGGTGGTCTGGATGGTGGTTAAAGACCACGACACACAACTGCGCGCAACGGAGGACCTGATGAACTCGGTGGGCATACCCTACTGCGCTCCTTGGGGGGATTTTATAAAGGCATGCTAAGCATAAGCATACACAATCAGAATTTAAGGAAAAACCATGAAATATTAATAAGATTACATTTATGCTAGAATATTATTTATCAAAATCATAAAAACACTAAAGCAGAATATATGCAGACTAAAGAGCAGTCATCATGATAGGTACGAACAGACAAACCCCACCAACAAGAGCTTTTTTATTGTCTGGTAGATGAAGAGGCCATTCAGAAGAGATCTGTTGAGTTACACTCTTTGGAAAGCAGGCCAATTATTGCTGATGCATCGTCTAGCTCCACATTTTTAAAAATGATTCTCTGATCTAACTCACTGAGATACAGAAAATGCTACGCTTTCTGAAATGCTGCTTTACTCTCAAAAACCTTTCTATCCGCATGCATTGCAACCCTAGGATTTCCATCAGCAGGCGGCCGGCCGGCTGCATCCCTGAGACGTGCCCCGTGAAACCTTGGCAAATCCTGGGACATTTAAGGCGCGTTATTGCTGATGCCACGTCCTGAATTCTGATCAGTACAAAGTACAAGCCATTACTTTTTCCTGGCTCTTCTCGGCAGCAGAGCGGTGTCAGAGAGTGTAAATCATGGCATCTCTAGCAGGGAGCATGCAAGCACCACTGACATTTTCACAATTTAAATCATCTTGAGTAATAACCCTTTTAAGATGACTAATGTTACTGATTTTCCTGCATTAATAATAGTGCCAAATAGAACACAGAAGGGAAAAATCACTAGTGCACGAGGTCACATTTTAAAACTAAATGTGTAGGTATATTTAACTCTTTGTGTAAAAGCCACTTTAATGTGAACGTTTATACACCTGGACGAGTGTGGCAGACCACAACTTAAAACTTGTGCCTGACTCTTTTTTCCCCTGCCAATTCTAGAAGATCTAGCCCGACTGCTTTCCAGATTTTCCCCAAGCACTTAAATTGAATAAATGTAACTGATGGATGAAGATTTTTGCTGTTCTCATTTACTGTTTCAGAAAGCACACAATATAACGATGGATAATAATTTAGGAATTTTTAATGGCACCTGTAGAACTACTGAATGACAGAAAACTGGGGAAGTATGTTAAAGAATGTAACTGGTACTTATGGGCATACCGAGTTCTGTTCTATAGTCCGATTACTGTAAGACTCCATGATTTTGATAGCACACATTGGTCGATCAGATCAGTTGCTGCCAAATAAAGTATCTTTTAAGTCTAACGCCATTTGAAAGAAGAAAAAAATCCTGCTTGGGGAATGTAGGCAGCAGCCTACAACCAACACAAAATATTCATACCAATGTGAGATTACAAAGAAAAGGATTGCTTGTACGTTAAAGGAAATAAACCTCTAGATACGTCACAAAATGGTGGCCTCTCAGTTTCTACTTGTGTTCCAGACCCTTTTTATATCGTTTATATCTCAGCTTTCCTGTTTTCAGTACCATTAGGGAAACAGAAGACAGCTCCACACTGTGTGGCACAGCCCAGTACAGGGGTCCCCAATGCTACCACCACACAAGGGCTTGGAGCGGAGCTGGGCACAGGGGCACAGGCACCACGGTACTGGGAATCTGAACAGGTCTGTGTTTGCCCTGAGGGTTTGCATCAAGCTCAAAAAAAAAAAAAAAAAGAAAAAGAAAAATAAAAAAAAAAAGGAGGCATGTTCCCAAAGCTTACTCGCTGTTGGAATTGATGGGGTTGCAGGAATCGGAGAAGAAAACTTCCTACTGGTAGGAAGGGGACAGGTACCAGGGAGAAGCCGCTGCCCTGGCCTGTGCAGAACTAGCCAGGGGTCTCCTACATGGCTCTACATTTTATCCAGTGGATATCTTAGGTATGTATGT
The DNA here is from genome assembly GCF_929443795.1 of Astur gentilis. Taxonomy (NCBI): domain Eukaryota; kingdom Metazoa; phylum Chordata; class Aves; order Accipitriformes; family Accipitridae; genus Astur; species Astur gentilis. The sequence goes on along the minus strand of NC_064919.1, from coordinate 88,773,870 downwards.
GAAGTTGAACTATTACAACAGTATCATACTCAAAATATCAAACATGAAAGTTTATCATTTGAGAATGTGCTTTGATTTCCCAGAAGTGACGTACGGATGCGTATGCAAACAGCCCCATCCCTCACCCATGGATACCTGCAAGAAGTGCTTAAATAGAAACGATGACAGGAAAAATGCCCTGTGTTACAAGGATACCACTACTCAAAGCCGTCTTCACAAGCCTGCAGGGATGGTGAAGGAAGAGTTGTGCAGCAGAGAGGCGCAGGGGACTGGGGGACCAAGCTCAGGCCAGCAGCCGACCCTGCCCTGCCCACACGGGTGCCTGAAGGCAGAGGAGCATGCTCGCTTCGGGGTAAGATGGGGGGGTAAGATAGGAGGGCAGCGTGGGGCTGGCTGGTGAGCGACAAGACTCTGTGCGGAGATTTCAGCTTCTGCCCTAACTTCTGGGACTCTCCTGTTGTCAGCATTTCCTTATGTATTACACCATTATGGAACAACGTTAAAAGAAAGTCCCAAATGTGAGTTTACTAACCACGTGCGTGCAGACAGACGGAAATGCATCCTTACCTGCCAGAAGGAGAGGTGGCTGTCGGAATTGGAGTACGTGGCGAGGTACCGGCCGTCAGGGGCAAAAGCCACCGCAGTTATCGGTCCTTTATGGCCATGGATAGTCTGGCAAGAGGGAGAGAGAACAGGAACATAGAAGATTCACTACCCACCATCACGACATTGCTGAACAGACTTTTAAGTAAACATGAATGCACATGTATGTGAACTTCTACGAAACTTTTTTGGAAAACTGAGGGAGACCATTACCAGCAGTAAAAATGAAATACTACGAGGAAATGCCTCTTCATATTCACCTGCATTTTCTGTTATTCTAGCACTCATTTTCTGACTGTCATTGTGTTAATCGGCAAATACCCCTGAGGAGCAAAGCAAAGCTCTTCTGCAGAGGTTGGTTCCCGTCAGTTGGGGAGGACAGGAGGGCAGCACGTGCTGCTCCTGTGCAGCTGAAGGAATGGCATGAAATGTAACTCCTGCTGTCACACGCAGGGACTTGTGCTCAGCACAGAGAATGCCCTTTCCTCAGGGCACTTAATGCCTCCAGACAACCCAAACCATGGAAGTAGACCACTGAAATGTCTTTCTTATTAGGTGGGACTTAAGCACATGCCGCTCCGTATTAAATACCATGACAATTTCTTCTAAGTGTTCTCATAGCTTCTTAGCTAATAAACCAGAATTAAATCATCATATGAACACATTCCCTGCCAAATCCGGTTTTTAAACCAAAGTAATTTGTCAGGTATATGAACATAAATGCATCTTTAATGGGAATTTTTTAAAAAAATGTAATACTTAATGCTCCCCAAAGGAGGTTGTAAATTGGATGTCTAGGAGCCTCCAGGTGGCTAAGCAGCAGGCAAGGAATGGTAAGAAGCACAACGTGCCCCCCCCCCCCCCTTTATAAACAATCTTTGCAGAAATGTCACCCCGTTCAGAATGCTAAAGTTTTCAGTGGGGTCCTCAGCACCAGCGCGAGAGGCCGGGAGCAGAACTGGGCAGCAGGCACGGCTGCACCCCCAGTTGCTCCAGCACCCGCTTCCCCCACCGTGGTTAAAGTTACTGCACTCACGCCACTGCTCCTTCGTCAGGACAGCCATAGCGTAACTCTACGCAGGAACAGTAACGAGAAGACCACAAACTCCGTTCCAATGGCACAGGAATGTAATTGCTTTTTGTAAAAACCTCCCCAAGAGGGAGATAATGGACTGCAGAATTACGTCCACCTGCAGCCAGACCTGTTCATCCTTTACAGCTGCACCTCTGTGTGTACAGACAACCGTTGCACTAAGAGAGTCCTCTCTACTCCAACAAACAGCAGAAATATTTGCATTGCAATGTAAAGGGTCTAGGTATGCTTACACAGAACATATCCCAAACACGGGGAGTGGAAACGTCCTGACAAAGCAGACCCAGCTGCCCCCTCACAGCACTGTGCCTGCCCACCGAGCGAGGGCATCCTTTATGCCCCATCTTGATTCAACTAGAAGCATGCAATTAAAATCCTTTTAAGTACTGCCATAATAAATGTAATTAAAAGTTCAAAAAAAAAAAGTTCACCTTTTATTGTAGGTGAAGCATAAGGGATTTTTTTTCAGAAATAGTACAACTGGAAGGTACCTAGTATTTTCTCAGGTTAGAACTTCAACTATTATGTGAAACACATACTTTTCATGGCAGCGCATCATAGATGCATAGACATGCACCACACACTCATGATGCACATCTTTTGCCATCAAAAAGTTTTCCAAGGCCAAGTAACGGACTCCTAGTTCCGGACAATCTTCGACAACACGGAACGTTACAGACCCCGCTACCGTCGTTCCCTTCCAGCACACCCTTCTGCACAGCGCTACGGCACCGACGAGGTCCGCGCAGGTAAGGCAGGAGATCAGCACTCCACCCCGGCTGCGCTGCCAGTCGCTTGTGTCAGCTCAGCAAGTCGCACGTCCTTCTGCTCACACGCCACACCTACAGCTGCAGCCTCACCAGCATTAAATCACCGTTTCTTACAATATCCAACAATACAAACACGTATGTTGGAAATCGCATGAAAAATTACTCACTTATTCCATGGTCAGAGTCACCGTTAAGATCTTATTTACTCATTACCTGAGGTTACTGTTCCACAGCTGCAAAGCACACAGATGCTTTACACAAGACAGACTCATTTGTGCTATGTCTTCTCTAACGTTTTAAAGATCTTAAAAAAGGGACAAAGCCAGGTAACTCACCTACCCTCCCACCTTATAACCCAGCGGTACAAGACCCGAGAGCCCCTCTCGTAGCTGGTACCCCCGCTCCGGTCAGCACCAAGGCCTGGTTTCTCCCACGCGCTCCCCAGGGACCCTGCCCAAGGATGGGCTCCAGCGAGCGCCGGGGAGAGCGCCGGCCAGTGCCGGGGCTCGTATCGGAAGCGCACAAAGTATTTCTTCGAAAATCCACAATAGCAGCTCTTTTCTGCATTAAGAGGCTCTGTGCCAACTTTAAATTGGCAGGGCTTAACTGTGCGAAAAAAGACTTTGTAATATTTATTGAATAAAATGAGGCTGCAAAAATGAAAGTAGTGCTCCTGTACCCATCACTGGGACATTAAAAGATGAAGACCTACTCAGAATGGTATACTGCGTTTAAAAAGTTAGCCTTATATATTAAGAAACCATTAATATATTCATTTCGTGTTTATCATGTAAAAGGTGAGTGAACTCCAGCAGAACCCCCAACCTGTCTCTTTAATGTAATCACCACAGCTTAGGAGAAAAGTTTGAAAGGGCAATTAATTAGATGATCCAATGTTTAGACCCATCAAACTCTTTAGCGCTTAACAAGCAAGTAATACTTGTCAATAAAATATGTTTTGGTAATACAAAGGTAGAAAATCAATAGTACTTGCACACTTGTTGCTCTTTTTACTACTGAAAATGTGTTCCAATAAGTACAATCCTTAAGGGAATTAATCTGCTTTGTTATTTAAAGGAAGTGCTTCTCTAATTGATGCTAATCCTTTCAAGCCAAGATTTATTTTTTGGTGCGCTATCTGAACTTGTGCTTTGCAATGCTCATCTTGTGTTTCCGAGGCCAATGAGTAAGCGTAACAAAAACAAATTATTGCTGCTCATTCAAAATATTCTGCTTGCACCCATACATTTGGTGCTTGGACTCCCCTGGCTGGCAACGCTTTGCTGCAGTGCTGAACACTGCATTAATGGATTACAGCACTAATGCTTCAACGGAGAACGCATGCCAAACACACGTTCTTTGGGATTGCTTTCAAGTTACTATTTGCAGTTTTTCAGCTCCAAAGCAGTAACATTAGCACACGATGAAAAGTATGCAAAAATCTGCACAATACTGGTTTGGAAAGAGGCTTAATTCTGAACGGCAGAGACGGTGGGACAAAGTGCAGCTGTTTGCAGCTCCCCTCTGCCCAAGCAATTGTTTTTTAATGGAAGGATGCTCCTGGGAGACTATTTGACTTCTGCACCTGCCACTGTCGTTGTCCTGTAACACATGATATACTGAAGCTATGACAACCTAATTCTAAGTCCAATATTTGGTAAACTCTGCATTGAACTGCAATATTCTGTTAAAGGTGACATAAAAAATAAACACTGTATCACTGCAGCAATTTTATTTTCATAAATATACTGAAATGCATACTTTAAATTGATAAAGTAACTTATGTACTCCTATAGAGACACACTAATATTTTATCACCTTTATTATTTGATATTTATCTCCCCAATCTCTAGGGGTACCTTAACTAAAGGCAAACAAAAAATTCACTTACTAAGAAAGCAGCACGCCTAACGCATCCCCAGAAGCACTGCCTTTCCAGTACCCATCGTGTGAAAGACACACAGAAGCAGAGGTTTGCCGCAGCTGAACCATACCCTTAATGTGATGCGCTTGCTTTTAGCTTGGAGCAGTAGGAAAATACCAGCTCCAACTTTTGCGTGGGATACAAATAATCTCTGGGCAAGGGATGGTTATTTGAAAATTAAGAAGGAGGCGATTCTGTAAGTCCTTCATGGATCAGTGAGGAATCCCTGGCAATGACTTCACGGGCAATTTCAGCAGCCAAGCTGGGGCAATCTGCCACAGCAACCGCCTAGAAGTGTTCTTAGACATAAATGAAACATGATACAAGAACGTAAGTAAATCACAAACATAAAACTCATTATGCTAAAGGCAAAGCAAACAACAGACAGTTAACAACTGAAATGTTAAGCTGAAAATCATTGGTGTTGATGGCGCTACTGAAAAATGTACCTCTCCCTCTACTTCCCCCTCCCAACTAAATAAAAATAATACAAGTTTAGAATAGATCTTAATAAATAAACCTAGGTTTGACAGATCAGTAATTCCTAGAGGATTTTTTTTTTAACTGCATAACAAATAACAACCAGAAATGAGCCAACAAGAAAAAAAGAGGTTAGTAGTGCTTTACTGACACGCACATATCTCTCTGAGGCTGCCTGGCAGTGGCATGCACTGAGTGATTCCACATCACAGAAACAAAAGTTTTCTTTTCTTCTTTTTTGTTCTTTTTAAATTAAAAATTAGAAGTTGGATTTTAATGCTAACGTAGGATGCAAAACTCTGCAGAACATATACAGAGCCCAAACTGTGGGGAGGAATAAGTATCGGCCTTTGAGATAATAAGAAAAATGGCAGACCTCTGAAGTGAATATATAAAAATAAAGACTTACGACGACTGCTGCAAAGGTAAACAGAAGCCCCTGCAGTGCCTGCTCGGCTGCTCTCACTTCAGTCACGGGGAGATTAACAGCACCTTCACGAGGCTGCGATGTGCTATGCCCAGGACCCATTTTTCTTTTTTCAGAGATTGTGAATCTTATCTTTGTTTCCAGCAGCACTCCTTCCTGGGCTCCTGCACATCCGTCTTCTTTTGCTACACAGGTCTTCACATCATACTTTCATGTGACAAGTTTACTTATTTCAGAATATATGCACTTAAGATGGGTACCTGCAATGGTGGGGGTACCAGGGATTTCCAACAGATGGTAAGAAGTCCCCATTTGCCACTACGCTCCTGACCTTCTGCTTCCAGCAGTAGTTGCTCTAGCTGTGCCTCTTGAATATTAACCTGCAGTTGAAAGGGTTCTGGATCTACAGCCCCGGGTCTCCAGGAGCTGACAAGCACGGGAGTACTACAGCAAGCGTGGAAACCAGCGCGGACCCCACCCGCAGAGGGCCAAAGTCGGTATTTAAACGCAGTGGACATCACCTACTCACGCACCCCCAGCACAAGTAGGATTTATCTAACTTTTTACTATGTTTTAATTCTGTTTCTATAGAAATATGATGGATTCTGAATAACATGAAACTTAGAACTCCTACGCTTAAAAGTCTTGACTAATATAAAGGAAGTATACTAATGTTCGTGTTTAAAGGAGAAGAAAACACACTTATTTACAGCTGTCCTCACCGGCTGAGCCTGCCAAGCGAAGTCTTTCCCTCAGGATGAGCACTTCCCCAGCCAAGGCCAGGCACCCTCCCCAGCCACCGCGCTGGCCCCAGCCCGCGGCAGGCAGGGGCAGGGCATCCTCAGCCTTTGGTTTTTATAGAAACAAAGTTATATAAAACTAAACGGCTTCATCTGAAAAGATATCTAAAATATGATCTCATTTTTCGTACCAAAAGTAAGTTCTTTCAAGATGGCCCTTCAGAGGTTTTTATGAACACTTTAAAAAATAACTCCCCACTTTCCAAGCAATTTAGTGGAAATATCTAAAATACTATTAACTTAAAACAGTTTCAGTATCTTTAATAATTTAATTTCCGTGTTAGTTCCAGTAATACTAACAACTGCAGTAAAAATTTCAGGATGGTACTGAGAAAAAAGAGTATATTTGCATCTTTAAATTAATTTTCTTCTTGTCCTTTAAGTGGCTTCTCAATAACATCAAGATAAAATCAAAGTGCATGTATTACATTTTTTAACTTAATAAAATATATAACTTAATTTTTAACCTTACAGTAATACAGTTTCGCATCAGCCAATACAATTACTCAGTATTCAAATGTGCCGTGCATGATCTGACAGGCAGCATTCAACGGGAGCAGAAAGTGCCCTTGAACGGCCGCGTATAAAAATACATTTATCACTGGACTGGCAGGCCGGCTGTCAGTCAATATATGCCTCTCATTTGTTAGGAGGTTCTCCTGCTGTGAGTCCCTCATTACAATTTGCTTTTACTTCCTGGGCAAATGACAACCAGAAAATGAGGCAGCTTCTTTCTCTACTGAACTTAATCCAGAAAAAATTAGATGACAGCTGCAGCCACCCAAGTGTTACAGGATGGTTTAAAACCGTCCCCAAATTGTACGGCTCCAGCCCCAAACCACTTTTTGATGCTGCACAGAAGAGCTGAGAACTGGCCTTCTCTTTCCCGAAACGATCGCTGTAATAAAAGCGTGCACTTGGATCTCCCAAAACCAACTCAGCCTGCCTTTCAAACACCCCCATGTTCACAAACATTTGATATATGCTCTTGCTTTAAGAAGGTACTTGTCAGTGCAAAATTTTCACGGGGACCATCAAGATCCATATGGCAATTAATTGCCCCAAACATATAAAGCAGCCACCTCATAATATCAGCAGTGATTTTTTCCTCTGTGAAACTAATGCTGCTGTACTTTAAACAAAGGTTCATAATACTGTAATGTAACCTCAGAATATCCGCATGAGTATGTTAGACAACTTGGTATTGTTACTGAAATCCATATTTTCTTGACAGTGACCGCTTTAAAAGAGGTTTCAACAGCTCATAGGCTAAGATTTATGGTTTAACATCTAGGAAAATAATTTAATATATAAATTCCAAGTATGATTGGGATATGCTTAAATCACTGTTAAAAGGGGTATAATAATAATAATTGCAAGCAGTTTGTGTAAAAAACCAAAACCAAACCCAAACCCAAAGTATAGATAAGAATCTAGACAAAGGTTCATACTGGACAAATACCAGGGCTCTGGATTTGCACACGCTTGCCGCTGGGAAGCCCTATAAAGCTTTAGATCTTGCACCACAAATCCCTCAAGGCTGATATTCAATGGTAGTGAGGAAGTTTGGGCTGATACCCCAGTGCCAGAGAGCACTTTACAGGGAAAAGACACATTGAACGCTCTCCAAAAAATCCCAACATGGACCAGATTTACCACTTAGTACATGGACTTCATCTAACCAACCATCAAAATGCAAATCACACCCTTAATGGGAACAGCTGTATAAATTGTTAGAAAGACAAAATAAAACCAAAATAAATGACAGCAATCCAAGCAGCATGGTGTACGGCTGATCAGAGGTTGCATCGCAGCGGAGCACCGCGAGGAAGGAGGCAAGGGTAGGAGCGCAAGAAACTTTTTAAAACATTAATCTAACGGGTCTCCAATTGTAAGGGCAACAAAGGGAGTTCATTTAATGACTACCTTAAGGCCTTAGGGAAAAATACTTACTCTTTAATAGCTTTAGCAGAATGAAGGAAGGTTGTGGAGGCTACCGGTACCCCCACCGCAGTACAAAACCCACCGCAGCACTGTCCCCGCACCCCGCACCACTCCTGCCATGGCATGGCAAGTGCTCCAAGCAAAACCCAGTCAAATCCATTATTCAGCCACGGGAGAACACACAACCCATGGACAAGAACTGAGAAGAACGACGGATTCTGGCTACACGATTCGGGCGTGATTTGCAATTTTAAAAAGTGAGAGTAAAAGTAAGTGTTATTAAAACAGATTTCAGGAGCAGATAGGATAGGTGACATTATTTTCCTAGCAAACACGTAAGTTGATACAACTCATCAGCGATCTGTACTGAAACAGTCGAGTTCATAGAACAGTCCTTTTTAAACATAAGAAGCTTAGGTAAAGAAAGAAATTGTCACCTAGATAACCCTGAATGGCTCACAGCACCAGAGAGTGATGAGAGAGGAATGTGCTCTCTTATAGACACTGTTTGTCAAAACCTCGTATCTTTCATTACAAATCAGTCCCTACTGAAAGAAAAAGCTATCAAAAATTCTAACTAGACTAAGAATGAAATGCTGCCCTACAGTGAGTTAACAGGAGATGGGAATACATGGAGCATCCCCTCTTCCTATGTAGTTACTTACTGTTAGGGAAATACTGCTTAATAATAAGTGTTAAACCAATCAAAATCTGCTTTTCACCTGCCTACATATGCTGACTTCTATTTGATAGCTGATAATCGGAGTACACAGCGGCTGGAGCAGAAAGCATTTCCAACTTCCACAACTCCTCCGGTGATGAGCTAGATGTGGTCACAGCAATCCCAGTTTTTCTCCTTTCCTATTCGAGCAATTGTCATGAGATCTGCAGCCAGGCACAACGTTCCCGTAAGTTTCCCACTCTTTCCAGCCAAAGTGCATTTTGCTAAGGTACCCTTTGGCTAAAATTCATTCTAATCTGTGTCAGCATAGATGAAACCGTGAGAGCTATGGGATTTTTGGCACAGTGAGAAGCACTTGTTCTCAAACATTCTGTGAAGATGCAGCTCTTCCCTTTCAGCTCCAGCTTTACTCACCCAAGTTTGAGAGAAAACTAGTTACAACGGTGTCATGGTCATAGTTGGAGCACCAGAGTATTTTTAACCTTTGAATTCAGAGCCTTCAATGCACTTGCAAAACACACAAATCCATAATTCCCAAGTGACCCAAGACTTTAAAGAAAAGCGTTCAGCAACTCCGACGGAGTAGGAAAAGCTAACGAGATCAGTGCTTCCCACCAGGATGGTGGGGTTTGGGGACTTAATTATCCTTCTAGAAGTGTCTTCTGCCCTGCGGACTCTGGGAAAGCAACTCTGCTGTCACTTTTGAAGCTAGTCTTCTGATTCTCGCCACTCCTTGCTCTAATTTTCTAATCGGCACCTGCTGTATTTCCAGGTCTTTAGCAGCACCTGAGCAAACTGTCACATGCTGCAGTGCTCCCTGACACTGCTTGCTCTTTCCACAGTTACCACTCGTGTCCTCTTCCAAGGGTCACAAGCATCAGCATCAAGATTATCAAAACAAGTGGAAACTCGGAAATCGCAGTCCTCAATTTTAAAATTTTTGGAGAACATTTTCTTACAAGATTAAGTCTTTCTTACAAGTAGTTTGTGTACGATGGTTTATGCTTAGCGATGCAATATTGTTGCATTTGAAAAACACAGCGGCTTTCGGATTTTTTTTTTTTAATTTATGCTGCTTTTGAGGCCCACCTTACCCCACTGGGAACACTGTGCAAATATGCACATCCAGTGATCTCCACCAGGACACTGTGCCACCTTCTTGTCACCGCTAGCAGTGCTAGATAGGAACACCAGAACTGCAGTGCGTAATGACTAGTCCTCCTTGTCATCACATCCCAGTCTACTGTGAAAAAAGTCCTCCACCTAACAAGAATTTCACTTCTCTACCATCAAAAAAGCATATATTTTTATATTATTCAGATCATGGACATTACCATATTCCTCAATATTTTGCAACTAAAACATCACTAAACAACAGTTGGGATGGGTGGAGAGGAAGAGGTGAAGTCCTCTGGGTCTTGCGTTCAAAATGCATCTGGGTGTTCAGAAACACTGTGAATAGTATCAGGGCCACTTAGTTCACACAACTGCTCTAAATTTCAGGAAAATACATTCATGATAACAGTAATAACACCTGGAGCATTATATGCCATTGTACAGCTATAAAACCTTAAAACAAGTTAGTGCTCAATAATTACTCAATAATTGACAAGGTATAAGAGATGATATGTTCACAAATCTTTCTGGTTATGAGTTATTAAATATGTTAGGGATACAGATTTTCTTTGCTTGGTGTTAATTGTTTCAATTCCTTCTGATATGTACTTTGATATCTGGATTAAAAGCTTTAGTTTCATCGCAGATTCCAAAGTCCCGCTCTCTCCACAGCTGAAAAGCCATTTTGCAGCCACTTCAGCAGTGCTGGGACTGAATCACAAGCAGGTGTCCCCATGCCTCCGGGGGAAATGCAGCCCCGGCAGCACAGTTCTCCTTTGGATTCAGGAGGTCTCACTGAGACCCTGCTCCATCACGATTCCAGCCCTTTCCTGTGCTCAGACACCGATCGGTCTTGCACTTACGGATGCGACAAGCAAAGCAGAAAGCAGTTGGGCACAAAGCCCAAGTTCAGGACTGTGTTTTTCCCTAACGGAGAACAAACCCCCGAAAGCAAAAATGCATTCAGAAAGGTCATGTCTAGATTGGAGAAACAGGTCAGTTAAAAAAATGGGTTAGCAACATGATTTTAAACAGTTCTGTACAGCTACAGAGATAGAGTCATGTTTAAATATGTGCTTGTTGGCCATGGGCAACCCTAAAGGGAGAAACCCAGATTTGACCATCACCATTTAATGCAGATTAGTGCTCTGTTCATACTTAAAATACGGAATATAAATTAAATGTGATTTTGCAAGTTATGAATTGGGAGTTAACATTAGACTTAAATTTTGCTTTTAAAAAGTATTTGCATACACTCTTGTTTCAGCTTTTCTTTAACGAAAGTGATAGTCCTTTAGGAAAAAGGACAATAGTTCTTACACACAGAGGTTACTGACAACAATTTATCTGGCTAAACACTGCCAAATCTGCACGGGGTAATCTAGGGTTTCTCTCTCTAACAAAAATAGCATTTCTGAGAAATTATTTCCTATGAAAGTTATAAGAACAATTGAAAAAAAAACCCGTAAAAATAATCCTTATTCCCCTTCCCAGCTGGATGGTTCCCTGGACAGCTCCAGAAAACTGCTTTAGCAGCATCTGAAGAAAAAAGCTTTTTATAGAAGGGAAAAAGAAGAGTCGAGGCTACTTTTTGTGTAGGAAATAGTGTCTGAATACAGCTACATGAGATATAATCTTAGATACATGGAAACTCAATTTTCTTTACAGACCTCAGTATCAAATCTGTACACCTACTTTTCTGTCACTGCTCCTATGGATGCTACTCAGTGCTGTAAGAAATCTGTAACTCAGTGGGGGGCTTGTGGCCTCTGAGCCTGGTCAGTAAGTTTAATATCTTTTCCCAGTCTATTTGACTTTTGTATACTGAATTGTAGTGCTTCAAAAAGGAAAAAACCCTTACCGGAATGGATTACACTGTCAGCTCTCCACTTTGGAAGCCGAGAGCTGAGGCATAAGAGTTAAGTAGAAAGCCATAGCTGAATCAATTTTTTATTTAATTTTTACTAACTTTGATTATTCAAGAGCAGTCCCGATTTCTGCTCTTGGGCTCACAGTCCTCACTTGGCATCTATCCCTGCCTTCCCACTTCCAACAAGATGTTCCCGTACCTGCAAACGTGGTATGCATGCAAAGGCAAAAGAAGTAAGCTCCTCTAAACTAGTCTCCAAATCAACTATAAAAAAGTACAGAAAGAGAAAAAACCTGTCTTTTAGCAAACTAGCACTGCTGATCAGCATGACCTAAAAAGCAAATTTAGTGATTCCCGAGGCTTCGTTACTTAGCCTTCTGAGGCTGGAAAGTTGGAGTGAAGTTATGGTATGAATTTATAGTGCACTTGCTAGGCTGTACGTGAGGAGTCTCAGTTTGCATTTCTTACTTGTAGCTTAATGCATATATTTATATGTGCAAAGTAGATCTATCTGCAATGCACAGAGGCAGATTTGGTGCAGATCAACAATATCCAAGTGGAGAGCTAATGCCGAGGAGTTAGTGTGCTGTAAATTCACACCTTGGCTAAATCCCCACCAGTCTCCCATGTAGAAGCACATCAGCACAGTTTACTCTCACAAAATATACTGCTAAATTGCCACCAGCTAACCAACTGGGCATAATTAAACAGTGCTTTTAAAAGACATTTGAGAAACTTGAAAAAAGTGGCTATTTTGTTATTGCATCCCTAATGTAGCTGGGATTTGCTGTTGATAGGATGAGACCTTTTCTTGTTACAATGAAAATGAATAAAATCCCTCAACTGTATTATTGGGTGTGTTTAAAAAATCGGGGTAAAGCTACTGCAGCCTATCGGGAAAGCGGGTCTGTCTCACCCAGGATAGTATGATGCCTTCCTTCTGCTGTGAGGCTATCCTGCACTGGCAGTACAATGTAAGAAGAACTAAAGAGCGAGGCTTGCATCTCTGTCGATGAGGACATGAAAATGAAGCCCCAGTGCAGCCAAAGCATCTCCCCTTAAATTCCTGTCTCTCTTGCTAGAGATGCACTTATTACTGCCTTGTATTATGTTACTATGGATTTTTCCTTGTGAACTTTGCTATCGCTTATATGAGTCAGATTCTGAACAAAACCAAACAGAAAGCATCCCCAGCCCCCCCTTCCACATTACCATGGCTGTTTGTACCGCAGACAGGGCACAACAGATTATTTTTAGAGCAGAAGTACACTGCACTAAATGTGCTTCCACATGTGCTACGTGCCTAGAGGACAGCACGATGGCATTCGTGCTGCAGCCTAACGGCTTCCCTTCCCTTCCTGCCTCCAGTCAGAGAAGGATTTTGGCCTATGAAATTAAAAGGTTATACTCACTAATTATCTTTTATCTGCAATTTGAGGATGTGTGTTTCTACTAACAAGTTTTCCTGCCTCATCTGAACTTGTCAGTGCGACAGTGTCAGTAAATGCACTTACAGATTCAGATTGTAGGTACATTTAAAATACCATATTTGAGAACACTGTCTTCTATTCAGTACTCAAACTTAACTAAAACAAGCCACTCGCATCAGCAACTACTCATTCTAAACACAATACGAAATAACTTTATGCCTTACGTAGGAATAAAAATTTGCAAAGGCATCTAGGTACTGAAATAAAATAATACTATGCACAATTCGATTACTGCTTTGACTGCCAAAGCTCTGATGTTAATTCTGCAGTGAGTCAAATAACGTACTCCGGACCAAACAGTATTGATTCTAACCAATGTTTAAAAGCATCTTTTGCTTTGAAATAAACCAAACCAAAACTCAGGCTTCTCTTTAATCTTCCATTGAAAATGACCGAGTTCTTACGTACCAAAGCTTGTATCTGCACCATCTGCAGATTCCTCCCGGGGAGGCACTCTGCGGCGGTGAAGCAAAGGGATGCTCACTGCAGGGATCCCCTAAAGGGGGCCGGGGGCTCCCCCAGCTACGCACCCTCCACCGGCCACTCTCCCCGCGGACACCCGGCCGGGCAGGAGCAAGCACCAGGGTAAGGGAGTGATTACAGAAGAAACCATCTAAGGAATGAGATACTACTCAGCTAAATGAACCATTTGTTTCCATGATGAGCCCCTTACGCATCCGGTGCTAGAGGTGTACAGCAGGTTTACACTAGGCACGGCTCACTTCAATATCAGCTACAAGTATCTCTATGAAATGCAGTTCGAAATATCTATGATGAAAACCAAGATTTAATCAGTGAAAATAGAATATTTTATGGCTTTCTTCACTATACCGTGAGCTTTGTCTCTGCGTGCACTTTACCAAGCCATTCTCTATTTGCAGGGAACACAGAGCCGACTGTAAGTCCCAGCTGGCAGCCAGACCCCAGGAACCCCTTGGTGTACACGTAACCGTATCGGTAACAGCAGTGACATTGGCTTCAGCAGATTTCTTTACAGGAGACAAAAATTTCGTAAGTTACCCATCAAAATATACTGCTGTATATACTACCCTATATCACCTATAGCTCAATGTTGGTGCGGAGTTTCTGTTTGCAGAGGGAATGCTCCACGCTTCCAAGCCTGGAGCCACCAGCCAAAAGGAACATATGGACAGGCATGCAAAATACCCAGGCTAAGTCAACAGCCAAAAATCCCCTAAAAAATGAGAACAGCACTGGAGGTACACTGATATTTTCCTATAAAATTCACGGACTAGGTCAGTTTGAGCCCCCTCAGTGGGAAGGATGGAAGATGTATTTTCTGAAAGAGGCTCCACCTCTTCCACTGGTAAGGGGCCCAGAAGATGTAACAGCAGCAGACAGCTTTAGTTCTCGTGCTTCAGCTAAAGTCTTTGATTACTGACTCTGTAAGGGCCAGTCTCCCATTATATACCCAAACACTTACAGTTCTAAAGGACAAGAAATATTAGCAAATAGCTTGTATGTGTGGATTAATTGAAGGATTTTGGACCAGTCTGTTATCCAGCAAGAATTTACCTGACGACTTTAAGTAAGAGATAATCACATTGACCCCAAGTTTCTGGGCTCCATGTACAGTCAATGAGAGAAACAGATTCTCAAAAGCTTCGTGCAGGAGCTCACACATCCCTCTGTAGTAGATACGTTACACAAACTTAATTAAATGCCTGCTGCTTGCCTGCACAGTGGGGAAAAGCCCCCAAAGAATGTAGGCGAGTTAATTCTTATGGATTATCATGATTAGAATTAATGAATAATGACACTAAATATGTTTTGGCTATAAAATAGTGCTAGACACTCCGATGAGCAAAATATTATTAAGCAACTTTCAGACACTAATACTTTCCCATCATTCCAAAGTCAACAACGACCATGTATCCTAAAATCTAGTTACCTGAAATATATCTCTACAGTCTGATAACACTGATTTAGTGTTCAATTTGAAAAAAAAAAAAAAAAAGTGGCAGAGTATCATTCTTTTTCTCTATTACTGCACCTCTAAGTACAGGAATTTCAATTGCATGTTGACGATAAATTTACAATCTTATGCAAATTATTAACAATTTGCTTGGAATTTAACATGAACCTTTAACTGCTTCCAACCTGCTGAGACTGCTTCTAGCCTAGCAAAAATGACTATGCATTTTTTTCCCTCATATTCTTAATAAATATATTTCTTTAAAAACAAAAAAAAGAAAGCAGCACATCTCCTGGGTCATGACTTTGCACAGTATGTAAGTCACTTCAGAAAACCTCAAAACTGTCAGTTTGTAAAATCAATGGAAAAGATGACGTTTGGAATGGGAAGCGTAATTCAGCCACGCTGGCAGCGGCAGGAGCACACTGCGGCAGCATCAATGAGCTGCAATGTGGCACGTTTATCATTAGATAATCACTCCCCCAGAGGATTAGCAGCACACAGATGAACCTTGTGCCACACAACACACTTGGGGTGTCATTAGCTCATGATAACCCCACTCCCTGCCATCTCCTATTGCTTAATTAGAGGTTACAAAGGTTATAATAGGACTAAAAGAACTTGGGCGAACAGAACTTGCAACGAGTGATACCTTAATCAATTCAAAACTGCGGGCTGCACATGTGTAGTCAACAAAGGCGTAGATGGGAGACCAGAAGCATGCATTATGTTTTAAATTAATGAGCTAAAACTTCAGGAGAATGAAGAAATCTAGACGTATGCTAGGCCTTATTTTCCCTTTACAAATTCCAACTTTTTCAAGTAGAATTTTGCCTAATTCAAAAGCCATGTATAAATACTAGAAAAAAAAGAAGGATTTTAGGATATAAAATCCAGGAAATAAATTACCAAGTGCATCCCAAGCAGAAGAAAAAACATCTCCAGGGCGTCTCAAGCAGAAGCCTGCTAAGCTACACACACGTTTGAGAAACTTCATCGTGACTGCAGAATTACAAATCATGCTTCTCCGTTTAAGTGTTTTATTTTTGGTTAAAAATTGCCAGCCATCCTAAACCAGCATGTTTGATGCAGAGCACTGTGGCTGAGAGGTTTAATGGCATGTCTTCTGCTATGTTTTGTAAACAAAGGCCACATTTGCAGATGGAGCAGCCACAGATCTGCTGCACTCAGAACTGTTTTCCAATTCACTGTGAAACATCAATTATCTTTATCAAATAACAGTATCTCATCTCAGTCCATTATCAAGATGGAGTCTTATTTTAGCTGGACTGCAGCCCTACCTGTATATCAAGGCTGGCCGCAGTGCCAGAGTGAGTGAAAGGCTGTGAAATAATCAATAATCATCATCAAATTGTGGTCGACAGGTTGTGAGGATGGAAGTTTTTGATGAAACCTCAACCTTTTTTTGTGCAGCTGATAAAGCTTAACCTTTGCAATACCTGATAACTATGACTCAGTTAAAGGCAGCTCTGCATACACTTAAAAGCTTTGACTGCTCAAAACGCCGCTGGAATCGCTCAGTTGAAGTGGGTAGCACCTTCATGCCATCAAACATCCCTCTGGTGCTGAGCAAGTCAGCGGACACAGAACCACTGCAAACCTGTTTCGGCGATTTTTATATACACCCCCTCATCTTCCAAGAAAGGAGAACCATGCTTGGTTGTAAAGCTGTACCAGTAAAAGGTCAGCCTAAAAAGGACAACCTGTGCATAACAATGAACAGGAACAAGGGAAAAATTGCCAGCAAGTATTTGTCTATTTAAATGCAGGCAGCTTTCTGTTATCCAGAATAAAAGCAGGATGAGATCACACAGATAAAGGAAAAAAACCCATAAAAACATACATGCATTAGGCTAATCGCACAGCAGCCTTTCTGTTGAAGTTGTTATTCTTATTCAGCCCTTTTCTTATGGTAATTTCTTTTCAAAATAGACTTAAGAGAATAAGGTTGTAAACACTTTGTACCGGGTTTTCATTTTTGAGCATAGCATGAGTAATCTGCAACCTGAATACAACCTCCCTGGGAAGAATGAAGAGGTGATTCAGCCATACATTTTCCCTTTTAGCTATCCATCAGTTTCTGCAGAAATAGAAATTTGAGGAAATTTGTCAGAAGTCACATGAACAAGCAGAACGGGAATTTCAAGGAGAATGTACATCTCCAATTTTCTGGGCTGGAACAGCGTTCAGGTAGCACACGGAAACAGAAATTCTACGAGACAAACCACACATAAGCACGAAGTCACCGCTACCTTGAAAACACACACAACCAACCCAACCCCACCCCACCACCTTGACCAGCTTTCTCAGCACTGGAGACGACTGTGGAAGTTTACTGTTGGCCAGACTGAGCAAGTAACGCAAAAACAAGCCGGCATTTTGATTAGACAGCTGGAAAGCCTTCATAAAGCTTCAACAAATTCTGTGGGATCTGGGAATACCTTTCTGCATTATCACTGAAAAATCAGTCATAAACTTCCAGGCCACCACAACATGCCCAAAGGGACAAGCCAGCCCTCACACTGCCTTACAGACGAGCGAGTCCCAGTTGTTCCCCAGGGAAATTCAACCAGAAGAGCTGGCCGTGCAGAGACCCGGCTGCAGAGGACACTCTTGCCGATGGTAAGCCGCGCCATGAGCTGGGGCAGGAGAAGGCCCTCCGTGAGCTCACATGCCGCTGGAGCATCCCTGCGTCCCAGCTGCGGCAACAGCCCATCTTCTGCTCAGGGAGGCTCTTGAGCTCCTCGGCGGTGTGAAGTTTTTGGCCGCCTCAGTTGCAAGAGAGGCGGCTACCGTGTCTGCCTGCACAGAACTACAGCTCAGCTCAAAACCAGTCATTTGGCCTCAGTAGGAAAAAGTAAAAAATAATTAAAAAAAACCTCTCGGGCATTAACTCCTCAGGCTTATCAGGCCATGAAAACCGATGTAAAACCAACAATCTGTTCAGAATATAGTTGCATTTCAATTCGGCAAGTTATTTATTGTCAAAACACCAAATCTGTGGTCCCTTTCCTACACTGAATCCCTGTTACATCGTTTAGCCCATATCAAGATCTCAGTCTCAACCTCCAAGAGACACATGAAGACACTGGAAGGCTAAACCAATAATTAACGTCTATTTCCTGGCAAACCCAGAAGCGAGATGCAAGATTGAAGACTTATTTATACCCATTGCCAGATATTTTCAGAACCTTGCTTAAAACTGCTGATTTTCTCTTCAGACAAAAGAATAAATTGCAACAAAGTCATTTGCCTTTCCAAATAAAAAACTTCACAAGACATGCACTGAGAATTGTAGCCAAATGTAGGAGCTTTGAATGAAGCAGCCAAGGAGCTCACAGCTCATTAACATGGACTCCCACCAATTGTTAGAAAAACCAGGACGTTCCAGGGAAAGGAAGAGAGCTCACGGTATTAGTCGTACCTTAAAGAGCAGAGAGAAAGACCTGAATAATTATAGGCTTACCTACCTGATGCAAATTGCCCCCAAGAAAGGTATGTTTCGTATGAAATTGATACTAATGAAACATTTATATAAATATAATATAAACACTGCCAACAATGTAGTTTTATAGAAAAGAGGTTGTAACAAGCAAGCTTAGTGAAATGTATGGTTTTGATGATAAAAGTCAAAGCCCTCATGTGGCAAGACTTCTGAAAGGCGTTTGGTGCAGTCTTATACATTCCTGGGAGAAATGAAAATGATACATAATGAACAGGTTGGCTGTTAGATGGATTAAATATTGGTTAATCGATGTGGTTTGGAATGCAGCTGTAAACAGAAAAACTGCTGAATTGGTGCATTTCTCCCAGGGTCCCAAAAGGGCCTGTCTTTACCTAAAAGCCATGCAAAAGCTGCTGCTGACAGAGCTTGAGGAGAACACCGAGAGGGTTTGGGGAGGAAAAAACAGAGTGGCACTATCCTTGAGAGCATCCTGGGCTGGCTGGGCCTGCCAGCATCCCTCCAGCCCAGAGGAGCCTCACCTCTGGTTTGTTGAGTACAATGGCAGGACTGTGACCACTGTCTACAGCACTCGCACTTAGGAAACAAATGAACAGTTTCTTACACAAAGTAACAGTTAGACGTAAAACAGGACCTACGGGTCAGAAGTTGAAGCTAAAGCAAAGTCGAATTAGAAACAAAATATAGCTTTAATAATGAAAATAATTAACTATTGAAACAAATCATGATTATTCTGGCAGATTTTTCCATTACTGGAAGATTTAAGATCAAGATGAGATGATCTTCTGAAGATACCCATTGGCCAGTGATGCTGGATTTAAGCGCCCTGCCCCATGCAGGAGGTCAGACCTGATGGTCGCAAAGATCCCTTCTCACTTCTCTCCTTCCCTCCGCCCAGGAGCCGCCAGTCATCAGCTCCCTCCATTTACAATTTCACTTTCCTGAGAGAGACATCACCCGTGATGAATACACACTGAACTGCTAAATGCCGCTCTGGAGACCGCCGATGTCACTCTGATGGATGTGGCACCAGGCACTATTAAAAAAATAAAAAAAAAAAAATCTGCTCTTACAGGGAACTTAGGTCCTCCCTAGGTGTGGAGGGGGCTCAGCATCTCCCAGAGGGCTGCTCGACACACCGCCGGACTTGGAAATCCTCCTACAGAGCCTTTACCTCCCATCGGCTGTCTCTGCATACCGTGTTTTTGAAGGATTTAAAAATATTCTGGTCACAAACCCATTACTTCTCCAGCAATGGAAGATGCTAAATGGATTCAATAGCAAATATTGTATGAATTTATTTCTAAAAATGTGCCAAAGTTTAGCTTGTATTTTTAATAATTCTAATTAAAGCTTCAGAACAAAGTTCACGGTGCAGTTTAGTACTAGAAAATTGCTTATCGTGGAACAGTCCTATTTATGAAAAAGCAAAGAAATCCCCCCACAGCGACAGTTCACAGTAATAATCTAAAAGTACAGTGTAAAATAATATTAGTGTAAAAACCAAAACTATTGCAAAGGAGTCCTCCCCATAATCTCCTCCAAGATATGGCTATTTTATAGTAAAAAATAATTTAACAGATTTGAAAAAAAACCCCCACAGCTAAACTGTTTGATATTTCTATTTGTCATAATTATTTTGGAACTTATTATCAAAGCATCTAAAATTTTAAAAGTGATCTTGACATTTTATGTTGTCTCCCTTTTCATAAAAGGGTTTTTTTTTTCTTTTTTTTTTTTCTTAAGACCCTCACAAATTCTTTTGATTATTCAAACATTTCAAAAGCCGTGCTGATACAGCCTCACACAACCTTTCTCTGCGATTTGTGGTAACAAAGCACAGCCGAATGAGCCTCCTCTTCCGCAAGTCCGCTGCCACCGTGCAGGACGGAGCTAAGCACAGGGCACGGGTCCCACTGCAACGGGGTACAAAGACAACCCTAAAATGGCTCCAACACCTTGCTCCCCATATAACGAAATGGCTCTCCAGAAAGGCGGCAGTTGCTCTTTGGGAAGATCGGTTGGCTTCCAGAGCCACGTAGCAATAAGATAGTATGTTTTATTATGAGTGTCATGGAGACGGTGTGAAAAATCAAGAGCCATAGGCAGTGAGCGGCAATGGGTCAATACTGTTCACCGAGACATTGTGTAGATAATCAACAACAAGGCCCTGGGTTCTCTCTGCGCTGCAAACAGCTGAAGGGCAAATCAATACCGCCATGGGAAGGACACTGCCCGGCTCCGCTCCCCACAATACACCGCTGCTGCTGCAGGAAAGCACCGAAAAACCAAATGAATTCCAACTTCGCTTGTGTCTCACGCTGGGCACTGGGAATACCAAGTAACACTTGGAAAATATTTAATAAATAATTTAACAGAAAAGAAAAAGAGGGGGAGAGAGAACCTAATCTCTATATCAAATGATGGAAAAATTAGTTAAAAAAAGATACGTATTTGGAATACTCATGGAATACAAAGGGGCTGTAATTTCCGTTCTGATTTAGTGTTTTAGAAATAAACTAAAATCCAAAACCCCTGAAACGAATAAGATACTTCCTTGAAAGTAAGATTAAATGTAGAACATATAAAATTTTTAAACGTTATAATTAATAATCTATCTTTTAGAATATTAGGTAGAATTCAGAGGTTAATATGCATATCTGAACAGCAATAATACAAACCAAAAGCAAAATACTGAAATGCTGGCTTTGAAGCAACATTTTACTGGTAGTATTAATAATTGACAACTTGTTAAATAAGTGATAGTAATACAGTAAATTTGACCGGAAAAAACCTATCACATATAAATGTTGATTTATTATTTGTTAAAAAAGGTGATTCTTGACATCCATCATTCTGTTAATCATTAGATGCAATTTCTCTGTCAGCATGTACAACCACCCTTCTTGAAACAAAATAAACATGTGCTGGAAGGAAAAAACCCTATACAAAATGTTTTTTCCTATTATTTCAGTTAAGATGCTTCCCTTTTTTCTTCAAGCAGATGATAAAATTCCTGTCATTAGCACCCTATTTCACCTATAGTGTAAAAATAAAGTAACCGCATTGAGTGTGCATATTTAGGCCAGCAGTTTGCTCTTTGCTCTACTGCTGATAATTACTACAAATTTTTCTACCAACTATAAACTGTCAAATCTGTGACAAAATTTCAGTAACACAAACCCCCACACTGCTCAGATCCTGCTATCAACTGAACTTAAAAGTGATTTTTTTTTTTTTAGCATGGCTGCGTGATGTGAAAAACTAACATTTTAAGCTTTATTTTTGTCACCATAACTATGTTAGTATGCACAGTGCTAAGTTACCAGATTATAGTTCCATGAATTATTCAACACAAACATCACGAAATCAAAAGCAACTGCAAGCAACGAAATCTCTTTCTTTTATGAGGATTTCTGATATTTTTCTTCAGGCATCTCCAGGGCAACGCAGCTTTGGCGCACCGGGGCGGCACCCCGTCAGCGCCAGTGATGCCCCGACAGCCGCCCGCTTCGTCCCCCCGCGCAGCAGCACCCCTGGGGCTCAGGAGCGAGGATCTGAGAGTGAGGAGCTCGTCTTGCTTCTGCACTGAGCCAGCGGACAGGTCCTACAGCAACCACCGGCTTGCCTTGGGGATGAGGAGCCCACCTGCCCTCCTGCCTGCCCTCCTGCCTGCCCTCCTGCCCGCAGCCCCGAGCAGACCGCTCGCACGGGGTGCCCAAACCTGCACAGAGGGATCCCCAGCAGCTCTAGCAGACACGGCTCAAACATCCCCTTGCAAAGGAGGCTCCCACAAGCTCCCACAGCTCACCTGAGCTTGCTGTCTCGATCTCAGAGATGAGAAGTGGTGGCCCTAAAAGTAGGTTTCCAGTTTGAAGCACCAGAGCAGAGATGCTGCGCAGACCAAGTAGGAAGGAAGAGATGTTCGGTTCCAGGAAAAAGGAAGCAGAAAGCCTTTATCTGTCTGCAGAAGGGATTGCCTAATTTTGCACGTGACCCAAAGGAACGGGAACACATCGGTGTGGGCACAGGTTCCCCCCCTGAACAGTCTCACGACCGTCAGTCTCACAGCTGTCGGAGCACGATCCGCTACTGCACATCAAGCCCATGAAGCTACCCTGTCCCGCTTTTGGGAAAGGTAAGCATGAGGAATGTGGGGTGAGCTCAGGGAACCCCACTGTTCACTCAGCTTTTTGAGAAACACGACGAACAACATTTTTAACAATACTATATCTAACTCTGGCTTATACTCGCGTGACATACTGAATTCATTGCTCTCCGTAAATGCTACCAGCAGGTCCGCTGGTGCTGCTCCCCAGAAGCATTTGTGAAGCCAGAGGTGATGGGCAGAGGCAGCAGATCCAGACACCAGGACTGAGCTGGGGAACCACGCACCGCACAGCCCTCCTGCCTGGGAGACGGGAGGCATCCTGACCATGCCACTGGCCATAGCACACTGACCCCCAGCTTCAGCGGGGCCAGGGCAGCACACGCGTGCCTTTGAGAAGGATGCTGGCTGTCTACAACACCTTTTGCCATAAACCGAGGTTTTAATTTAAGCTGCAATGCTTCAACTGATGGAGGGCTTTTATTCCTGAATGCTCTTCATAGCCACTGCTCCCTGATACTCCCTGGGACCACAGGAGGTGACGGTGGTTTAGACTGGCTTTGGTGTGAAAGAGAAGAAAAACTCAAAGATGCACCTCCCCACGCGAGTTCTTGAGCCGTGGGGGTTCGATGACCTGAGTCCCACACCCTACGCTAAGGGATGGCCTTCGTGGTACTTTGGTAATAAACCACCAAAAAAATGCATCGGGAGCAAGTAACAAATCTAAGGGGAGAAGAGGAGGTTCTGCGTTACAGGAACACACATGGGCACAACAGGGACACATCAAAAACGTGAGCTTTGATGTGCAGTTTCATCTGGCAAAACAATATTCAGACAAAATGCCTTTCCGAGTTCTGCTTTTGTGTTGTTTCATAGAAGGTGAGAAGTGAAAGATTCGGGGTAACTCAGGAGTAAGACTGGAATAAACACTGAAGTCGGTCTGTGTGAGCCCAGAACATAAATGAGTATTTTGCCTGAGGAGGATTAAGCAAAATGCAGAGTATGTTACAGAGAAGGAGTTTTTAGGGTCCTCTGTTCTTTTCACCTTTCAAAACAAAGGCTGAAAGTGAGCGTTAAGGCTGCCTGTAAATAAGGCAAAAGGGTAAAAACCAAGGAGAGGAACTGATTATTTAAGCTAAAGGTCAAAGGTGGTACAAAGACTCAGACAGCCCTAACTATATTGGTGTGGGAATAAAAAACCCACACCAAAACAAAACCATTTCTAACCCTTGATATTTTAACCCACCAATGTTCTGGAACAACCTTCCACTGGGTGTTGAGAAACTTGCTCAGGTGTTAGAAGATGCCATGCCTGCTGCAGCAGGAACAAGCCTTCACATCCCAGGGAGGTCCCACCTGCAATACCCACAACTTATTATTCTCCCCTTCTGCTCACCTCGGCGTTAATCTCAATTAATGTATATCCTTAATGAGGAGTAAAAATGGGGTGGGAGGAAGGGGAAAGTAGTTCCCCCTCTTCTTATCCAATAAGTAATTTTGACACCTGATTAAAAACAGCTTACACGTGAGTTGTGATGGGGCAACTAATAAAATTTTCATGTGTATTTCATGCTTTTACTTGCAAAACACTAACATATTTACTAAATGCAAAATTATGTTTATGGCTTCAAGAAAAGATTCAAAGAATCATCCTTTTTTAAAATAGTGAATGACTAAGCAATTTTTTGATAGTATGTTTCCGGTAACTGTTCAAAAAACATTATAAACAGAAAGAAGCAGAATGAGCTTAAGCTAGATGATGGCTTGTGTTAGACAAACATTTTTCTTGTTAGAAATGAAGCAGCAATTAGTACAGAAAGTGAAAAGGTCGCAACAGGAGAGCAGGAGGGAGGGAGGCTGGCCCAAGGGCTCCAGTGCACCCACCGTCCCAGCGCAGGCGACTGCTCACCCAGTTCTTCCCAGATACGTGTCCTAATTCATCCTCCAGTTAAAACCACACTAAGGCAATTAAAATATTTTTATAAACATTTTGAAACTTTAATTTTGAAGCTTTAACTTCTGTACAAAAGTAAACGAGAAATTTGAGCTTTTTTTCCAATTTCAAAACTTTTTAATCTACACAATCCTGAAGTTATTTCACATCTTCTGAGCAGCCTGAAATCCGCAACTGTGAGAAATAATTTAAAAAATCAGATTTGGAATAAGAAACCTGTATCCAATAGATGGCGTTGCCCCCTAATAATCATATATCTGGCACTCACCAAATTTTTCTATCTCATGAATAATAATAAAATCTGCAAAGGACTCTGCCCTAATCATCCCGAAAGTCCTTTCACCCATACCCATCTCTGCTTTCCATGATCTATGTGGAAGCTTATTAAGAAAGTAAGAAACCAAACGCTGTGCATATTCACCAACACATCAAATTAACTGAGCAAATCATTCAGACAATTTACTGGTAGAAACCTGGAGTTAGTTCCAGGAGCCTCAGAGAGCAGGCTGCCAGCTGACACGGAGGAGAGCGCACTTCAGAGAAAAGGCTGGCAAACAGCTACGCACAATCCCCTTCAAACAGCTGGCGGGTATTATGCAGACTCCACTTTAAAAGAACCAAAGAAAAAAGTAAAGGAGAGAAAACCAGGGTATTTTAGCATGCCTGCCAAACCAAGGGCAAACCAAGCCGAAGGGGTGATTTTCCTGGAAGATTTAGCCCTAGACATACATGCAGCTGTAAGCACACTTTGCCAGCCTGCCTACCAGCACTTCTGGGCTTCTGCAAAACTGGTGCGGATCACCAGGTTGTGCAAGATGTGTTACAGACCCACCCAGAACTCACACGGCGAAGCCAGACATGCCGGAACTACCCTGTATACTAACAAACTCCTCTGCTCACCTTGGCCCCAGCTCAGTAGCTGAAGCACGAATTAGACAAAGTTCAAAGTGCAAGGATGACAGCACTGGTTAAATGCCGCTGCTAAATGGAAGGACAGGTCTTGTCACCACTCTCCTTGTGCTCTGAAAGCAGAGACATAAGGAAGCGTACAGCTGTGCTCTTCACCTCTCCCCCTCCAACAGCATCAGGAATTAGCTGTTAGTTTGAGATGCCAGGACTTCCCAGACTTATCTGGACTTCGCACTCTCCCTTTTCAGCCCAATGATGCACACCGAAAGGGATTGTGGTCCGTGTCTCCTAATGGCCAGTGGGAGACGTTCAGCTGCTTCATCATGCTGGCTGCTGGATGGGTGGGAAGAAAGTCACGCAACATGTGCAGGCTCCTTGCACAGACAATCAAGGAAACGTATCTGGAAAGAAGGATACGCTCAGCTCTGCAGCATGTCGGACATCTTGGCTAGGACTGCAGGACAGCAAAGATGCTCAGTGACATCGGATATATCGGTATACAGCAGTTCTTGTGGACCCATTTCATAGTTAAATTAATAAATCATGATCCAAATGACTTAAGCTAAAACAAGATAGAGCAGTCCATATATCCTATTTGCCTGCATTATATAGCTATTTATAAAATAAATCTGGCCATCTCAGCTTCCACAGGACAGCTGTCTAAACAAAATATACCAGAACATACAGTGTCATCAGCTACCAGATTTGGGAAATAAAACTCAAAATTTCAGAACAGAAAACGAACCAGCCGTGTACACCTAAGCATGCAGTTCTGCCAGCAGATCTAGCAGGAAGAAATTTATGCTACCTTCTCTATAATGCACATTTTGTAAGTACCAAAGATAACAGCTTTTAGAAACAACAAAAAAATTATATTGACACACACAGAAAAGAATAAGGCAGATTCAAAATACAGATATTTTATCCAAGCCTTACAAATACTATTGAAATTCAATAAGAAATAATAGCTGATCACATAGTGCAAGGAATAATAAAGAATATTACCAATGAACTTTTCTGAAAAGATACAAACTTTTCTGAAAAGGCAAATACTTTGTCATTTAAACATTTTTAATTCCATGCACTCATTTCAACATTATCCTTATGTATACCCTCTTCTAGGTCACTAGTAACTGGTAAGAAATTAAGTATCTTATTGAACAGCAAAAAACTGTAAATACCTCAAACATAAGCATCATGGCATTTTGTAGAGAGGAGTTTTAGGAAAAAAAACCAAACCCAAACCTTGGTGGATTTTCTTTGTGACTTCTATAGTAGACAAGTATACTGCTATAAACCCTAACTTTTAAAAATCAGATTTTTCATTTATTTCAGAGCAGGGGTATCACCTAACTTTAGGCTTTCATTATTAACCCATCTGTGGCACCCATTCAGTTCCAGTGAATGAAGACAGTAGGGCTCTATATACTTTGAGTCCTTCATTAAACTATTGATCCCCTCAGCATTATCCATAATGTTCCAGCAGCTCAGCATGTCAACTGATGCAGAGCTCGCTGCTCTTTCCTTTCAATAACTTCCACACTTTATGGGGAGGAAGTCACAATGATTTATTTACCTGACATTTCCCAGTCCGGATGTCGTAGAGGGCCACTGAACCATGGCGAGCTCCCACTGCTATTCTGTGACTCCGCTCGTAATAGCTGACCATGTAGAACCTGAATTGAACATTATAACAAGTAACAGGTGAGATCTGACCTGCTTGCATGATGTTAAAATTAATTTGCAATGCCATTGGGTAATTAACATTAGTGCTAGAACAGAGATTTGATTTAAAAATCCATCAGCTGCCAGTTTTCATACTTGGCATTCAGCAAACAAAGCCAACTGATGTTTGATACATTACCACAGAATCAGATCAGATTTATTTATTTTTACTACCCGGTGCTGAACGCTTCCACTGAGTTTGGGAATAATCTATGTGATAATCATCAGGTCCCTGAATGTCCACGGGCATATCTTGTTTACAGTGCAATACCGCAATAATGCTGGATGTCAAATGGTTAAACAAGACAATCTAACACCCCAAATGATTTCAGAGCACTTTTACTTGAATATCAAATGAGAAAAAAATGAGAGAAAGTATAGGGAAGAAAATATGCACACTCATAAATTTTTGATTGGCATTAAAAAAAAAGAAAAAAAAGAAGTCATCAAACACTCTCTAATCCAATAACATCCTCCAGGTGAAAAGGCACCAAGAAGCCTGCAGTAGTCTTTAACGTCCAGTGTGACTGTACAGCATCGATTTGAATTCAAACAATTGCAAAAGTCAAGGAATTTCTACACCTTGAAACATGAGAGAGTCTAAATCCTTATTTCAAATTCAAATCTTTGGGAATATCACTGGGCCTTTCTTATAAAAAGGAGAGCAGACCTGTGAAAACTGCCGACTGCATTTCCAATTAAATTTTACTTCTACAGTTAAATTTTACTATAACAAAGTCTGCCAGAGATTCCTAGAATCAGACCACAAAAATATGTTGCTGACCATATTTACGGCTTCAAACAAGAAACCTTACAACGATCTATCTCCTTGTTCTTCAGGACTCCCAGAGTGCCATAGCAACTGCTCTCATACAGGTACAATACACTTGTTTCTACAGTGCAGGATGGCAGTCAGGAAGAAAAACACCATGAAACATGGTGTTACAGAAAAAAAAAGAAAAATAAGAAAGAAAATCGCTAGTTGTTGTGCAGGAGAAAGGGCAAGGCTAAGTAGCTCAGATGCACTTTTGCATCCGTGTCCATCCGTCCCCGGGCTCTGCCATGCCCACCACCCCTCCCCGGCTCGCCGCTTTCTGTTTTGCCCTTGGACTCCCGGCGGTACCTTCCACAAAATACCTTCCCTCGCCCTTCCCCATCCCCTGCTGGTGGAAGGGGTGCCACCCCCTGCGGAGGGCCCTCCCGAGGTGCGGACCCCCCAGTACCCACAGCCGGGCGCCTGGGACCAGGCTTACCAGCTGCGCCTCCACCGAAGAGGGTGCTGCAGCAGGGGGACGCAGGTGGCTTCAAGCAAGACCGGAGGGGAGGCACTGACCGTGAAAGAGCCGACGGCTCTGCTGGTAATTCCCACTCGAGAGGGCAAGACAATGATTATTTCCTTGTCTAACTCTTACTCTACCTGGCACGGCCAACCGACACAGCGAAGACCTTCGTGAAAGCCTACAAGCCCTCAGACGTGCTATCCCACACTGCACGGGCTGTGGCCAGCACAGAACCCTCCTTTCGCAAAGCGTGCAAGCAGGGTGATGGGCAGCTTTTTAACACTCCCTTTTCTGGGGATACGGAAGTATTTCCAGGTTGCATACCATCTCTGTTACTTTCTTTTGCAGCCAGCATCTGCCTCATCAAACCGCTTTTCGTATTCCTTTGGTCAGTGGCGGCCACACAACTTATTTATTATTGAGTAATAATAATTTCTCATTTATTATTTAGACAACAAAAAGGAGTGCTTAGAAAAAAATCAAAAGCTGTTGGTAAATAGCTCGGGAGCAGGAGAGGCAGGAGCCAGTCATGAGAAAAAAGAAGAGAAAAGGGATAAAGCTGTGGGCAAACAGGTACCCGCAGGGTCTAAAGCCTGCCATACATGCTGAATAAAGCATGGGACTGTAATAAGAAAGCATTTGCATTTTTCACCATTGCATGTCAAACTGCAAACACCTGCATAATTAAAGTGGTGCCCCAGGTGAACAGGCAAGGGGCTATTTTTAAGGCTATTTTATATAACCAGCAAACTTGGGATTTATATATAAACATAAAAACCCCCACACGATGCTTGATCATTACAAGTAAAATGGACTACAACAGAAAGTTTCTATGTAAAACGTTTTATATCCCCATTAATTCTATTACACTACTGAATGGGCGCAGTCCACTTGTCTCCTCCAATAGATTTAGAAAGAGAATATCACATACTGTTATATGTAAGCAAACAGCATTTCTCTCCTTACTGCATTTAAATGCCCATTTAGACAGAGAGCTGAGTCAGTGTTTTTCTTTGAAAAGAAGAATCCATCAGACTAAATAACAACAGAGGGTTTGGGAGAAAAAAAGCTTCAAGGAAATAGATGGTTTTGAGTATAATTTTCTAAAAAAAAAAAAAAAAATTACTCCTTAAACTGACTGTCAGCTCTTTAGCCTCATTCTTTTAACTTTTAGTTAGGTTAGCACTGTTACAACCACAGACAGATTTAAAATATTTAAATCCTTTGCACCCCTTTCTAAACTTCTATATGGTAGAGTTCAATAAAGAATGACATGCTAGCATATATTTAGACTACGCCACAAATTCAGTTTTGCAAGTTTAGCTGGCGCATCCGTATCCATAGCCGGCATCTTAACGGAGACCCTGCTCCGAGTGCTGCCCCATTACTGCTCTGCAGAGAAACTTCTATTGGCCAGCAGACCACTTCTTCCAGCTGTTGGAGGAACTCCGCTGGAACCGACAGAACCGTGCTGCTATTGCTGCTATCAGCTAATCCTCTACATTAACGGACAAGCCCACAGCCTTCCCTTCTACCTTT
The DNA here is from genome assembly GCF_929443795.1 of Astur gentilis. Lineage (NCBI taxonomy): Eukaryota > Metazoa > Chordata > Aves > Accipitriformes > Accipitridae > Astur > Astur gentilis. The sequence continues at coordinate 88,743,736 of NC_064919.1, read as the reverse complement.
TTCCAAATGAAAACTGGGTACATCAAGAGAAAGATGGCCCAGCCTCCCCCCGCTGGTCTCCTCACCCTCCCCAGTCTCTTCCACGCATACCTTCAGGTCCTCCGCAACCCAAGTCACGATGCCCAGGTAACATGCTGCAAAGGCTGCAAGCTGAGCGAAAGGGGGCATCCTGCAATGGGCTGACCACTGGGCTACCATGCTGCAGGGTGGGAACCCAGCATAAGCAAGCTGGGTTAAGGACTTTGCAGGAAAATGACCTTTCTTCTTCCACCACATACTAGCAAACACACTTGACAGTTGGAAATGGGGCTGGCTTGGGTTTAATCTGATACTGGAAAAGCCAACAGCAGCCACACTGTGGTTCAGTGAAGGCCCACTAACTGTTTTAAAACCTGAATTAGTGACTGCCGAAGTATCTAAGGGGTTCTAAAACATGGGGTTTTTTTTAAATTAACATTCTAATTTAAAACCAGCACAAAAATGGAATGTTAAATCTTCATTAAAAAAAAAAAAAATGTTGTTTAACACCACAGCTTCATTAAATCTTAATTTCAAACTTCAGTATCTTGCAATAGCCAGAGGGATTCTGTATTAAAGTTTCGATATTCTCCAGTCCTATTTCACATTTAATTCTTTTTTTCTTTCCCTTCTACAGAACGAGGCTTCAGGCTCCCTTGAGCATTACCACAACAGCACCTCCAGCTGATGGACTCAGATTCCTTCAATTATACTCTCCAAAATCCTAGAAATAATCAAGGTATAAAATTTTGTTGTACAACCTCACTTTGTCTAATCCTTGAAATTCTCACTCTGCCTGCAAGACTATTCCCTAGTAAAAAGCCATAAAAAACGCTTGTTATTTTAAATTTAATCTATCTTCCCATGTGAGACTATGCTGTTACACAGCCCGCTTTAACTCAGCAGCCTGTACTAAATACATGACCTGACTGAGCAGAGTCCATCAGGGACCACTCAGCTCCAATGCAACTGCTGAATCTGGAAAAGGCTCAAGTCTAACAGAATTTCGCAACCTTCAATATTATCCTTCGCAATTTTAAAGAAATCCAGAAATATTTCATATTCATTGCATTGTACTTTAATACTTCCTTTATTTTGATAAGAAAAGGGTTTGCATACAGCATGCCAAAAGGCAGTACGAGCCTCTATAAAGAATAACACTTATGGGAAAACCAAATAGACACCATAATCATATGCTGTAAGATATGATATCCAAAAATATCCACAGCGATGGATTTACCTCATCACCACCCATCAGGATTGAGTCACGCTCACAGCAATTAGCAGCATGACTGCTACATTTGTACAACAGTAAAAAAGGCTGAAAACCCGAGAGGGATGATAATCAGGTACTTTAACCCAGCACACTGCTGCTCCCAGCCCTGGGTTTAATGTTCTGCTGAAACAGGAGCGTCACTTCCAAGAGACTGCAGAGGCACCAACAAACGTTTGCCGTTACAGCCATGAGTAAGGTGCTTCCATAATGTCCTCCGAGGAAGCAGAGTTTGCACACCAAGCACTGAGACACCTGAATGATGTTGCTACTACCAGGGTGCACATAATGCAGTACAGCAGAAAGAGTACTGGGATATTAAAAGAATTAACGATAGGATTATGTCAAAGTGTTTCCACTTGGAATCTCTCCAGAGGTTCAACCATTTGTTAAAATCTGATGAACATTTCCATTGGGCTGAATGATCACATCAGTGGGGTGCTGTATCATTTTTACAATGGCCATAACTATGTAGAATAGGAAATATTACTAGTAATTGAACAGAATTTTAAGATAACGTATCACTATAAAAATACAACAGGAATAGGGAGATTTTTGCACTTATTTCTACTTATCCTTGCATTTATATTTTAAGGTAAGCCTTTTAAAGTATCAGGAAGAAGGAAGATTACCTCTATCAGTATCCTACCTGTCAACAGGATAATTGTTCTTTTCTTGAAACTATTTAATATTTTAATAGCTTATTAGATTAAAATGTAATTGTTGACAGGTGATTATTATAATTTATTGGTTGTACCAGCTTAATAGTATAACTGGGATAGTTATCATAGTCTAAAGATACCGTAAATGTTCACATTTTATAAATCACATTTTACTATTTGAAAGTTCTTTTTTAAGAGTGAAGTAGAAGTAGCCCAAGACAAAGACAACCAATGATGCTGAATTCCCAAAGAAGGTCAGCAGGAGCCAGCGTCTGAACTGCCACTCGTGCCTTTCGGCGAACTGCCAAGTCATCGACAACGTGAGCACAAGACAGCCACTGCGCTACTCTTCCCCTATGATTTTGTGCAAATTCATACTTGTTATTTTACTGAGCTACCTGTCGCCAGGGATGGAGAGCTTTAAATGCTGCCCAAGACGTTTCCACATGCTGCAGACTGAGGGGCAGCTCAAAGCGACCAGTAGCCCTCTCTACACTTTACAAGGTTTAACTTCAACTGAATCTCCTGCATCTAGTGCAAGCATCCCAAAAATATTCCTAAAACCAGGGGAGAGGGCAGCCTACTACCACAAGGGCGAGGGTTACATTCTCTGCCTACAACAACAATTTTGGAGCACAACCTGGTCCCTTGGCAGACACCTGGGAGACAGTCACAGGGCAGTGAAAACAAGGCTCTATTCCAGGAAGGCATTTGGTGCTATCTATTTCTTACATCCATTTCACTGACCTTTCCTATGGGATGGCACTGCTATGCCTATGTGAACAGCTCAGAAGGACTTGGAAGTGCCTGGATAGGAGATGATCTCCCCCAATAACTACGCCCCACTGCCAGCTACTAAGCAAATTACAGCAGTTAGCTATTGCCATAAAGGAAGTAACATTTATTCTCAAAATTCTCCATTAGAGGATGTTTCAGAGAACAAAACAGAGCCAGGCTTAAGCTTCCTACGAATGAAAAGTTTACTTGGCATTTGGCTAAACTCCTGGCATGAAAGCATGGTTTGCTGAAGGACTGTGCTGCTGACAAGAGATCTTGGAATGCAACTAAAGAGCTCCTGCTTTGACAAGCCCTGGGTCCTCAGCACACCGGGAAATCTCACTCTGACACATACCTTACACCAGCTGCTCATGGCTTAGTCTGAAGGTACTAAAGGACAGCAGTCGGCTGCGAGGCGTTTATGCAAGCCACCACAATGCAAGCCCCCTGCACGGGTTGTCTAGGACCACTACCACCATCACCGTGCCCCCAAACCACATCCTTATTTGCTGCTGTCACCATTTTCTTTTTTCCCTAGTCGCTTTGATGGTGGCAACTGATTCATTCAGGCGGGTTGTACATATTGGAATCTAACTTGTTACTCAAGTACATTATTCTTATTTTTGTAACAACAAAGATATTGATAAATCCTTTGGAGGAAGCTGCCCAGCTTCTGTGGCTGTTCCAATGGAGTAGATAGGATATATGGAGGTGTAGCAGGACAGTTTTTCATAAGATTGCACAATATTTTTCTGGTTTTGGATTTCTAAAATATCCAAACTTCAAGAAGTTCTTAATGCTTTTCTTCTCTGATCCACATCTCTGTCAGATGTGGCAGAGAACTAAAAGCCTACAAAGGCTTATAGGTGAGCTAAAAACACTCTTTGCATTTGTTGTTTTAAGGGGCAAGCATCATGTAAAAGATTGTTTTAAATAAGAAATGTATCCTGCTGGTGACCCTACAATTTACTTCACACAGTATTCTTGGAGGAAGAGCTCACCTGCAGATGGCTGGAAAGCATTCCTGAAGACCCTTTTTCTTAACTAAAGATCCTTCAAGGCAATACATGATGATGTCCATAACCTTGGAAACAAAAGTTAAAATCATTTGACATACTGTATTTTATGTCTATTATTTCATAATAGAAGTTCTAACACGCAAAAATAGAGAATTTCTGTGCCTGATTGCATCTTTAATACCCAACTTTAAAATGCAATTGGGATAAAACAAACAATAACTGTCTTGCATATGATAGAGTTTACAACAGCAATGGTACTGGCAACTGGAACCATTCAGAGTACCTGTAAACAGTTCTAAACCAACAAACTACTGGTAAACATAAGTATCGGTGCTCTTTAAGTAGCTCTGGTGTGAAAAAGGCCTCTGGGCATCAGTATCAAAGTTAAAAATCTGATACATCATCTGTACCATTCTTCAACAATATTTGTCAGCATCAACAAATGCAACAGATAAAAACATCCATGTGATCTCCCAGCACGTCCAAGTACCAGTGCAGTGAGCACACCCGTACCTCCAGCAAATTCTCTTGCTTGGGTTTTTTTCCAAAACAATGCAATTTAATGAAATTTAAATGCAATTTTGAAGTTCAAAAAATGAGCTGGGTGGTATAAAACAAATCCTCTTCACACACACAAAGGTTATGGTCCATGCAGAAAGAAATCCTACGATTTGACTCCAGGCCAACACATTATTCACTGTTACATCAAACCCACAAGCAGATATGGCAGAACAGCCTTACCTCCACAAGAAGGTCCACAACATCAGTAGGCATCTTCTCAATAAGTATCTCAATGACTCTCAAGATCTCTCCTTTAGCCCGAGCAAGAGTGGTGGTGTGAATATTCTGCTGAGACTGCGTGTTCGCTGCGAGGGCAGTGTGTCTGTGCACCTACCAAAGAGCAGGGTTACAGGTGGAGACTCGCATTCTTTAAATATTCTCCATCTGTGCTTACTGTTATACGCATGTGTTACATGAAGAAAGCCTGTACTGCAGAATGCTTTGCTTTACTTTGAGACCTATGGATTGTTTCTCCCTCCCCCGTTACTCATCATCAGTAGAGCCACTAATGGTTATCCTTGATGTAGCTTTTAAACAAGGGCTTACCTGCTTTGAGTAATTCTTAATCTCATAAAACTAAAGGTCAAGATAAGGAAATGCCTGGGTCTCGATTACATAATTTCCACATACTTGTACATCTTTCTTTCGGTATTAGATGGCTGCTTTATAACAAGCTTTTTTTGGCCGGCCACTGATCATCACCCATCCTATTGCTTTAGCTCAGCCAAAGCTCCAGGCTGCATCTGGGTTCACTCAGGTGACTCTCAGACAGACCGTGCCCAGCCTACACTAACCTCACAGCAGCGTCCCTTCCTCCTCACCCTCCAAACCCCATGGCTAAGTTCCACTCTGTCTTAAACCATACTTAATGGGGTCATGCCTGCATTGCCTAAAGCAAGCAGGAATTTATATAAACTTCCAATAGCAATGTGTAACTGGGATACAACAAATTATGACAGACAAAACTCAACGGATTCGGTTAAATATCGCTCCTGTCATAAATTATGGGTGATTTGGATATCTGCAAGAATACAAATATTACACTTGCTGTTTCCCTTTTTGGGAGGAAGGGAGGGACATGTTGTTTTCTATCTCTGTTCACAAGCTGGAAGTCTCAAAGCTCGGAGGAAAAGCTGCTGCAGCCGAGCTGAGTGGCCCTGCTCACCTCCTTGGCGATGGTGGTGATGAAGGCGGGTGGTCTGGCGGTGGCGATGAGGGAGAGAGCGTGCCGCGCCGAGCGGGCAGAGTCGGCGGCTGGACTCAGGGGCAGCCCCATTGTGATGCTAAACGGGCACCAGACAAAGAGAGGAGAAAGAAAAGGAGCATTAGAAATATAGAGTGAAAAGATTAGAAACAGCTTATAATGTCAGTTCAAGGTCAATGGGAGCACTCAAACAGTTAGAATATAATGGACTTCCAACAATGAGCAGTGATTAGGAGTCAGGGTGTTCTATCATCAAATACAAAATCGAATAATTAACCATGAAGATTGAAAACAGTATGTGCATCTGTCCAAAGTGTTAAAAAGGCCTTGTTAACAAATTATCTGTATGTGCTGAATACATATCACCCAACTGAGGACAAGGCAAACACAGAATGTCTTCCCAAGAATTTATGGTTTATTCTTCTACAACATTTTAAATGCAGGCTGAAAAAATACCCTGTTCATAGTAATTCTCCTTAATTCAGCTAAGTACTGGTTATAGGAGAGAAAAGCAAGAAGCTTCTTGAAGAACTAAAACCGCCAAATCTATTCGGTTTGATTTTCTTTACTGCATGACTCAGTTGCAGCAGCATGATGCGATGACAGACAGACCCATACCGTATGTTTTCTAATTACTGAAATTATTCCAAACCTCTTTAGAATCTCTAACGCTGAGGTTTTAACTGCAGTTCTTCAAATAACAGTAAGGGATTAACCGGCATCTGAATTTCCCATACACAATGCTTTTATTTGCTATGACAAGATAAATGCAAGAAACAATAAAGTAGTAAGTACCCAATAAGTACACTAAGCAAAAATAAAATCTGGTATTTGGTAACTGAGAGCATATGTACCTGACAAAGACAACACATAGGCTAATTTTTGTCTGAAAGCTTCCTTTCTTGAAATTGTACTATTTTAATTATCACTGTTGTATATGTCACAGCAGAGCCCAGTTTTGTTAGGCTAGTTGTACCTTATCCAGCAATTCTACAAATCCTTCCTGCGGTCCCACCCATGGGCCACCCAAAGCATTCCCAGGCCATGGCCCCAGAGCATAGGTACCTCTGCAGGCTATCAACTTTGTGCTTTTAGTAAATCAAGCTAACACATACAGGTGTATCTGATGCGTGTCTAAATACAAGAGTACAGAATTCAGCAATGAGGGTTATACAGATTAGGGAAGAGCAGCGTTGTGGCAAGGCAGTATTTCAGCGCTGGTTTTGATGCACTGCAGGCACACAGGTCTCTCTGGGTGAGGACATTTCAGCAGGGGAAAACAGCAGCAGTGCAGGGGGAAGAAATGGTGGGGAAAGAGCTATGGGGAAATCAGGGATGAATGTGCTCCGAGATGGAATCGGGCTTTTACAGAAGGGGAGGGAACACCTGGGAACCAGTGTGTGTTGGGATTAACGTGAAACATTTGACCTACCTCACAAAGGAAGCTTTCTCTTACATGACTATTGCAGCACAGAAAGACAGTCCACAAACCAGTTTGCCAGCTCTAAAACATTTTAAAGTCTTCCCATAACATACAGTCTGATCAATCCTGCTGCTCTGACCACACTCCCACCAAGCAGTAGCCCTAGAAGTTTGTGGGGTGTTTTGTTTAGTTTTTTTCTTTTTTAAGTAAAGAAAAGACAAAACAAAAGAAAGCTAATTTCTTTTGCTCATTCCTGGTATCAGTCCACCATCTGAATATGTGGCAATTCTCCATGGATTTTACTAAGTCATGAAAAATAGTGTTTGAGAATGCACTGAAAGCCCTCCTCCGCTATCCTTTCTCTTTGTTATTTTACTTAAGAGATTAAGTAACCAAGAAAAAAAAAGCATTAACCTGTAAACAACATATATAGGTTTACTCTTTTTCTGTGGAAACAAAGTACTTCTCTGCATACGACCATGGGCAGCAATCGCCATTTCTGAGGCTCAGAGAGGGAGTGGATCCTCCCACGCTGCACACGAAGATCGCAGCTCCCAAACACATGCAAGTGAACAGCGCTAACCGGCCAACACAGAGGGATCAAGTTTTAAAGCTGTTCTGACACCTTAGCTGGTTATATTAAAAGTAGATGTGAATGCTAAACGTTCATAAAAATGAAGCTTTCTGTTAAAGCAACTATGTCATTCGAGTGCATGTTAACAATACAAGATAGTTTTATTACATGAAAAGAGATGGTATCTGCAGCTTTCACTGCTATCAGTGTGATTTCAGATGGTTTAATACTTTGACAGATGCACAGGAGATAAAAATACTTTCAAAAAAATGAGTACTAGTCCAGTGAAACAACCTTATCTAGAATCTACAGTTTCAGAAGAACACCATGCATTTCTAAATGCCGAGGATGGCCCAGTTGGGTAAATTATGGCTCATTACAATGCACAGTACAGTGACAACAGAGCACCAGAAAGCTATTAGCAGCTCTGCACCAACAGCAACCATAACCAGGCATCTCATTCTGCAGCCTTTACACATCTGCGCAGTCCTGCCGCTGCCAGAGGATTACTCGTTTAAGTAAGGGCTGCCACTGCCAGCTCTCCCACTGCATTCATTTTACACATTTGATGCTATTAGAATGGCCAAATGGGAACACACTGCTCCAGATCCCTAGACTGCCTACACTAGTTCAGATGCTGCTGGCCAGAGATTCAGCTCTGTCCACTTCGCTCAGCATACCTGGGAGGCAAAGGGCCAAAAGATCTCTCTTTTTACTCCTCCGGACGTACTGGGCTGTTTGGCTTAGCCCTTACTTAACACCTGAGAGGATCCTCAATACTTCTTTAAACCAGAAAGCTGCCAGCAACCTCTATAGCAGGCAAGCCACAGAAAATAAAAGCGGAGTCACGGAGAACTGTAAAATCATTCCACATTTCTATCCCTTTAGCATCTTTGTGTGCTTCCAAACTGGTAGAAACTGGTTTATCAGGGTCAACAAAGTTCATTCTGCTCTGAAAGCAAGAAGGTGGACACAGCCTGCTCTGAAAATAAATGAGGGAAAGGAGAAACTGAAACAACCCCAAAGGTGTGGAAACCACAATACACGTCTTGTATTCCAGGTGCACCCCCACCCCTCCCACACTATACAGCATCAGTGTTTCTATCACGCCATGCCACAAAGCCCACGTGAAGTCCAAACCCATAGGAACTTGGCATGGCAAGCAAAAGCATCCGTTCACTCATTCAAACTCCAAAAATATTTGGGTTAATCTGTCTATTCACCTTGTGACATTAACATTTGAGAGCTTCTCTTCTTTTGGGCTAAACCAGAAAAATTACTTATCTTCAACGGAAGTTATTCTGATGTTTCCTATCCCAGATCTTACAACGACATTATTTGGACATGAGATGGGAGGAAATACATATTTTCAGAGCCAGGAGGGAGAGTAGAAAAGGTGTCGTGTCCCCTCCCCCCCGCAACACTTCAACAAGAGACCACATGTGCAAATGTGAGAGAAAATAAGCGTGACATGGCAATTCCTCAGATGCAATGAAAATCTCCTCTTGGGCACTATTTGAAGGGGTTCTTCCTCCCCTGGCTCTTCTACTGATTTTTTTGGTAAAGAGTAACAGAAGTTTACGAACCCACCTAGCTTATTGCAAAGTCTATTCATGATTTTGCAGAGGATTTAGGTAGCATATGGTAACTGAACAGTTAGCTTACTTATTTAATTCTTCCAGTTTGAGAGAGAGGTGTCTATAGAAGACAACACACTCTCTTGATTTCTTTTTTAAGTGTCTTTAAAAATAATTCTATATGCAATATCTAATTTAATATTGTGAAAGCTTACAAACTGAATACTTTGCAACAAAGAACTTCAGGGTGGTTAAAGCATTCTCTGTCAAATCAACTATTTTTCCAGAGCAACAACTAGATGAGGCATGGATCAATCACCATTTTACAGACCTGAATTCACATAAATACAAACCAAAGTTTATTATAATTTTCCTTCCCATTCCTCAACATCATTGTAGGCATTAAAACTACTGCATTTGAAAATGAATAAAGCCTCTGCAACAGTAAAGGTGCCCCCATTGGCCTTTTACTTGTAAAACCACGTTTGAATATAACAAAAAATCCTGTACGGATGTTACAGACAAAGTGATGAACCAGGAAGAAGGTGGTATCAGAGTCAGGCTTTCAGAGGGGCTCATTATCTCCCAAAAGCATCACACCCCCAGCGCCTCAGTACTTTTTTTCTCTAAAAGAGCTTCGTGTTTCTGCCAGCAGTATTTTTCCTTACAGGATGCTTGGTAAAGCGTGCATTTTCCTGAAAAGCAACAGGCTTTTTGTTAATTCATTAGCATGGCTCAGCAGTGGTAGTATGTGGGCAGAGATTAACCCCCTCCTGGGGCTGGGCCAGCTGCTCTGCACGTCCTTTTCCAGAGGAAAGCCCTGCGACACTGGACAGGCACACTGCACCAAATCCCACAACAAAACCAAAGCAGATGCAAAACTAACGTACAGAGAGAAACGCTGGCTTTCACACCCAGACTTCTATTCTTGTACCGATGAGTTTTAGGACTCCTGTACGTCCAGCAAGAGTCGGCAGCATGTGTTGTCCCTCTTGTCCTCATCCTGCCCCCTGACTTCCCACTGCACCATAAGCAGACATTTGAGGAATCGTTTCTGTACACATAACAGACAACATGGATGCAGCTTGTCCTGCAACGCATGCCTTTAACACCAGAGATGATATTCTACCTGCAAATGACAGTAAAAAACTTGGATTTATTACTGTATTTATTTGTGCTTTTGAGCTCATTTCTAGAAGGCTGATTCTCAGTGGCCAGTATCCTGCATCATCAGGGAGTGATGCACTTTCTTTTCCCAAATCCATCACCAACTCCCCCCACACCAGTAATCTGAACATCTTGACTATTTTGGGAACCAGTATGCTATCTGAAAAATGTTTTCAATGAAATACAGACTTTTTTAATAGATGACTTTATATGTTTAGCACAAGTTATCACAACTGCAGAGTAATGTTTATGTACTACACTATCTACAAAAAATAAGGAAGATGCATTTAAAAAGCTGATTCTTAAAACAAGTGGAAAACAATGAGCTACCTGGGAAGAGCTGTAGGTAACACCTAAGAAAAAGGTAGACAGAAAAGGTTTCACTGACAATGAACAGAAATCGTAGCAATTGGATCTCTACATTTCTTGACTTACATAAAGCAATGCCAGATGAAAACTTCATGGGACTAAGAATGTGAAATTTCAGCACAAAAGGTAATGATGGTGATTAATATCTTTTTGCTAGCTGGATTCAAAGAAGGAAGCTGAGCACTGACCCAGCTGGTTGCACAGCGATCCGAGAGGGAACTCACAAAGGACGTGATTCCACAGGGATCTTTTGAAGGGTGTAGAGATGGGGCCATCTCGCCTTTCAGGGAAAGCTGCTATTCTGCAAAATGGATGGGCATTAAGCCCCTTTTCTCTCCTCTGGCTGGAGACTTCGCTTTGATGCTCCGAGGTCAGCGGAAGGGGAAAAAGGGAAGATGGGTACATCCCACCTCATTTAACAGAAACCTCTACGTCAATACACCTCAAAACCACTCTTGTTTATATGGGCAGCCTTGAAGTGAAGGCTGAAACAACAGGAGGAACCAAACTCCCTCCGCAGCATAAAGCCAGCAAGTGTGGTACGCTCCTCTTCCTCCTCCTCCTCTTCCTCCGCCTCCATGAGAGGCTGCAGGTGCCAATGGACCACTGACCTTCCTGTGGTACAGCTGCGGCTCATCTACGCGGAGCTCCAGCCTCCTGGAATCCAAGCTCTAAACCAGAACCGGCACGGACAAAAATCCCTGCCATTTCCAGGTTTCAATCATTTCTGTAGTGGCAGCATGCGGTAGCTTGCCACATCACCTTTAGGACCAAGTACCCAGCTCACATTTCTCCTTTAAATGCCTCAATTTCAGCAGTTGTTTAGGCAATGTTCTTAAAATGTTCCACTGTACTTGAAAACTAGGGATGGCCCTACTATATATCCTATGGCTCCACAGATAGAATCTGTAAGAAAATAAAAGTATAGTAAAGCTTTCCACTAAACACAATCAAAACTAAAGAGATTTAGCCTAAGTATTTTAGTACACACACATATATAAAAACATATGGATCGATTAGAATGCAATTTGCTAATTTTGGTATATTATATCATAATCTATATCAAACTGTAGCTGTAATTCAAAGAGCAAAAATAACGGACAGCAATGATCCCTACCATCATCCATGCCAAGAAATCAAAGCCTAATAAATGCTAGAAAAATACTCTTAATCCTCACAACTGAGCAGTTTCATTCGGCGTGGCAGGCTAGCACGGTATAACCTTTGGGGACTAGGATGAACTGGGAGAGTGGAGGAGTTATAAATACCAGAGTTTTGGTTAACAGCTTATATTTATTTAATTCAGAAGGGAAAAAAAGAAAAACACTGCTATTTTTTTTGGTCAATAAATGTGAAGTGATTTTTTTTTTTTAAAGCAGAAGCTTGACATAAAAGCTCTTTCATGAAACGTTCTTAACATCGGGGAGAGAAGCCAGGCAGCTGTGCACTGTTATTGTGTACACGGTAAATCAGGCACAAAAAGGGGCAGCTCAGCAGGGCACCGGGAGGGTAAGATGCACACTTAACCCCCTGCACACATTGTTGCTCTATTTCTTTCTATCTTCGTCTGTCTGCAGCCGGTACTGTATCTGTCATGAATGTAACAGGCCATTTTCAATCTAAATCTTGTTATGGATTAATAAGCAAACACTTTCTCGCTTATTATGCAATTTATCATGATGAAAATTGCATTGGGCTCCTCAAGGCTACATGCTGATACATTCATTTATTCAGTGCTCTGTGGATAGAGAGCCATACTAATCTTTATGACAGCTAAGGATGTAATCGCAAGATGAAAATGACTTTCTGAAGAACTGTGTTCGCTTGGCTTCTGTAAGTCTACATTTACATACAATAGGGCTTAGGAGATTCTCTGGGAAGGTAAAACATTCTGGTTTCTTTTGTCACACTACAAGAAACAATTGAAGTTCAATCAAGTAACAATATTAAGCCAGTTTGTACATATTTCTCCATCAACACCCCCCTAAACACACAGCAATCCTTCATTCTTCACATCTTGAGGAAATTAAAACTCTTATATAAAATGGGTAATACCTGCCCTAGTATAATGTAAAAGAAAGTCAGAAACACTAACACCTCCACAGATGGATGATGAAATGCATACATGATACTAAGACAACCCTGATCAGTTCCTTATTGCATGTAGCATTTAAAATGTGTGTGTTTACAAACATTTGTAAACACATTTGTAATGTAAAATTCATTCACAATAGAGCAGTTTTCAGAACTGTAAGATTTGAAAATGAATTCTAAGGTTAAATGCTACAGGCGTGTAAATGCTCACGTGTTAAATGTTACTGCTACAAGCAAAAGAAATTCTTGACTAAAATAGAAAAGTAACTAAAAATATAAATACATAGCTTAAACACCTGACTTATTTCCAATTAGAAGGATATTCTACAGTTCCATATAGTGAGACATAAAAGAAAAGTGTTTGCTGTGATTTAGCAAACAATAGCCTTAGAATAAAACGGAAAGCTGGCTAATTGTTTAAGGATTTTTTTTTCATACCTAAAGTAATGTTATTACTGCAATGCTGTCAAGAAGAACATCTGTAAGCTAAGCAAACCTCCTCCTTCTGCTAAGCACACTGTTTTACATGTACATGAATATTCACCTGACCGCTGAAGGCCTACTGCAGTTTTAAAATACTTTTAAAGTACTGCAGACATTTCCTCGTCTTTTAATGTAAAACTCTCTTCTCCCACATGCTTCAGGATATACCCAGAAAGCTTGACAGACATTAGCAATGCCATCAAGCAAAATATTACCTGCTGAAAAATGAACCTTTGCATTTTATGAAAGGAAATACAGTGAAATTAATACCTAAATAATCAATTATGATGACCTCGGCAATTTCAGACACTATTTTTCTTTTTTTCCCCCAAGCAAAAACCTCGCAAAGAAAACGTCACAGAACAGTCAGCCATCTTCCTTTAGGAATAAAATTGTTTCCCCACTAACGAACGGTTTATCAATTACTGAGTGGCTTACAGTTTAACTCTTAAGGAACACTACAAATTAAGATATTACGTAGAAAGCATTTCGTAAATTAAAAATTAAGCACAAAATACATTCAAAAAACCTAGAGAATATTCATGCAGTGCTTGGGATGCCAGACATAGAAAGCACTAAAACTGCACTTGGTGCAGATTAGGAAAGCTCTGCTGAAACAAACAGCACCATCGCGATTCACACCAGCTGAAGGTTTTGTTTATATTCTGCATGGAAACACGCCCCATCAGCACAGATTCAAAATGCAGGACTGCGAATGCGCTAACAGCCTATGCATTTAAGAACATAAACTTGCTTAACAACAAAAACATGCTGAGGTTTTATTTATGACTTCTGTATTTTTGTGATGAAAATCATTATTAAATTTAAATATTTTTAGTAACAGTTGTTTTCCAAGGGGATATCTGCAGAACTTTAATACTACAGTATTAATTCATACTGACAACCAAATAAATACGAAATTTGTATTTGCCCAAGGCAATCCTCCATCTAGAGCAGGAGCTACATGTTTTGTATGTCCTAACTGGGGACTGATTTGTTCCTATGCAAGAGCCGTGTACCTACAAATGAAAATTTTGCCTCAGTGGCACTAATGTATATCCACTTATATTTTCCAAGGTTTTCCATTAAAACCAGGAAGCTTGAAATAGATTTCAAAGCCAATTACATAAAGCATAGTATCATTGTTTTATTTCATATAAACAGCCTACTGTGGTTGCTTCTTATAGTGACTTTTTGTTTTTTTCTTTATATACACATAGAAATCAAAGCCTCTCTTTTTGCATGTTTAATTGGTTTGCTTTTTTTAATAAAAACTAAATACAGAAAAAATTGTTCAGATAGAGGTTCAGAATAAATTTCAGACAAGATGATCAATTTCACAACAAACAATAATAAAAATAAGGACTCTATTGCAAAACCCTTTCCTGTGCAAATAGTCCTGTTGTCATTAATCAGGTTAATGGTGTGAGTAAGGACTGTTCATGTGAGAATCGGGGCCCCAGTTGAAATTTATTACATTTAGTCCTCGGATCATAAAATTCATGGCTACTCAACAAAAATGCTACTCATGTCCTGCAAAGTTACATGCATTAAATAAATCCCAAGCGCTAATATTCCGGAATCCCATTATCTTAACACAAATGTATTAGAAAAAACCAAGACACTACCTTTATTACACAAGTCATCTTAATGACTTCACTTACACATTTAGCCATAATTATTTGATTTAGCCATAATTATTCGATGGCGTGATTGATAGTACATGACACCGTCAAGTGTAACAACTTGTGTACACACCTGTGTATACGTAACCAGAAGTTATACAATTATAGTAACTGTTAACAAGTGGAACAAATAGGCACTTATAGTTCCATGCACACACACACAAAAATTATAAACAGTATCACATTTTTGCTGTGCATTTTATGTCAAAGTATCAGACTTCCTTATTAAATTTGTGCCTCCCCCCCCCCCCAATACTTAATTGAAAGATTTTATTTCAAGGAGGTTAGAACAGAGGTACAAGACAGCACACCATATAAATCTTGATTTAGGATGCTTTAATAAGTTGTTCCCCGACCCTAGAGACAGGCTGTGGTCTACTGAGTTCATGATTTCTTAGCAATCCTTAAATCTACGAGTTACCTTGATGCTATTAACAGTGATGCTGTTGATAAAATAACCACCTTTTCGAAAACGTACTTTACGAAACAATTCAAATCTCGATGCGATGGCTTGTAAAACCATGGGAAAAAAAAAATAATCCACGTACTCAGACACACTGGTGGAAAATACCTTCTGAAAATACCATTTTTACAGTTAAGAAAGGGTAAAAAAAAAATATATATATTATGTTAAAGACAGACAGACATATTTTAGATATAAAAAAAATGTTTTAACTTGCTTCTTTTCTCAAAATTACTAGCAATGCAACCAGAAGATTAATGCTGTGTAGCCTTGGGCAATGCCTACCAAGTGTTTGGTGTCTCCTAGTTTTAGATGGGGTGACCCACAGCGCCAAGAGAAGCCAGCACCGCAGTGCTACTGCACACAAGCGACTGGATCTCTCCCGACGTGGTTTAACTTTCTCCTTTCTGAGATCGCCTACCAGAGCCGCCTGAGACTGCAAACCGAGCCAGACTAAAGCAGATTTGAAATTGTAATTTAGATGGTACTGGTTCAAAAGCAAAACTTGAAACAAGGAGTTATTCCTTGGTCCCACCTTCTTGCCAAGTACCACAGCTGTGGGGATTTGAACCGACTGCTGCAAAACCTAGATCCACAGGTCAGAAAGAATGCAGGTAAGTATTTGTAAGTGAATAAATGAGATACCTACTTCGCAAGCTGTTTCTCCGCGTCAGCGCAGAGCTCCAGAAGGCCCATCAGCACGGCAGAGACATCCATGTAGGGCTCCCAGACGGTAAAGCCACGGCCGATGAGGTCGATGGCGGTTCTGCGGATGGTGCTGTGTGCGGGCAGCTTGGGGCTGGGTGGCTGCAGCAGCAGAAACGTCAGCGCCTTGCCTGCCGTGCAGAGCGGGAGAGAATGGGACAATGAAAAGAGAGCCGCAGAATTGGTTTTGCCTTGTTTCCAAATACTTGCCGTTGGGAAACATGTAGTAAGGAGACCTGCTTGTAAGTCACCATATTAAAGCTTTATCTCACCAAGAAAGCGCAGAAGCTTACAACTGCAGGCTCTTCCCAAAGTCAGCGAAAAAGAGAAAGACGTGTGGGTATCAGTTATGTGAATTAACTGTAGGGTACGTGATGCCCAGAGACTCCCTGGGCCATGGATTTCATATGGAATCCAGGATGGCAACCACAGCAGTCCTCAAATGCGGACTCTAACTACGCTCCGAAAGGCAGCGGATACTAGCATAGACTGTCTCAGATAAATGGTATCCACGCTCCCTGACATCACTTTTAGCTCAACAAAAAGCAGAAGGCAAGGAGGCTGTTCTGCTACGCACAAGCACAGGACGGATTAGAAGTGCGCACCCTGTTAGCAATGCTGCAACCCTGCCAGTTGCTGCCTACGCGAATTTTAAAACTTTCTCAATAGCAACGATGGCCAGTTTGTTACTGAAATGCATCAGACTACACGGCACAGTGAGCTTAATCAAACTGGCCAATATTGCCAGTGTGGAGTCTTAAATGTAGTATTTTCACTACAAAAGAAATAGTACTAAATGTATTTTTTTGGAAAAAATATAAGAAGTCTACATGCCTACATATTTCTGCCCAGAAATTGTGCAAAAAAGAAGTCAGAATAGATCAAAACAGAAATGATAAGAAAAAATCCTCCCTTCAACAGACAGTTGCTAAGAAACCCCTGAAAATCTGTAATAACATTAACATAGGTAATAAAGTTTTCAGAAAAAAAGGCACATCATTTTGAAAGGATGTCTAAGAAAAACTAGCTTAAAAGATTAAACTCGGGAAAATATCAGTTAAAACAAACCATGTTAAGATTACAGTTTCTCATCAGTATCTCGGCTACAGGTAGAAGCAGATCATGCTAGATGTGCTTAACTGAGTGAGAAACAGCAAAAATAAGTCACCGAAGTCTCCAAAACAACCGCTCGTTTCCAAACATGCCGTGCGCCTGCCCGTGCAGGGCCTCGGAGGAGGTGGCACCACCAGCTCCGTTCTTTAATTAAAATCCTGTGCTCACCATGATGCCTTCACCTCAGCAATCGGCAGAGATGACCTGTAATTCAAGTGAACCACGCAGTGACTAGCGCCGCAAGAGTGACGGCTGTCTCGCTGCTCAGTACAGGGTGCCGGCGAGGCACCCTACCGCAGCCAAAGGCAGCTGGCCGGGGCTGGGGGCTCTGCCCCGAAAGGTGCCCGCTCCACCGGGAGCCCACCCGCAGCATCGCCTCCCTTCCCGAGGGCTGCACGCCCGACTCGTGTGTTTTACTACGACTGCCTCACGGTGCTGGTGTCCATCCTCACTAACTCACCCTCCCTCCTCCCCACAATGCCTTTTTCTCTTTTAGAGAGAAATATAGCTTCAGGGGGTGGGGGGCGAGAGAGAGAAACGATGTCCCAAACAACTTCAACACACCTGAACTCTGATCCAGGTTCTGCATATTGAGGAAACTTGATTAATAATGTCATTTAATAGACTGTTTTTTAACAAAAATAATTACATCTATAAAACTGTGTAGGAGGGCTAAAACAAGCAAGTCTTCCAGATAAAGATAATTTATCATTAGCTCTACATAATTATTTGTTAGCTCTTAATAATGTTCACTTGGCTTGCTATTATGATAAAGATGACCTATTGATTGTAACAGGTTTTTCTTTAGTTTTCAGAACCATCCTCTACAAGTTGCTCGTTTTGTTTATTAAATAAACCACCTGTCATTTTAAGCACTCAGAAAAGCTGACAAACACCTTCTAGTCCATTCACTCTAGGCCCTTATACGTGTGTAACAAAAGAACTGCACGTTTCTTCTTGAAGTGTATAGCAGTCCATGAAGCTCTAGTTTGTGTGAATTTTACGTCTCAAATATAAGAACCTTATTAAAAAGTGTGACTACTCAAACGTTACTACAATGAAATATGCCTACCTTTTTCACAGGAATCCTCCTAGCATTGCTCCTGCTGACACCTACCTTGCGTAAATTGAGCTAAGGAAAAAGATGAACTAAACAAAAGTCATTCTGCTGCCCGTTTCTCAGCCTGGACATCTTTGTTTAAGCTTTGACTTGGCTTAAATGAACGAATTAATATTGACAAAAACATCAACTAAGCTAATGAGTTGTTAGTTAAGGCAATAAACATGTCACATTAGAGTCAGCGCAGTAAAGAGGTAATTAGCCCTGGAAAAGCTCTGCTGATTGGGGCTGCGGAGATCCTTTGCTCTTAACCTTTGAGTCCATTATGCGGAGCAGGACCGGGAGCAGCCACGCTAATGTGCATCCCCGGGACCCGCAGCCTCACCCGCGCAGCCCAGGGCAGGTCCCTGCTCGTGCCTGGCGCTGATTCGGCATCTTTTAGCAAACCGACACACTCGCGCTACCATCAGACGGGCAAGATGATACCTATTTAAAGGCATTCGGCTATCACGGTGATGTGACAGAAAAGATCCTACCAAAGCGGAATGCAGCTTGTGACTGCACTTCAGCGTGCTCCTCCTGCTATTCAATGCATACTAAATTACTATAAGCAGAGAGCTGTGTCCTTCTTGCTGGAAGTCTAACTAACATCATAGTCTTTAAACAAAACAGAAAAAAATCTGCCCTAGCAAAAAGTAAGTTTTGATGATTTACATGTACTTTCTGTTATAAAAAGTCATTAAGAAACAAACTTAGCAGAAACATAGCTCAGGAAATTACATTCCTATATAAATTTGTATTAAAATAGAATTTTGTTCCAGGTGTTTTAATTTGCATTGATACCCATATGTCACAAGCATATGGAAATAAAAAAAGCCATACAGGAAGTAATCCAGAGCACAGAAGGCAGTGATTTTGTCCCTGGACAGAACTGACTACCTCGTCAGTACCAGGGAGTTATCAGGACTACCAAAAACAGACTGGATTTTTCTCAACCAGTAGAGAAGGATAAAATTTTGTACACAAGTACTGAAGTGCTTTCAACATTCAGGATAGAGATAGCCAATCTGCCAGTTCTCTGAAACTAGTTCTATATGTCCTCGCAGGAAACACCCTATGTGACAGCACACAGATACCCCCACAAAAAGCTAGAACTAGCAAACAATGGCGTAGTTAAAAATCTTGCTACTTTTTCACGTTTACTTGAACACTAAAATAAAGGTTTGAGTCTTTGCTCTTCATGTCACTTTTATTAACGAAAATATGACATGAATACTAAAGCTTAGCAGTTATCTTCAATGCATATAGCCCCCTGTATTTCTAAAACGTCTTCCCTTGCTGAATCTCAAGAGCTTTGACCATATTACATCAGTCAGCATTGTTATCCCCATTTTGCCGATAGATTTAAAAAAATTAAATAATTTGCACAGGAAAAATCAATAGCGCAGGCATGAACGAGACACTGATAACTCTGATTCCCATTCTCATAATTTGCCACAAGATCAAGTTCCAGCTAAATAAAAATGATGAACTCCAAGAATATGATTTAACTTGCTTTGCATCTTTTTCTTATTTTCTATTAAAAAAAAAAAAGTGAAGAATCATAGCTCTGACTTTTTTTTTTTTCAGTCTGCCCTCTCTCCCTGTGTCCGTCAGCACAGTGTTCTTTTACAAGACATGAAACCAAATTGTGACCCTTTCTGGATGACTTTTTCCTGATTTGACGTATACGTGTGTGAAACGTCCAGAGAAAGATAGAAATATAAATTTGGATAGCTGGGTTAAAAATCCATATCCCTTAATCCCTTCCTACTTCTAGTGCAGTGAATTTTTATTACATATCTTCTCTCATCTTTCAGACAGGTATAAAACCAGAGGCTATATTTAGGCCTAACTTACAAATTAACTAGTCAAATTATTTGAAGAATTTTTTCTAAAGACGTAATGATGAAAAGATTTTTTTTTTTTCAATCACACTCAGTGTCAAATTTCTTAATTTTTACAGAAGTCGTTTTCAGCATTTTTTTTTTGACCTTTAATGTCATTCTGACACTTAAACATTTTCAACTGAACTTATGCTAGGAGATACTTCCTTTTTGCTGATGACCTCTCCAAGTCATTTAAGTACCATTCTTGCAACAGGTGCAATGCCTGCAACTTCTAAGGTAATTTCAGAATTTACATGGATGTGTAGTTTTTAAATTTCTTTTCAAAAGTACGGTCGTCGAGTATATCAAGAAGCTAAGTAGTTATTGTGCGTCACAGTAACGAGACTGCATTTTAGTCAAAGCGAAAACCAATTTCGAATTACGTTTAGAGTTGCTCCTGCATAAAAGGAGAAAAGCAAAGGGGCTGAAAAGAAACGATCCCCAATTGACACACGTCAGAGCAAGTGACACCACTAAAATCCCGCAGAATCCCCCAGCAGGCGAGCCGCAGCGCTGGGGCAGCTGTGCTGTCATTGTGCACCGCGTTACCAGCCAAGGGGATGCCCGGCTAGGGAAGGCAGAGACATCACCTCAGAAAGCCTGGGTTGCTGTGCAGCCATTTTGTTCTGCAGATCAGACAAGACAGCTGCCAGGTTTCTATCTGCGGCTCGCGCTCACGCGAGGACTGTCGGATCGCGTTGCCGCTTGGTCACTTCGCGCCGTTTCATTCACTGCGCAACTATTCAAAATTAATTCTGAATATTCCCGACGCGGTCAGATTTTCCAGGGGCGGCGCAGGCTGCCCTTACCTGCTGGCTGCCGAGAACAATAGGACATTCACTGCGCAGGCAATCGATAGCCCCCACCCGCTCCTCCCAGCCACTGCAAAGGGAGAGAAACAATTCCCGCTTGCGGGGCTCGTCGCTCGGCACGCAGCCGCTGTAGGTTTGGCTTTGCTCTTCTGAGGGCTCGGGGACAGCCCCTTCTATCACAAATACTCAAGAAGTAATACAGTTTTGAAAAATCTCTAGAGAAAGGTAGTCCCTGCTTACTTTGTCAGTAAATTTGAATTGTTGCTTGAGGCTCCCACTAGCTGAAAAAAGAGCAAAAGTTTGGATTAGCAAAAATGTCCATTTAAAATGACATTTACGACTTGCTGTAAGTCTTCTTTTGTATTTACATCGAAAAGGTGAATGTTTCTAAGTGTACCAATGCTAAAGGATGGGTAACGGGAGCACAGCAGAGGTGACGATGCAGCACGTGCCAGCAGGATGCCAAGAGACCCGGCTCTGCCATCCCTCCCCTGCCGCGGCTGCTTGCCGGCCGCCAGCCTGCACGGGGAAGCAAAGTTTGTCCTGAAATTTATAACAACCTCAGGATTTTGAAAATTAAAAGCTTCCTAATTGAATGTGTTTCTGCAGCACATATATAACTTGATGCTTTATTGAACAGTTGAGATTTCATTGTTTAACAATAAAAGAAAAAAAAAAAAAAAGGTTTTTTTGCCTCATACCTGATCAGAAAGGAAGTGTCCTCATCTACTCTGAAGACTTAAAAACATCAGAAATGTTATTTAAGATTAAGGGGAACATTTCCTCCATGTTAATTATCTATGTAAATTCTGGAAATTTAACAGAGCTTTAACAGGTCAGAACAACTAATCCTAGATACAGTAAATTCCCAGCATTTCTATTAAATGGCGTAAAATCTATTGCTTTTTACATTAAGTGAACAGACAGCAAAGAATATTTGTAAGTGGGGCCAGATGAACGCTGCCCCTAAGCTGTTTTAAAATTAGGTAAGATTTTGCATAATTTGTTAGGAAGGGAGACAAAGGAAAAAGAAGAAAGCGTTTGTAATAGCTGGTTTCCCAGTCTTTTCTGTCTAACTCTGGCCTAGTTAAACTGACCTAACAACACCATTTTTCTTCCTCTCAAAATCTGCAGTAGGGGAATCAAATGTGAAAGCAAGATCAATTCTGTTCCAAGACAGTAAATGAGTTTTAGATCAGACTTGTTTCAATTTATGGAGAGAACCCAACTATGCTGGCTTAAATGCATTCTTCCTCTAACTATGAGATTGTATTACGGTGCTATAGAAAGAGTAAACTATCATTATTTTAGTCCAAAATTTGTTTATAATCTAGGGGGAAGGAGAAAGCCAATACGACTCGGGTCATAACTGTGCATTAAACTTTGTATTTTCATTCCTGTTAATTGTATAATTCCATTAAACCATGCTATTTATTTTAATCTAAATTATGTAATGTTTTCTCAATAAAGCTATTTCCATAAAAATGATCATCATTTCATAGGAAGTAGCTGTTTTTTCCATCACAGTGCTGACCAAACTATATGTCGATCTCAGAAGTTTTCTCCTATTACACATAATTGTAAGAAATTTTCTTAAGCAGTTTCAACAACTCGTGACCTACATGGCAGTGGAAGACGCACAATATCAACAAAGTCAGTCAAGTCAATGCAACAACTTGCGAGACTCAGGGGTCACAACTTAACCTTCTCTATAGCACCGGTGCCTGATACATAAAACATATCCATACCAACAATGATGTGTATTTTATTCTCAACTGCTGCAAAGCTACATGAGCAATACAAAACCTCAGGGCACTCCAGCTATTTGAAGTTGCTCCTTTCTCCCCAGGCTCTGTCACCCCAAAGGTGCCTGTCCCCTCAATTTTGGTAGCACACCTATAGCTGGGTCTGCGTTGCAGCTGATGTCACCGTCCTTACGCTCTTTACAGGGCAACCCTGTAACTGATTCAACCAGGTTTATCTTTGGAGAAAATAAAACCCAAGTTACCAGGCATTACCGGAGCAAGGGGTTATGTTTGTGTGTACTTGAGTACTTCTGAAGATGAAATCAAAGCTCTCCAAAGGCAGGACATATGGTAAAAATGGCTCCTTTTCTTTTCGGGTATTGCCACACATTTTGAATTACAACCCATTCAAGCCGTCAGTTGAAACAAAGACTCTAGCAATAACATCTCTTATGCTAAACTGGTAACTACAGCAACAGAAAGATAACCACACAAGCAGCGATTAGTTTTCCAACACACAGATCTCCGAACCAGCTTACTACAGTGTCAGCCCAGGGCCGGCGCTGATGGATTGCTTCCCTGGCAGCAGCTAGCTGCGTTAGACAGTTTGGAATTGTACTCCTGGACAATGTGCTATCGTCTTTACTCTGCGGAGGACACAAGGATTAGCTGAAGGAGTGACTGAAGGAGTTGGGTCTCTTCGCTCTGGAAAAGAGAAGGCTCAGGGGGACCTCATCACAGTGCTCCAGTACTTAAAGGGCAGCTGCAAAGAGGACAGAGGGTCTCCTTTCACAAGGAGCCATACAGAGAAGACAAGGGGCAATGGGTACAAGTTCGTATTCACAGAAGAGTTTTTTTTACAATGAGAACAATCATTCACTGGAACAACCTCCCCAGGGACATGGTGGAGTCCCCATCACTGAAGGTTTTCAAGATGCAGTTGGGCAGGGTGTTAGATAGTCTCATCTCAGCTTCCTCTCCCACAAAAGGTTGAACAAGACGATATTTCGAGGTCCCTTCCAACCTGGGCTATTCTGCGATTCTGTGATTTTTACTGCTGTTCTCCATAGCAATTTATTCCAACCAGCTGCAGACCACCATCTCAGAGATGACCCCCAACATGATACTCAAGTAATACACATTTGAGTTGATTACATGCTCCTATGCTATGACACTTCACAAGGATTAATGCAAATGCTTACAAAACAAAATTAAAGAAATCTGAAGTTAACAAGGGATGTATATATTTAAACAAGTTTTTGTTGTTGTTTGGGGTTTTTTTAATACACTGAAAGTGCTATGTAGAGCCAGTTGCACAATGACACAACTCTGTTGCCTACATGGAAAGAGGCACACATACAATGAAAAGTTGGAAAATAACACTGATACAGTATATCTAATATAAAAGACTTCAAAATTTATGGTCACACAGATGCCCTCACATACATGTAAGGATAGGACGTGCCATTTTGGATTAGATGAAAGACTGCTCATCCAATCTTATCACTGTGAGCCACTGATACAGTATCTATTAAAAAAGTTCCTGCTGTAGACAAGCAGATAGGGAAACTGCCCCCAAACCCCCAGGCTCCCACTGCCTAACTGTCAGCAGGCTGGACTGCATTAAGGGTTAACCCTTCAACATACCCTGTTTACTGCAGTTTTCACTACTCCTTGTTATTCCATGAATGCTTAACCCTGCTTACATCTTCAAGCAACGAGTTCCCCAGGCCAGACTAATGTGCTTGGTGCTGGAGCAGCACAGTGAGCCTGGGGGAAGAGACAGAGAAGTAGAAAGGGGAGCCCTGGCAGCACCCCAAAGTGACTATGTTTCTAATGTTTACATGGCTCTGGCAGCAGCAGCATCATCGTTGAGATCAGAGCCCTCCTGCTCGACTGCAATCTGACAACACAGCTGGTACTTCTCTGAAGAACAAGGGCAACAAAAAGACAACTACGATTTTCACACGTTTCTTACTCAGCAAATCCCACCTTCTTCCCAATGAACGCAAAAGCTCCCAGCAAAGACTATTAATTAGAAAAAAGGTCAAGTGAGACTCCAAAACAACTAGGAGAAATAATTTCCAATAATTATAATCCTAAGCATTAATCAACCCATCCATTGTAAATCCAAATCCCTGCTAGCTGCCTCAAAAGCAGTATTATGCCAATTATTTTTGTATGCTGTCTCCCACATTTCTCCTTCCTAAAATGAGTAAGTCTAATGTCTCACAGATGTTTTCCTGGGTTTGCGATTATTCTTATCACACGTATCTGTGAGATGGCAAAACTGATTCCTCTCCTGTTCTTTTAAGGTAAGGATGCTTGGCTTGGCATCTGCAACCTTAATGAAGGAATAATGTTAATTTGTGTGATGAATTAAATTAGTTTCTGAGTTTCTCTTCATCTCACTCATTACAAAGGCAAGCACAGGCTGATTTATTGACTTGTCACAGCTTAGGAAACAGCAGTTCATAAAAAAGTTATTCTGAAGCATTTTTTTTAAAACATTCAAACTATTGATTGACAATGTTCGGACACTATTTTCTTAGATACAGACACTGAACAGCAAAAACCATATGCAGCTTTGGTTTTCCCATTTGACATATGAAGAATACATATTTTAAGTTGGCAATATTGCATGTAGATAATGTAATGGAATCCTCAAACACACTATTTGCTGGTTGTTTAAGCCCCCTTTAACATTTAAATACCTGCTGTGTCAAACACTGACTCTAAATGTAAGGCTAGTTTAAGTGCAGGTATCAGCCATATAAAAACATAGCAAAATAAAACTACATTTTTTTGAGAATATTTTTTGGGGAAAGAATTCCTCTTTTCCCTTTAGCACAGCTATCCCAGCTAGAACATGTGTGACCAAAATGGAGTGATAATCTAGACTTTGCACATGATCTGTCTTACTAAAGACTGTTATTGCTTGCTGTGCCATCAGTGGCACTCAGCGCATTTCATCAGCCTCCCAACCAGTTGGCTATTTGGGAAAAACGGAAATTGTAATCAGACTCCATTGAGAGGACTTTTCACCACCCATATCGGGAAGGAAAGAATGTATCTCAGATAATATGCCCGATCACAACTCTATGTGGCCAGAAAACATCTATTGCAATTACCAACCACAGCTGCAAAGTACAAAAATTATCCAGCACAGCAAACAGGTAAGCATCCCTGCTCTCGGTTCTCCTTGTTACCTGTCCCTGGAACTGAAGCTATACCTTCCTTCAGATATGCATAGTACTGGCAGCATCAGTTCTGTTTTTCTCACAATAAAACTGCTTCATAAAAGATAAGCAAAATAGCTGTATAAACAAAAAAAGAATATATATTTTCCCGAATTTCCCACCTAAATGCAAAAATGGATATTACAGAAACTGCTTTTAAATATTCAGATGCTCATAGGCAAGGACTGTTGAAAAAGACAGTCCCTTCGGGAGACAGCAGGGAGAGGTGAACCCAGCTGATGAGTGGGTACCATCTGCTATTGCCTTGGGGTGGCACACTGAGCAGCCCCGGCAGATCTGCTCAGCGCTGAGAAACGCTTGCCGCTGGACTGTGATCTTTACATAAATGCTGTTTCTAAGGAGTGCAAACGCATATACACTCACAAACACGTGGAAATAAAAAACACTCTAATTAATCACGGTACATCCCGCTAACCTGATATTACATTTACTCGGGTAGGTATCCTCCTCTTAAGCTACAGCTGCTTCCCGTACATACATTTCCCTCAGGACACTGAAACACACAGCTGTAAGTCTAAAGTCATAAGAGCTTAAATCAGGAATTATACACCTCACAAACGCTGTAGGGTTTTCAGCAGTGTTACATATCTCACCCCAGCTTGAGGAGGGGCTATGAAGAGCAGTGGGAACAGAACTGTCATGGGACTGGACCTAACCCGAAAGGGCCAATTCCTCGGGTCCCCCGTGCAACGAGGCACTTGGTCACGCAAGGTGCATTTTGGAGAATTAGGGGCTCACATGAGACACGACTAGAGCGAGGAAAGGGGTTCTGGGGCATCAGAAGGGAGCTCTTGTGTCTGGACCAAAAAGAGAGAATCCCACTTGAACTGCCTCTCACCATAAAACACCCTATTATCCAGATCACCAAAAGCCACCGGGGCTGTGCTCTCCACACTTCTCCATCAGACATCAACACGATCCCCACACCTGTCCAACCATCCGTTTTCAGAACAACCACAGAAAACTAAAGTCTCCAACTCTGGTGGCATCAGCAGTGTTTTCAGAGGGGACTAGGGGATGGCATGCTCAGACCAGCAGTGAAATCATGCACATTTTGTTTTCTCAGGAAATGACTAACGTGTCTATCTCCTGTGATACTCTTCATTCAAACAGATACCTGAGTTACCCTCGCATACTTCTACAAGAAAAACTTCTGTTCCTTATCTGTAAAATGGGAATAACATTGTCCCTTTAAGTTTTGCAAAAACCCACTCATATCTGACACATTTGTAGAGCAGTTTTTTCATTATATTTGGTACTATAACCAAACCTTTTACCCTAAACCCCAAGCTTTCCCCAAGACCAGCCACACCTGCAAACGGCTCAGCTGTTGGCAGTGCGGACCCAGGGATCAACTTGCAGAGCTCGGCACATTGGGCAATTGCAATTATGAACCATGGGGCAGCCAGAGCCTCTGCGCTGAGCGGGCCCGCGCTTTGTGCTCCAGGTAACGTGGGACACGCAAGCGCATCCCCTCCCAGCACGCTCTCCCACACACAAGGCACGCTTTGCTGCACCGGCTCGCCCCGGGGACGGGGCCCTTCCAGATGCTTAATGGGGTGAGCTTGGGAATTACCATGAAACTGCAGCCTGCAACATTTAGCGGCTTGAATTTACGACCTCGGTGCTCATCAGACAACAAGTCTGTGCCTCCTCCCCGCCCGCCCGCAGCAGCACGCACTGGTGGGCAGAGCAGCTCCCACGGCCCCGCGCAGGCTCAGCTCTCCCTCCGGCACCTTCCCAAGGCACCTTCGTTGGGTTTGGCCTCTCCTTGCCCCAGCGAACGCAGCTTCGCCCTCTCTGCTCGCGCGTGGCGGCACACCAGGTCTCACAGTGCTGCTGCTGCCCCACGAGCAGCCTGGAAAAAACAGGGTGTTTCGGTTTCCTTCCCATTAGATGAAAATGTGTGTGTTCTCTGGTGGAAGTGTTTGCATTTTGCCCAGTATTTCATATGAGGGCCCACGCGCAAACATTTGGAAACGGAAAGCAGCTAGAGACATGGTCCGTGGCCACAAATGCGGTTACGGCCGTCCGTCACCGAGACGCTTCTTGGCAGGTCTGATGCCCTCCTGGGGAATGGTCCATGGCTGGTCCGAGCACCCTGCAGGACTCTGGAAAGCTGAAGTTGGAGGTAAAAATACAGTACCTTGAATTTTTATTACCCCCAAATGGGGTATCCGTCTCAAAGCTAAGCCTTCACTTACAGAGGTAGAAAACACAACTGATGGGGACTTGTTTGGTGCTGAGGCTTCCCCATAGTCCAAACACAAAGAAGAGAGATTTTAAGTTTGCTGAGATACAATCCATTACAATAGCCAGAATATTAAATATGCAAAAAAGAAATCTCTGACCAAAAATTTATGATTCAAATCACTCATCTCCTACAGGATTTGGGGAAAAAGGTGAATATAATTTTTAAGACTTGATTTTGTTGCTAAAGCCAAAAAACAGATTTAAATTAGGGCATAATATCTGCCACAAAGATTGACTGTTTTCTGCTATACAGATTGACTATTTTTTCTAAATATTATCTCTGAGGCTAAGATATAGATTTTCATAAACCACCATTTTTCCTTTTTTTTTTTTTTTCCTTCAGGGACAAAATTCTGCTCGAGACACTGATCTAATCACACCGACTCAAGGAAAAAAAGCACATTTTAGACTTACTAGTACACTGAATTTCACAGCATGCTGACTGAAATGTTCAGATCCAAATACAGAGAATAATGTAATGAACCACAGGATCCATGCAAATCTGAGTAGCTTTCTGCATAACTGATCTAAAAATACAGCCAACAAAATGGCACGCACTGCTAGCAAGCTCATTATGAACAATAAAATCAGTTATTTGCTTTAATCACGCTGTTGTGTTTTTGTTTTTGTTTAAATTAAGTTACCGAGCCAGTTTGCCTAATTTGCTCTGAAAGGCTGCGGTTCAGGTGCTCAACTGATTTATTGCTTCTGTAAGTGATGATCCCAAGTGCTCGCTCGTCTGTATTAATTGCTGCTGCTAGCTCAGCCTATCAGCTCTGCAGTAGGTGCATACAATTAGTGGGGAGTGACCTCCTCCTCACAGTGGTTGTCTCCTCCTTGCTGGAGTGGCAACTTAAATAATTCCACAATACAAAACTAATGGATCAAAAGGCATTAGAAAAGGTTTTTAGCTAGGTGATGGAGCAAAAAATCCCACGTTCACCAAGAATCTCAAGTTTATCCTGTGTTAAATTCTATTTTCAGATGAAATACATTTGGGATACTATTGAAAAATCTGTAATGCTGGAGCCCCCAATTTAACAAAACATGTG
Organism: Astur gentilis; assembly: GCF_929443795.1. Lineage (NCBI taxonomy): Eukaryota > Metazoa > Chordata > Aves > Accipitriformes > Accipitridae > Astur > Astur gentilis. The sequence continues at coordinate 88,714,459 of NC_064919.1, read as the reverse complement.
AAATGCCCAACTGCGCGCTCCAAGTAATCTTGTGCTTGCTCACTTTTTGTGTGCCTACATAAGCGTAAAACTGGATTGCAAAGCCACAGCACATCTTGAAAAGTAAACCTCTCTAACATATGCAGACACAACTCCATTAGCAAAAGAAATAATGTGAAGATAAATATATGGCTTAGAAACGGCATTCATAGGCTGTACTGATGAGACTTTTAGAAGATAATACTGAGTGGTGAAGCCCGAATATCAGGCAGTAAATAATGCAAAAGAGCAGAAATCAAAAATTGAGGAAAATAACAACATGTGTGATATCTCATCCACTTTGTATGGCAACGGTCCCATACTAGAACTAGAGACCCGACCTGTGATCCTCACCACACGCTGTTTATCCTCTCCTACCCTCCTCCAATTCCAGCCCCATCCCAGTGCTGCCCAGCTCCCCCTCAGCACGTTTGCCTGTGCTGCCCTCATCCTCAGGTTTGACATATATGCCTGGGAGAGGACAGAAAAGGACAAGGTGGACATACACCTAATGCAAAAGCTCCTCCCTTAACGGCAAATCCCAGCTTTAAACATGGGTGTGCTAAACTTCCAACGTTTTTGAAATTCCATTTACTTTGAAAAATAAGTATTGTCTTCATCCTAACCTAATGACGTAACTGCTTTGGCTGAGGGTTTCCAGAGACATGGCTGAACAGTATAAAGGTAACCGCTCAAAGGTGTAACATTTTACAAACATGGCTCTGTAATGGAAAAAGTGTCTTAACACCAGGCAGTACAACCCTACACAGCTATGCAGACAAGTGTATTTCTATTTCTGCCCAGAAATTTCACTTGCTTCCCCTCCTGCCTGACAGGCAAGAAGGTCAGCTGCCATGAATTTGGGACATCATAATTAAAAAATGAAAAATGGTATCATGAGTCTGTGTTAGGAATCTAACTGCTGGCTAGCTTATTCAATCCAGAAACCAGCAAAACTGGAGTGACTACCATGCATTATGTAATGTTGAAACCCTAAAATTCACTTTGGAAGGAAGTATGTACATGCAGTGTGCTAAAACAATATAAATAACTCAATACCATGAACACGCTGTCGCATATGACACTGACTGAGTTAAAGGGCAAACCGCTTATTAAAAACTATATTGACGGCAGATGCTTTGAAAAAATGCATTGCATTAACAACAGAATCAAGTATTTTCATACTCAGGACAGAACAGTCATTCAGATTTATCAGCCCATTAACTTTATATACACAGTATTAGCTGCAGTTTAAGTGTGATGCGGTGCATCTGTAATGAGAAGTTCTTTGGGTGGCATTTTATAATTAAATATCTCATGAACTATTTGTAAGGCCAACAGAGATTAATGCAGGATGTCAGGCAAGGTCACCACATGGATTTCTAGAGAATTCCACCCTCTCAAAAAGGCGTTATCACAATAATTATTTTCTTAATACAGTAAATCACAACATGCACGATTTATACAGCAAAAACTCCACATGCATTAACAGTATAAATGAAGAAATAATTTGTTTTGATAACTTATTTTGAACTAGAAAATATTGTGGCTTTAGGCTACATGCAACATTTCGCATTACTTCTGATAACTTACAGCATACACTTTCAGTATATGATAACAAAATACGATGGTTAAAGAGGTATTGCACCTTAGACTGAAGAGGAGGAGAGGCATCATGAGGAATGGTTTCTGGAAATGCTGTCACACAGGTGGCCAGCAGAAAGCTGCAGCAGCTCCCAGCTCCCCCCACCCTAGCATCCCCTGGTAGTGAGTGGGGGGAAAGGAAGCTGTGCTCCTTCCAGGAGTGGTTACAGGGCAGCCACCCAGCACCAGGCTTTGGTCAGCTCGGATTGCATGCTGCAGCACCAGCAAGTCGAATATACAACTTGAAATGGAGGAAAACCAGTAATTTCATTAACTAAGTGTTACTGGCTCACACCGTCACTTAACGTCCTACAGCCAGCTTTCACAAGACCAGACTACACCTTATCAACTCCGCATCTGTTCTGAAGGGCCAAAACGATTTTCTGTGTCACTGGAAGACAAAGAAATAACCTGTGTGTATTTTAGTATGGTGTCTAAAGTCACAGTACGACACATATCAAAAAGAAAAACCTTAAGTCTGAGCGTGTACTAGGAATTTTGCTTTTTCTTGTTCAACGAATTGAATTTCTGAACAACTGTCCCGTTGTCGAAGTAATTCCTTCTGCAGTATTACATATGTGGTGTAAGGATTTTAAGAAGCATGATCACATAAAGAAAAAAAACATCATGAGAACAGCGTTTCCTGGCAAGCAATATTTCCATTTTCAGCAAGTCTTCACCTATCCTGTCCCCCTTTGGGGGCACCTTGCTGCAGTACAATCCCCTCACAGGTGCGCTGGGGACTAGGCTCACACAAGACTGGAGCGGACCTCCAACAGCAAACGTCAGCCTGGGGCTTCACGCTGACACCCTTCTATTTCACTGCTATCCGAAGAACCTGCTCTAGGTGAGACGTGTTCCAGATGGGTATGGTGGAAATGCTTCATAACAAACCTGTTCCGAATACCATACCTGCTGTCAGAGGTACTGGCATATCATGCTTTACTTGAGCAAAATATCTGAGAAAATAGCATCCTCTCACCTCTGTGGAAATGCGACATTGTACTGTGGGTTCAGGGCAGGTCACACAAGCAAGACAGCAATACTGACTTAGATCCAATTTTTATAGTACAGGCTGTATGTAAAATGAAGATCAAGTTTACTGCTGATGCCATCATCAACCAAAAGTGTAACCTAGTATTTCCTGTATTTTCTCCCTCCAACTAGTCTTTACTCCTGATCCTCCTCTGGCTCTTCACCTATTTCAGATATTACTTTACAGCCTTGATCTAAATTTTCAGCATTTAACGTGTCAAGCTTCATCTACATTAAAGACTGAATTTCAGCCTATCAGTCAGCCAGACAGTTGTGCAGTGTTTCTGAGAGTATGATTAATAGGCGTTCAAAGCTGGAGTTCATAACTCTGCTAAGCTTAATGTAACAAAAATAACACGCAAATAGATAAACAAAGACACTGGAGGAAAGAACTTGTGCGGATCAAAGAAGTGCCTCAGCCATGCTTCTGACAAAGCAACACCATCGGCTACAGGCTCACATCAGACCTGTACAGCTGTAAGAATGGCAAAGATAAGGCACTGTTGATGGAAATGATCTGACTTCTTTTCCATGGAGATTAGGCAAAGTTAGGCTCAATAGCCTTTTGGAAGTATAGCATAAACGAAACCGACTTCACTTGTAGAATGTGCCACTAGGACACTGGAGAAGACAAAGCTCATGTCTGCATTGCCAACAGCTTCCAAACAACCCAGAGAGCACTCTGCACTTCTTAGAGTCTAATAAAGATGTCAGCATGCTCTTATTTCAGGAAACACTAAAAGACAAATAAAGCTTATTTTGACTCTGTGCCCAGGTATCAGTCTGGAAAGATAAGAAGCCTGACTCAGCCTTGCACTGTAACAGAAAAACAGAGAAGAACCTGTTTTGTCCACCTGAGGACAGACAATCCCTTGTGCTGGCTCGTTCAGAGACATGGGAAAGTCTCCTCCATCCTTTCATTTCCTGATAGCTTTTGAAGAGACAAATAGCTTAGAAACTTAAAATGGGCAACAACGCAGAAACATGAGAAAACAAAGACACAAAATACCCCCCCATAACCCCAGTTTAAAAAAAACACCAAACAAGTATTTAAAGCAGAGTTCCGTATATGTGCCAGAAACTGTAAAAGAAGAGGAAGCAGAGAACTGTCAGACTTTCTGTTTCAGTTTGCAAAGGGCTGACAGAATAGTCCTGTTTACTAAAGCAGTGGATCTACAAATGAGTTGTATGAAGATGTCAGCTGAAAAAAATGACAGACCTTTCTCTAGGATTCTCAGATATACAACTTGGTTTGTGAAGTGCTGCATAGCCAACCCTGCATTTCCACACTGTCACAACCAGGACTTGCACATGATGCAGATGCGAGCGCTGTGTTGCATGTGTGCTCTCTCAACCAGCCTTTGCTTTGCCTTCCAAAAAAAAAAAATAAATCAGTGGAAGAAGCACCACGCTTCATGGAAGATGGATTTCAGCCACCTACCGTGTGGAAGATGGAGGCTGTGCCTACACCAGTGTCTTAGGCGGTGCTCCACGATGTTCCTGAGCTTCTGAACATGTTCTTCTACAATTCAGTTGAAATGCCTGCTAGCTCAGTGCTGTTGTGTGCCAGCTAACACCCTCCCACGCAACTCCTGGGCACGGCTCGGGGCTGCACAGGCAACGGACCATTCCCCACCTTTTCTGGAGGTGCACACCACCACCTTTTCTGGAGGCTAAGTGAATTTATCAGCATGGGTGCAAACCATCCCATGCTAGCAGTCCTCAGCAGAAGGGAATAGTCTACAATATGTTTAATCTATTAGTACAGTAACAAAGCTGTATTTATCTATTATTGTTATAGTATTACATTACTGTGTAACTAAAAAGGCAGTGCTTTCCCTGCACTTCATTAAAACAAAAATATAAAATTTATCATCATTATGAAACTCATTATCTGCATATTTTATAGGAAAATGAGTTGGAGTAAAAAATTACTTAGAAAAAAACAGAATGAGTTTTGCACCTTTTCTGACCAGAACTCTTTGTTGTCTAATACAAACCCTGGGAGCGAGACGACTCTCCAGTACAAGCAAGCAGAAACACAAGTAACGAAACCAATACAAAGCATGTCCTCAGTCATGCTGTGGCAGACAAGGCCTTCAAGACTTCTCGTGCTAAAGGGACAGAATACCGCTCTGCCAGACAATCAACTCCTCCAAATCATTTTCAGGTTTGATGCACTGAACAGTGCACTTTGGAAGTAAGCGTGTGCACAGCTCACATAACCAGGGCTCCCAATGGAAGGACAGTCCTCCTCTTTTATCATTACTACCAGTCCTCTCCCTGTAATAGCTTTGAGTTGAGACAATATGCTGCTTTTCAATTATTTGTTTTTTTCGCTTCTCCTCAAAGGGACTTGGGCATCAGGTGAAGACTGAACAAGTGCAAGAGGAGAAATCCACTGCTGTGGAATAATTTTAAAGCTAACCAGAGAGTGGATGTTTTTTCAAGCAATACTGGCAAGGAGTCTGTAGTGCTACAGAGATCTTACAGAGATGACAAAGGGGACTTTTGCCAGACTCCACATAAAACAAATACCAGCATGCTCAGGAACCTGGCTAAAATAATTGCATGAACCCAGGGCACTGTACTTGCATTTGCTTCTAGTGGATTTTGCACTATTAACATCGAATAGTCAACGCATAGATATGTAACTATCTCTGGTAAGATCACATTTACTCTCCATACTAAGGATAATTCCAGCAACACTGCAGTACTAATTTTGATATAGGACCAGAAAGTAACACTTTATACAGCACACCTTGAATTCCACCATTTTCTATTAAATTCATCTGTGTCTGATTTTTACATCAGACACCTTGCACGCTTCCCCCACCCTCATCTCTCCTTATTGCCAAGTATGTTTTTCTGTAGCCTACTGATCCACATCCCCAAAACCTATGTGTGGTAAGTAAGAAAACTTGCCACTGCTTAGTTACGGGGGGAATTGCTCCACCAAGAGCAAGACCTAGCCAAGTGCTGATTAATCAATGGAACAGTCAGGAGTAGTGCTGACAGTCTCCTCTCTTTCTCTCTACTAGCCCAAGGAATGGTTTTGAGATTAAAAAAAATAAAAAATTACATACATAAATGCAGTCTTAAATGCAAGTGTTTTGGTTTAACTGGGAGGAGAACAAAGGATGTCAGAATTTCAGCAGAAGAGCTGGTCAATGCCGGGAAGCGCCGAGCATGGTTGGGGCCTCCCTCCCAGCAGCACCACTACAAACCCCAAGACCAGTCACCAGCTCCACTGCTCCGTTCCGCTCGCTCAGCGCCGATTTCTTGGCAACCTCTTATTGTGGTGTTGCTTATCGTACGTTCAAAATATCTAATCTTTACTTTTTCCACTGAAGGACATTTTAAATGAACCAGTCTGTACTGAAATGTAAATAACTCCCCTTCCTCCCCACACCCCTGCCCCAAACACCAGAGCAAGGGAAAATAGTATCCTGGGTTACTCACATGTGTGCCTCGCCAAGGAATAATTTGATCCACCGCTAGTCAAACCAAATCCCTCGGGAATTTGACTGGAACTACGTGGCCGAGTGAGAAGTTTTGGAGGTTCGATTTCAGCTCCAAATTCTGCCCCAATCACCCCCAGCAGGACAATGGCTGTGGCTTGCTTCCGTCTCTCTTCATAGGACGTCGATATTTTTTTCATTTGTGGGAGACCAGACAGACAACCTAAAATGAAAAGTAAGAAATATGACAAAAAAATCAAAAGCAGGGCTGTTCTTTAATACTCTAAACAACATTGTGTTTCCCAGAGAAAATAAAGAGGTTTCTGTTTAACTTAAATCATGTCTTCAGGACAGTTACTGCCCTTAGCAGGATTTTTGGCTGGCGGAGATGATTCCATTTTACTTCTCAAAACCTACAACGCAGGATAAAAGTCTAAATACCACCTATTGCAAGGTCTGTCTTCAGTAAAACGCAGCCTTCAAAAACTGTCAAGATCTCACGGGGAAAAAAGAGCCACCAGAAAACTGTCTCATTTCACAGTTTTTAAAAGAACTGTGGAATTCTGTTTATCTAATTTTTATAAAAGGTGACTTTTGGTTTGCTCCGTGTTAATTTTTAATTTGCACAACAAGTTGTAATTTTTTTTTTTTTTTAAAGAAGAGAGACATTTAGGATAACTTATTTGTATTAAACAAAAGCACCTTTTTGTTTCAGAATCCATCATCACATTCAGATTCTTACTAAATTTTAGCATAACAGTATATGCATTAAACCAAACTACTATTTTGTACACTAAAATGTTACATATGGTATTTCAACAAACATTCTTAAAAACAGTGAAAAAACCTCACTGTATTATGAGTTTTAAATAAAACTGAAATTTACATTGTTAGTCTAATATAGCCCGGAGACTTTGAATTTCACTAAGCAGATGAAGTGTGGGTTTATTTTTTGGTTTGGTTTTTTTTTTTTTTTTTTTTTTTGAGTAAAGAAACAAAACCTTACAAGAAATTGACTGGAATGAAAATACCATATTCATTTACTCTGACAAGTACAGTTCACTTTTACCTATAATACTAATTCACGGCATAGTAGGAAATGCCCTACCGTATATTCTACAAAAATAATGGAGTCTTAATCCACTGTTAAACCTTTGCCAAGAAGTCGGAAGGCACCACCTGGCACTGAACAAGACTTATCGGGCTTGTGGATTAATGAAGGGTGAATTAGCGAGTCACACTGTACATCTCTCTCTGCTAATGGCATTCACACGGCTCGATAGGAAACGAAACATTACCTACGAGAAAGCTAACCAAATTTTAGAACCTGTGTTAGAAGACCATCCTCGTTCAGGCAACCAGGCTGCGGATGTGACGGCGGTGTGCCAGCCAAAAGGGAGAGAAAAACAACAGAAAGCTTAACAATGGTAGTAGGGGAGGGGAGAAAAAAAAAAAAAGAAAAAAAATCAATAGTAACTGCCTTCAGAGGAAGAAGGATGAAAACGGGCTGTAACAGCCAAAGCAAAAAACATAACAGTTTTAATTGCTTAGCAATGGCTTATCCCACTCGCGCCATCTGCAGACACCGGTTTCTCATCAACATTTGCATATGGTCCGTTTGCACGTTGCACCCCGCCGCAGCCTCCTGTCCCCGGCGCCCGAGGGCCGCCGACGGGTGTGCGGCAGCCCAGCACACCCCCTTTCCCGGGGTGCCCCCCGCCAAAGGGCAGCGCTGCGAATGACTGATGGCGGCTCCCTCCCGGCTCCCCGCGGCCGCCCCTCGCCCAGGTGCTCAGACAGAGCCCGGCGTGACATCTTAGATCAAGATGAATTGGCACAAACTCCTGATCCAAGATTGTTTTATACCATTTAATTTAGTTTCTTCCCCTGCTTGGATGAGCACAGCTCTGGTTATGGATTTCTATTCTAATGTGCTGCAGCAGGCGCGGGGAGCAGGCAGCGGAGCAGATGCTGGAGCAGGGGACGGCGGGATGCTGATCAATAGGCGAGGCGCTGACCCCGGCCACGCCGCCCGCGCCGGCCACGGCTCCCAGGCGAGGAAGAAAGGAAGAGCGAACACATGTGCTGCTTCCAGTAGGAAATTAAACCGCGGGGGCACTCGGCACGATGCGCCCTCTCCCCCGCCCGCCTTTCATTTGATTACAGCAATATGAAGTTAACCCTTCATTAGGTCCCCAAGGACGGAGTTCAAGAGCATCCTTCAAATTAGAGGCCCGGCTCGGCAGAACTTTGGCGTGGCAACTTGACGCAGCCAACACCGAACCGGCGGGCGTCCGCAAGCTCCGTCTCAACCCGCGCCTCCCTCGTCCCGCGGCCGGCCGGGAGCGCTGCCGTCGCGCAGCACGCGACGATGCATTTCGTCTGCAATTAATACGGGATCCAGCGGGAAAACTCCTGGGCCTGCAGCGGCACGGTGCTGTGCGCTCGGCGTGGACTCGCAGCTGAGCTAATTCCTACCGCTGACCCCGCGACTCCAGCACCCAGATGTCGAGGAGATAACTCTTTGTTAACCAAACAATGAATTCCAACCGGAACAGGGTGGGAAATATTCTTAGAGTGTTTCATTAGCAATCTGGCACGGGATGGTCTTTATCCTGCTCGCTGCTGCAGCGTAGGATTTTCTACCTCAAAACAACAAACCCAAGAAACTAAAAAAAACCATCAAAACAAAACAAACAACCCAACAAACACCCTCCACCCCCAAATCAAAAAAAACCCCCAAACAACAAAATCCCAACCCTCCTCCCAGCAACGTCCCTCCCCAAAACCTCCAGAGGAGGGGGGGGGGGGGGGGGGGAAACCCCCTGAAATATTTTTGCATTTACTTTTTTTTTTTTTTTTTAATTACTAGCAGAAACACACAATTAATTGTAATGATTTCCTCCAAATAAACTGGCAGCCATTTGGGAGAATTTAAAATGAAATAATGTCTATAAAAGTAGTGCTTTCTACAGTTTCATTTGTCTCATGAAAATTTGGTATTTTCTCACAGCGACGTGCCTCCATTTAATCATGCTAAAGGGTGACACACAGATCCATTTTCTTGACAGGACGGTTGATCACCCTATCACAGTAAGAAAATTAATAACCTCAAATAGCTCTATGTGGAAAACAGAAGCTACACTGGTGAAAGGACAAAAACGTTCCACATTTTAGTTGTAAAAATAACACACTTCCAGATCCACACACCAAAAGAGAAACCTATCGTGTCCGTGCGCTTACCCAGCTGGGTTTTCTTTACACAAAATGACCTTATTAAATATTTCAAAATATCTCCGTTTTTGGGAATTAAACATCCACAACTGCTTAGAGGAGACAGCTTTACAGATAGCGCAAAGCATATTTATGAAGTCTTTAAAATATAGGTAAAATATTTCAGAACTTTAAATTATTTAAAAGGCTGTGAGATATTGATTACTTCATTTAAAAAGCAGTCAGAGAGTACAGCCATGAGGTCAGGATAAATTTAACAGTTTGAACCACTTTACTAAATAACTCTAAAGATCACATTAATTGGCTTTGCACAGTTCTTGAGTAAAATTAATTTTATCCTAGCTTACAATAAAAGGATTAAAAGACAAATTAAGTTCTCCAGGTTTAACTGGAATAGGAATCAATGGATTTGAATTAAGGCTGAGGCGGTTTTATGAGAGATGGACTGCTACCAGATACTTCATATCTGCTATTAGGCGCATACTGATGGTACTCCCGTGTTGTATTAGGTATTAAAGCATCGCAGAAGTAGGTGCCAGACCCATTTATTACTATCAAACATATCGTCTGAACCCGTGGTGCTGCCGCGGTGGTTCTGAGCACAGAAGGGTGGCCTCCGGCGGCCCCGGTCCACCAAAACCATGCCCAGCCCTGCTCCGTCAAACGGCCACCGACACGGAGAGCCACCCAGCCACAGCGTGGTGAATGACAACCCAACACAATTAATTACACGGTTGTAATTGCATCCTACGATTTAAATGAAAGCGTAATCGCTGAGATTTAGTCGCAACGTTTAATGTGCATAAAATTCTTTAAAGTGAAAAAACCCAGGAAAGATGTTGCAGTAGCCCCATTTCCATATGCTCCGACAGCCAAGAAAGAACCCTCATTTGAGCTCAAATACAGTGCCAGGTACACCAGAGTGAGGGTCTGCAGGCTTTCGACAGCAGTAAGCCCTTTAATATATAAAAAATTTTGAAAATATATATTTGAAATGAATAAAATAATTTGCTCAAGACCACAAACATACTTTGCATCCAATGTGGTAGAGAACTCAAACCTTGCATCCCAAGCTGTTTTTTTAAGGGTACAGAGAACACCGACAACCAAAGCCCTCTCAATTTTTGTCACAGCTCATTATTTCCCAGCACTGAATGCACGCAGTCAGAATTCACTATCTATAGATGAAAGCTTGCAAACTGAACTCCATGGAAAGCATCATCACTTTTCTGTCCTGTCTGCCAGGTCTCTCTCTACATTTCTTCTGACAAGTTTTCTGTTTATTTATGAAGGGGAGGTTTGTAACTGGGCAGGTTGGGATAAGGATTTCCAACCATCTTTCTTTTTCCTCTCTCTCTTTCAGGCTTGAAAAAATTTCATAGTTAGTTAAATTCAGAGAATCCTCACAGTCCTTCCATCAGATGCCAGGGAGGAAGCAAACACACACCAAAACGTGGTAGAGACCGAACTTATTGGCAACAACCACTGAAACTGTTCACATCTGCAACTGTAATCATTTTTCTGTACCAGATGGGATATGATAAAAGAATGCACAAGAGCTACAGGGGGAGAATGCAATTTTGCTTAGATTCATCTTGACTGTCAATAATTTAAAATATTTCTTCATGTCAATTGCACTATTTTCTTACAGTAAGTAAATTTACATAATGCTCTGCTTGTGAACTAAAAAGGAAATAGCAAAAAAATGTAAGAAAACTGTATACTAAATGTGCCTATGAGAGATGCTTACTTATCCTTACCTTTAATTGTTCAGGATTCTTAAACCAGTCAAAGCCATGCTATGGGTTTGCCTACATTTCTAGTTTTTCAGATTATACATAGATGAATAATTACAGTAATTTCAGCACCTCCTGAAAGCTTATAAAGCCAGAGAGTTCACAATAAATCAGAACTGAAAAAAAATATTATAAAGAAACAACAATAACAGAAAGTGGCCACGAGGAAAATGTAGAAAGACAGGAAACAATCTATTTTATCTAACCTTATGAAAACTGTGGTTACTCATTACTAACCTCACATTATTAAAAGTATTTTGATTGCTTGAAAGTGCAGCCATTCCTATATACACAGCTCCCTCCACCGGCACAGCAGAGAAGGGTCCCCGTGAGCCCAGCAGGGCAAACGGCGAGGGATGTCCTGGGCTGGGACAGGCGGCAGCAGGGGCTTGGACCCATCTCACCTGACTGAGCCCCTGACCCCTCACTCTCAGTGTGTTACTACAAAACATTAAGTGACTCCATACAGTCTCTTCACACCTCTACAGTTTGGCTTAGTCGCGAATAACCACCTTAGTTTTTAAGAAAACTAAGCACCTTCCCATGATAGCAACAACAGCAGCAGCAACAACAAAACCCAAACCGAACCACCACCACACCCCAGAACCCCCAAAAGACAGCGTAGGTTTTGGATGCGGGTCTTCTGCTTACAAGTGGTCTTTGCTAAATACACTTCTGGTAGTTCAAGTTACATTTACTTAATTATTATTTGTTCCTACTATGAGAGCGTAAATGCAACACACATGAGAAAATTTGGTCCAACAGAAGGAAAAATAAATCTGTGTCTAAACCTACCTTTTCTTTGACTCCTTTCTGCCGTGCACAGCCTCTACACAGGAGCTTAAGTTCCTGCCTGGAAGTGCCAACACCAATGGGAAGCTCGGGAACTTCTCCCAGTAAAGCCCTGTCAGCCCACCCCCAAGACAGTAACTTCTCACAATGTATTTCCTTATTTCCTCAGTCACGACATGCACTCCGAATGCTTGTACCGAAGTTAGCGCTAAATACCACGGAAAGACCTCTTCTGATAAAATAACATATAAAGAACAATTGTGAAAGGACACGTATCCAGGTGAAATATGCCACCGAGTGCTGCCAAGTGTGTGCCAAAGTTAAAGCTACCTTGGTGAAGGTTTATCTTATACATTCATTCTCCTACCACTTACAACAAAGACAAGTATAGAAAGCTTTTTTCTTTGGAGCAACTTATTTCTATTTTTGGTCTTTTGTTCATTGACAGTGACAAAATATCTGCAAATAGGGAAAACTGACACAATCCTGAAGTTGTGATCCTTACCGCTTCTAAGCCAGAGCAATTCCATAGTCTTCAACATATTTATGAGATTTACATGAGTGCAGACTGAAAGCTCCCATATTTTGTGAAACTAATTTTTTTTCTCCTCCCACATTAAAAAAATATTTTCCAACTGGACTGCCACCATGACAGTCAATATATGTCAGTTGAGCACAATGCAGAAATCTGGCAATACAGTGGTTAAAGAGATTATCTGTGATTGCTAACTCTGAAACATAATACTTATCTTCCATGGTTATTAAGCATTTTTTACCATTTTCATGTTTGCTGTTTTCATAGCACTTCATGTTGGGCTGTCCCAGGAAACACATGAGAGGGAGAATCAAACACAGATTTCAAACAGTAGCTTGCTCACTAAGACATAACACATTTTGTAATCAATCTTTTTACTATTCCTATAATTGAGATGAGAACTATAAAAGATTAAAACCAAAATACACTGTAGCATTATCCATATATAGTTGAAATTCACACTGTTTGAATTAAAATTTACTCAAAAAAAGAAGTACAGGCATCTTAGCATCATAACAATTAGTATTTTTAAATTAAATTGCTTGCTGTGTTTTATAAAGGTATCTGCTAAAAACTATTAGACATGGGAAGGAAGCCACATGAGAAAGAAACCGATGCATTTTGTGAAAGTTTCCTGCACATTTCTATTATTCTCATTGATAAGGTACATATGTTTTAAAAAGAGATATGTATGTGGTTAGATAGTGAAAGAGGACTCAATAAAACCACTTGAAAATAAATTAGGTAAGGATGAGCAAAATAACTGCCCTGGAATAAAAACAAGAACTGGTTTTGAGGGGCTTTGTTTTGTTTTTCCTGCCCCCAAAAGTCTCCTCCCTGTTGGCACACTGAGCTGATTTATTTGATAACGCCTGTCTTGCTATTTTCTTCTCGTGTCCACAGCGAGGCATTTGAAATAATGGAGCTTTGTTACTACTATAAAGACCGGAAATATTTAAACCTTATTTTTTTAATATTTCATAGGACATCTTACAACAGACAAGTTTAATAACTAAGTATCATTAAATCACATAGCTTTGTATTATTAAAGGCAGGACATTTTCTGGTTTACTTTTTGATAACGTATTCCCTGTGTGATGCCAGTAATATGGTTTCATGCAGGTAGCCAGCTGCAGCAACTTCAAAAGACAGAAGAATTATAAAACCTCTCATGGTGAATAATATTTATTAGATGACTATAGAATATTATTTTTAGAAGAGACCATTGCAGCCACCAGAAGATTTAAAAAAATTGGAAAAAAAAAAAGTTCCTCTTCCTTAAATCTTTCATTTAAGACCCTATCTCAGATCAAAGGGTCTGACCCCACTGACGACCTCAGGTCAGACACCCGGGGAGGTTAGAGTCCACATGTAAATCCCCATAGTTTATCCACACGCTCCACTGAAACATGTGCTACTGAAAAATGGCAATGTATTTGTTAATTAAAAATGGTAGTTTTTAGGATAACGAAACCTGCCAGGAATCTGTTAGCCTCCCATCAAAGCATTACATAGTAGCTACTGGCAGCCTTAAGGGTTAAGACACTGATTTTCCTCTGCATAGGTGGTGCTATTTTAAGCCAATAGTGTGTTTAAACCCACACCAATGAAATCAATACAGCACTGCTCTACTCAAGGTGAGACCAAATAAACCTGTCGGAAGCTCTGAGAAATAGGCTTTGCAGTACACACCGAGTGCTAAGTGCCTTTCAGCCCAGAGATCTGTCATTAAATAATCATTAGCCATCATTCATTCTTCCTAAAAAGCTCAACGCCTGAACTTGTTCGGTATCCACTAGGCATTAGCGCAGCCCCCCCGTGCTCATTAGCGCTTCGGGATGGTTGCACCGCTCCTCCACAACGCGCTGCCTTGGTCCAGCACGCCTGGCAACGGCCGCTCCTCCACGAACACGGCGCTCACACACCTCCCAGCCTGCCAAGCCTATTTCATCCACCAAGCACGCCCTAAAAATTTTACAAATGAGCGTTTAAGTCACTTGGCTTTCTCTTGCAACAAGACAAATGTGCAGTACGGCTCTCTGTGTTTACCCACACGCTTAGGATTTGCCGAAAACATTCTGTACCTTGGAAAAGCCAAACAGCATCGCCTAAATCCCGGCCTGCTTCACGCATTCAGATTAAAGCTAGTGACAGAGGACATGTATTAATTACTTTCATACAGTTACAGATTCTTACCTGGCCTCACTGCAACTTTTTTTGCAGTAGGAAACATTGACTTGAGTGCCAATTATTACTTTATAACGAATCTATATGAAACTAGCAGCAAACTGGTTTCATCTATGTAACTGCAAATAGTAAGGTTGCTCATGTCAGTCACTGTCCATCTGTAACATACTAATAAAAACCCAAGAGATTTAATAGTTACTGAATACCTGAAGCAAAGAAAACAATGATAAATTTCATCTTTGGAATATACAGGCATAGAGGCTAACTTGTTTTCTCTTAGCAATAAACCTTCCTTTTTTCACCAATGCTTTGTGAACTCTGTGCTGAAAACGTCTGTTTGCTTTCAAAAAGCGAGCAAAAAACCGAGCTGTTTTCTTCAGTATGCGTTTTCACCAACAAGCTTGACTAAGCAACCATCATCTTAAACTAATTTAATTCTATTATATGCCATATAGCCCAAAGTATTTAATTACTTGAGAATAAATTTTACCAGTGACATTTGATTGTTTCATACCACACCCGAAAGCCACAGATGTCAGCTTATGTAAGTACTAATTGTCCCCCAACCTTGCCATTTCAATTTTTAGATGTAGTTTTGTGCTGCGATTTCCAGAAATCTGTATTTCTCTTCATAACCGTCTACATAAATGAATCATAAATAAAAGCATTTTAAATGTTCATCACACCTTTTCAAAATTTTGATTGTGATCACTTTAATGTCACTTCTAACAAGGGCAGTTTTGATGCATTAACTCAGTGCTTTAAAAACAGCAAGTCACACTGAATAAAATGTGCCTGATATTTCCCCAACTGAACAGCAGAGAATCCATTTTGTCTTTGACTATTTCCCTGCTCTCAGCCCTGCAAGGAAGCAGCATCCTCACCCATTTTGTGTTCCCAGATGCTGCAGCACAGTGAAATATTCCGTCATAAAAGAAATGGCACAGCAGAAGAGAAAATTCCAGTAAGCTGCCACAGATTAGAATGGTGGCTGCAAAGAGTACTTCTGCTATGTAGAAAAGCACATTTCCACAGGAGCCCAGCAGCCTTATGAAAATTACAGCGTGATGTCTGTCTTGCAGCTTTCTAAATGTATGACAACTCTGAGCATTTAAATAACTCTACGATTAAATTATACATATCTTGTAATTCCATCAGAGAAACCAAATATTACAGACCAGTGAAAGACTGTATTACTAACATTTATATTAAAAGTAACTAGTTTGTACAGAACTAAACCCAGATAAATGTAAACATAAGATGTTATTATTTTTTCAACAGCACTTAATAAGCTGTTAATAAGAAACAATTAAATAAATTTATTGTTGAGTTCCAGATCTCTCTAGACACAGGTAAGACTCCAATAAAACCAGTACAACTCTGGACTTCACATTCTGAAGTATGATTATTATTTTATTGAAAGGAACACAAGAGTAAAGCTATTTTAAATTATAGTCATTTTGAAACCAAATGGCAACTTTTTTAATGCTTTATGAAAAAGATGTTGTTCCTATTGGAAATCAATAGGAAGGCAGAAGAAATTAGATAGCTATGATTTGCCAAGAAATCAATAAGAAATAGAGCAATATCAGAACCCACATTCTTTAACTTTTACATATTAAAATTTGACATGCATGTGAACAGAAATTTAAGAACTTACAGGAGAAAACACGTGAGGTGCCATTATATTTTTGTGATGTATCCATCATATCATGTCTGATAATTTAAGGTATTTTGCTTTTAAGACCATTCTGATTTTGACAGACTAAAATACATTCCCACTGCTTAAAGACATTATTTAATTTGAAATGATTTAATACATCCTTAAGAACATTCTGTAACACAAAAAAATCACTGTCAAATATTTCTTTGCAGGCACCTCCTATGATGCTTTGCATCAGCCATCACTGGGAGGGGCAGGGGGAACCTACAGCTGCAAAGGCACCAAACCTGCACTTAGTAAATCATGCCGCAAGAACAACAGGTAGTGCTGAGCAGCACCCCACAACAAAGCAAGTTTTTCTATATGGCAATATTCGGGGGAAAAGGAAAGCTTTTAGCAGCATAACAGAGAGAATTTAGACTAAGATGGGGGTAACTTTCATCAGGAATTTTTTTGCCCCAACTTACCCTCCCTGCCCCCCCCCCCCCCCAACCTCCAACAAAAAAAATCCCAAACCCCTGCGTTGGGAGGTACTTTTCAGCACTGTTCCAGAGCCTTCCCATACAGCCTTTGCACTCCAGGTATGTCCTGGTATGACAGTATAGATACACAAACACATTTCAGTTCCTGCCCCATGCCTCCAAATGGAAAGGAATTCCATCGATACTGTGAAACACATTTTAATATTTATTTGTTACTTGTTTAGCAAACTAGAGAGTCTTTAGACCAACATTCTTTAATACTTCAGTTTTACTTAAACTATAGTAGACTTTACTTTTCCATGGGATCATTTTAATCAAACAGCGAAAGCAACAAGAGGCAATTCTCATTTTCTGATTCGCTTTCATCTGATACAGCTAGAAACTGGAGAAACAGCATCTTTTCAAAAGGCAGGTGCAGGTTTGGACGGGAGCAAGAAGCGGCAGCAGGGAGGGAGGAAGCCCTGGGGTAGTACCAGAACCGCACCAGCCCTGCAGAAGCCGAAGACCCTCTGCCGTGGCCGGGGAACCCCAGGGCCGGGGAACCCCAGGGCCCAGCCGGTGCGATGCACGACCCTGCAAAGCAGTTCCCACCCTGGTACAGGCAGAGGGGGACCCGGCGCTGCCTTTCAGCACGTGCGATTTACACACGGCTTTATCGAGGGCTCCAGTGCTGAATACAGAACACACTCTATTTGGCTTTCAGTCAATTAAGCTTTAAGCTGTCAGCAAACAAGACTTTTAAGTTAATTTTGAATCACCACAAATCAAGTTGAAGGTTGTGAAAGGGCACGCTCACATGCCGGCATGAAAAAAGGCAGTTTAATTGCCTCTGAATAGCTATTATATGCTGCAATTGGCCTATTGAATCTTAGATGATCTATTTATTTATCAAAGTGCAAAGACTGGTAAAAGAATGAAGTGTATGAACTTTAATCATCCTCTCTCTTGCGTAAGTAGGTAAAATTAAAGTTTTTGCATATAAGTAGTACTCTCAAAATTATATCTGTTAACACAAGTCAATATGTTTACATTATATTTTACTTTTGAATAGTTACAGCTGTCCAAACTACAGCTGAAATGTGAAAATAAGCAATTTCCAATACAACAAGGCATTGCTATTTTTTTTTTAATCTTCCATCAGGTTTTTCATATACTACGTAGGTAACTGATGTTTTGAACCTGTTAGCTTAAAAATCTGACTATCCAGAAGGTGTAGAAAAATGCTGTAAAATGCTATAAAACCAGCTGCTATTAAAGTGTGTTACAAAAAACTGCTACAAATTTCATACTAGACCTCTGTCTTCATGAAAAATAGTTTTGTTTAGAATAAAGTGACATTGGACAGCACCCACAGGAATGGGTCTTCAGAACTTAAAACAGTTTTTTCATTGATCTACCTAGAAAAACTGCAACACAAACTACAGAAATGCCATTTTTAAAATGTATCAGCAGAACTAATTAATTTTAAGAATAACATTCTCTAACTTTGCTGTGACTAACCCTATGCTTACAATACACAGTTAACCATGAAAAGGGTCCAGCTGGTTTCTTAAGACAAGGCATACATATCTATACACACACCCCCACGGAGCAGTAAAGTCTAGAATTATCACAAGTGAATGGGCAAAATTTCTCTTTTTGTAACTAACTACAAGAAGATGCGTTCAAACGTTAATAGTCCAACCAGCTGCAATTCTTCACTTGTTAAATGATGCAAGATGCTGACTAGGTATTCTCCTTCCCTTCAAACCCTACTCACAGAACAAGACAGCCTGGGGGAATTCACATCATGTGTTTTAGGTACCCGAAGGACAACCCAGGACCCTAATTGCCTTGAGATACTGGAAAGAGGTAGGGAAGGAAATTCAGAACGCCAAAATCAGGAGCCTCAAGGTACAGATTGGCACCCGCTGTTCATTGCTCCAAATGTCAGCCTGGTCCCTTGTACAGCTTTTGTTTTTCATTGCTCCTTTCACCCTGGGGGAGATTCACAAACTGAAATTGTGATAATGGCTCCCTTACCCACTTAACATTGGCCTCAGTCAAAACACTCCATGTTTTATGTTCTTCCTACCATCAGGTCCTGCAAAACTTGCATGAAGAAGCGTGGTTTGCATATAAAAATTGAAGAATTACGCGTAGCTAAAAATCCCTTCAAAGAATCATTGAGAAGTAGTGAAAAAGATCTGCCAATGATGGAAAAAAGCAACCAAATCTACATGTGTGAAAAGTCTGCTCTTCCAGCACTAGAAGAGACCAGGTGTAAGGAAAAGATGTGGTTACGACTAAATTTCTCGTTTCACACCTGCATTTAAGCAAGCTGTCCCATGTCATGAGGAAGGTCCAGCTGGAGCTCTGGAAGAAGAGGCCACTGCTCCGGTGACTGCTTCGGCTCTGCGGGGCTGGAGAAGGGGAGAGGAGAGGCTGGCCGCAGGCTGCGGCACAGAGAGCATGGGAAGCGAAGCCCAGCACAGTCCTGCAGGCACGGGCCAATCTGCCGGTCCCGTGCTGTTACGACTACCTCCTGCTTGCTCTGAGCAGCGCAGCTCATTACACGGCATGAAGAGAGACGGGTCAGGAGGATTTTCTGGAGGGAGAAGCAGAGCTTCCACAGAGCACTTTGATTCACACAAGAAAGATGAATGTTTAGGGGAAATGAGATGCAACAGCTACTCGCTACGTCCAGGTGACCACACAAGACTTTCCTTGGGCAGGAAGGTGAAGGATGGGGGTTTTACGGCACGTATTTATGATCTCATCCTGGCATACCATGCAGACTGGTACAGACCACAGTCCTGCTATCGCAAACAACTACCTGGTCAACAATTTCTGCTCAGCCGGTTGTTATGCTACTGGATACCTGTAGCTAGTTCTGGGATGTCAACACAGAGAAATATTTTCTTTTTTTTTAAGTCAAACATAGACTTAGTGCTGAGACAACACCTGATATTTTTGAGAAGGAAAATAGGTCAGAGAAGGTGATAGGGCATTAAAGTCACAAGAGCAGTACACAGAGCAAATGTGTTTTAAACTGATGGAAGCGGGGACCTCTGAAAGGATTACCCCAAGAAATGTAGCCTACATATTGTCAGGGTTACAGAAAGTGTTCAGATGACATATGAAGGCATATGAAGCCACGGGTGAGGAGACCACTGGATCCATGCAGACCTTATCTCTTCCTTCACGAATCAAAGCAGACCCTAACGCACCAGCAGTTTAACTCTGAGTTATAGAGATGTCCTGTACCCACACAAGTAAAGTCTGCTCATGTTTGGTTTTTAATAAGCAATATATAATTATAAATGAAATTGTGGCTTGACATTTTAAACCTTATTTAACTTCTATGTAAATTTTCACGAGCGAGTCCAAAAACATAAATTAAAAAAGCGCAGAGGTTTCAGGTCTTTGCTTTACGTCACTACTTCATTGCCTCGGGAATTCATACAACCTCAGGGCAATAGCATGTAGATATCTACATAACAAACACAGCCATTTCAGAATTGTTATTACTGCTGCTGATGCAGTAAATTCATATTCTGTAATGAACTTACTGGATTACAGATAGAAAACAGCTCATCTGTTGCAAAAAACAGTAGACAGTGATCTCAAACTACAGATGTCCAGTAAAGTTAAACAAAAAAACCCGATTTCAGAAGTTGCTTCAAGACTAAAGGAAACCTTGAAGTTGTATGTTATATTTAACAATATATTGGTCATCAAGTAAATGATTCATGTAATAATAACCAGCACAAGCTTCTGGGAAAGTAATCTCCACGTGAAATTCCTAGACTCCAGTAGTTCTTATGGCAACACTCGTAAGAACTGTCTTCCATGTGGAAAGGGTTAATTTACACAACAAAATACTGCTAAAAGCCACGGATACTATGTACATTAGCAGCAGAACAGCTTCTTAAAGCATGATTAAAGCTAGCATCCCAAGACACTTACACCTTGCCAGCACTGTTATATTTAGCATGTGCAATCAAGCTTAAACTTACTGACGTGGATTAAGGGAAATCAGAGATTGTTTGTCACCACACACCTTTCTGAAATGCTGGACGTTAGAAGGAACTGTACTAATGCTGTCACAGGTCCCAAAGCCAGCATGGGGGTAGTGTTACCTGCATTAGCTATGTTTTATCAAAAGCCTCAAAGCTGCTGCACTTCTTGCTAGGGCTGTGCCATGTGTTGCAAGGGACTTCCCTGCCCGCTACCATGCAGGGACTAAAACTCCCGTCGAACGTTAAAACACAAAGGCTTGCTGTGCCTCTGAAGGAATTCTTCAAATCTAAGACAAACATGACAACATAGACTTTTTTTTGCAAAGCAACAGATGTAAAGAAGCTGGCTAAGAACTGTAGCAAAGCTGGTGGCCTTGCTATGTCCCAAATGCATTGCCCAGCAATGACAGAAAACAGAAACTGCTTATATGCTTATGTGCCTCAACCATCGAAGAAAACATCATAAAGAAATTTAAGCATATTCCTGCCACACACTTTAATGCTATTACACTATTATTAGAATGAAAAAAAGAAAACCCAGGAAGTATGAGACTTATGAAGCTTTTGGTTGCAATGCTAACCAAAAAGGAGGCATAAAGAATAAAAAGAACACAAAAAATGAGGACTTGTAAGAACACTAGAAAAACTGTGCTTCAATATATCGCTTTTATAACCTGTGCTTCTTTAAAACTCCACTTCTACACCTGAAGAAATTACTCTAAACAATTTTTACTGTAACTATCTTTCAAAAGTCTTTGTTTGAGTTAAGGAAAACATCAACACTGAAGCGTCTCTGCCTAATGTCACTGAGAGAAGAATACAGTTAAGGTATAAATGGTTTTCTAAGACAAAGAGAACTAACTTTTCCCAAGTTAATACGGTTTTTCAGAGTAACTGCAGCACAAAAGGAGACTGTGCATTGCTGGAAGAAGACATCTGCCACCAAAACAACAAAAGAATTTCAGACAAGAGTCCCAGATCGATTTTCACAAAGTACTGATGTATAAAGCACACATTGATGCCGACTTCCCACTTTCACACACAAAATAAGACTGTGTAGGGACTGATACTACTTAGACACATTATGCGAAGTTTAGTATTAAGCTATATATCATCAAGTAATTATAGATACCAGAAAGTTTAAAAAAACTAAATGAAAAAGTTATGTTTTCAAATACAAAAGCAAGCTTTTGTAGATGAATGCATGTTAAAGACCGCTTCTTGTGCTACACTAAGAAAATCAATATTTAATACCATCTTTATTCAAAACCGCACCGTCTGCAAATATGGCTTCCATGTAATATACTGATTCCAATGAAATATGTGATAGATGAAGTAAATACTTTAAAATTTGAAAAGTTACTTGCTCCTGTGATTAAGTTCTGGCCCGTAAATTAGTACGACATGGTGTAAATACATAGGTATAGAGAGAACGCTAAACCGAATTAACACACCGAAACATCCACCCTGTAGACATGGCAGCTCTGCCAGGTTTTGACGCTCAGCGGATTCGCTGCCCTCGTGGGAGGCAGGAAGAGAGGCCGGGCTGTCCCCAGCAGCTTTCACTGCTAGTCCGTAACTACACAAACCCCGCAGCAGACGGCTAAGTGCAATCGGAGTTCTGCACAACCCTTCCGAAGCAGCTCCCCGAGATGACACCTTCCAGCTGGCAGACAAGCAGCTGCTGAACAACGTGAAGCTGGCACACGTGGCCAGGCACCCAGGTTTTTCTGTTTTCAGCTCCGTGGCTCACCAGCTGAAGAAAAAACGGTGTTGCCTCCCACAGAGGACAAAGGTATTTAACAATGCTGCAATCCAAGTTGGCGCTTAAAACCTATGTATATCGCCTTTGTTAAGTAAACAACGTTGAAATTGTTATTCAAGTTTTTCGAGCGTCAGTTATTTCTAAACCAACATAAACGTTACAACTAAAGGCGCACTGGCAGCCCGGTTCGTATCGGGCTCTGTGGCAGCCCTTGCCCAGCTCCTGCTGCAGCTGCCAGGCCCGGCTGAGGACGGACCCTGCAGCGCTCGGCACTGCCCACAGCTCCCAACTCCGCAAATGCTCTGCTCTACGCTTCTCCGTTAATTAGAAAACACCCCACCAGTACCCAAACAGACCAGTTTTCTTGAATTAGTACTTCCTTAATGAATACACATAGCACTCTCCCAACGCTGACAGATGCCATTCAGACAGATGTCAAGCCCATAACGCCCTCACAGAGAGCGGAGCTCTTAATGGCGTTTACTGGGTGACATCTGCTTGACTGGCAGATGCCCGTATCTTTTCCAATACATGCAGCTTTGTTGAAAAAACCCTGTGTTTTTACATGAATTATGTTCCCTTAAAAAAAAAAAAAGGGACAGAATTTTACCCATAATTTCATGCTTCCTTGTAGACAGCTAATTACAAATTCTAGGAACCTAGATTCTCAATTAACTTGGTATACAGTTATCTATTTGGCACATTTCTCAGGGTGCTTCAGAATTCCTGTTAGTACTCAGGAAAACTCCATTAAAAATTAACTTTTACATGTTAAATAACCTGTGTCTGTGAATTCATATTCCATTTTTAATTGTAACAGAACAGACCACGTGACAGAGATGAGTCACTGTGTATTTTCTCTATTTTATTAATTAGCATCTGAAAGGGATGAAGTTTGCTTTAGATGATAAACCCCTCACTTTTCTGGTGTTTTACACAATAGTCAGTGCATGATATGGTAGATGGTTTTCCAATGAGTGATTAAATACAAATTAAAAGCTTCTTTGATCTCTCTATGGTGGGCTTCAGAGATACAAAAATGTATGTGACAGGATTTGTGGAAGGTACTCAGGTTCAGGATAACCTACTTAAAAGAAACCCAGCAGGAACTTTGTCCAGAGCCTGACTCTTTTGGCACCCTCATTGTGCTGAACAGTGGGCCACTGGCTTGTTTGCTGGGGATGGCAGATGGTTTCATTTGTTGTGTACCTCCACTCCACCCCAAATTTTCAGTGGAAGTCTGGCTGGTAACGGGAGGGACGCAATGGGCAATGGCACCTGTCGCTCCCACTTTATTGAAGTCCAGCTCCAGCAGTAAGAAAGAGAATGAAGAGAAACCACCAAAGTAGTCCAGAAGCTCAGTATATTATTAAAAAATAAAGAAAAACATAGTACATGACTTAACAGATGACTGTCTACAACTTTCAGTTTGCAATTTGTTGAAATATTTTCTTCTGTTTCAGGGTAAGCCTTTGAGTAAAAAATTGTAATAGCACACAGAGAATAATAATAATACATCACCTAGGAACTAATTCAAAACTACTTCAAATAGTCATATGGTACCAAAATCGGAAAGCCTAGTCAGTGCAGGTAAAATAAGAAGTGCTCAAAATATGAGAAAATGCTGGAAGTGAAAAATGTTTGCA
The DNA here is from genome assembly GCF_929443795.1 of Astur gentilis. Classification (NCBI taxonomy): domain Eukaryota; kingdom Metazoa; phylum Chordata; class Aves; order Accipitriformes; family Accipitridae; genus Astur; species Astur gentilis. The sequence continues at coordinate 88,690,200 of NC_064919.1, read as the reverse complement.
GATGCCTTCCATGTACTGCTGCACTTCAACAGCAGCGACGGTGCGTAAGATACAAGATGAATCACAAGAAACACAATCCCTGCCCTTACACTGTTGAATCTTTAACACAGACAAATACTGTCACCGATTAAAGAGCTATTTTGAAGTTTAGAATATGGGTTAATCTAGCAATATTTCTTGCTTCTGACTTTTACCAGTTAAAGGATAATTATTGCTGAAAAAATACTAGTCATTATGCACAAAAATAGATTTGTGAATATTGAAAGAAGAGACTTAAAAGAGTAAATTTTCAAGTTGACAGACATTTATCAGTAGCATTGCCAGATTTTATTTTCCATATAAACTTTTGTATGTGCACTACTATAACTGCTGGAAGTCTCTTGTATCAGAAGTAATCACGTCTGTACAATGCAGAAGTCATAAGTTAGCATGTGCTTGACTAAGACTCATTTTGGTTACACGGCTAAACAAGGAGTATTTTTAAAGCACCTATTTACTGCCTTAACCTGCTACAAGACGTTTCCAAACAGGTCTTTCTTTCTCTGTGCGAGGGATCACCAAGGGACAAGGAGAAGGCTGACCATTATTTCTTCCCATTCTGTGCACTAACATGTCACAGCAGCATGCAGAAGGAAATGGACTGGATCAAATAGTAAGCCTTATCTCTGTAGCTAAAGCAGTCCACATACCCTATGGCCAAGCTTTTTGGAATGACAGATCCTAAGGAATAAATTGCATTTCAATTCAATTCCCCACTATCCTGATAGAGCTATTGACTATGCTATATCACAGTGTTTCCCCAAATGATAAACATTTATGTTGGCTCAAGTAGCATTTAATGAAAATGTATCAGTTACTGGTTTTATTTATGGAAATACCAAAAAGAATAATTGGTCCAATAACAGTGTATTTAACTGTCACCTGTCAGGCCACCTGTTGGAGTGTTATCATTTTACAAGCAAGTCAGCTTAAGCGAGTTGTTGGTGCTAGGTTTCTGCTCCTCAGAGCAGTGTTACCCCCTAGCAGCAGGCACAAGAGGGGGCACAGAAGTCTGTGCCTTGGATTTCCCACCCACCGACATTTTATTTTCACATAGCTTTTAAAACAAAGTGTAGGAAAACCATAAACTGTTTACTGCTTAATAGCAAACAACAGATTTTCTAAATCAAATCAATTAGGGGGCACGAAATCTGTTCCCTGAGGTTGGAATGACATTCCAAGGACATCTAACCCCCCCTTCCAGGGAGCCCTGCGACTTAGGTAAAACTTCTCCACATTTCTCAGAATTAGAACAAAACTTCTAGCAGAACTCTTCGGGCTTGCACACGTGAACGTGGCACCATTGCTTCATAGCAAGAGGAAGGTCCAGATTAATTCCAACATACATTCTCGTCCACCAAAGCACTGCAGCAACACTTTGGCTGAGCTTGCTGCTGAGTGAAGCACAGTTCCATGAAGCGGTCCAGGCACAGATTTAACAAACTTAAACACAGAGGTATATTTTTGAAAGCCTTTTATCTACAAAACCAAGGCAGTCTATATTTCTACAGTCTTTGCAGCTGAGGTAGCTGTACATGCCATTCAGTGTTCATGGAAGGGGGAAAAAATGTTCTAATTAAAGACCGATTTTTTTAAACCAGGAACGGGTTTGTGCTTTGCAAGCATCATTATCAATACTAACGTGACTAAGGTTATCATTACAAAACGTGATTGCCATGGAAAAATTCCACATTGTGCGATGCTGATGAGCCTGGGGGTATTATCTAGGTTAGTAGAACAGAGATTGGAATAAGCTCTTCATGGCAAGAGCCATCTTTCATTGTAGCAGCACCATCAGCACTAAGGTCTTAACCAAAACCTGGCATTCCTATTACAACCACAAGCGATACCGAACGTCACCGATAGGACATTCGTGAAAGTCTGGAAATGTCTAGAGTTACCTTGGGAATTAATTAGAACTAAATTAATTCTAAACTTGCTAGAAGTTTCTGTTGATTAAGTATAAGAACTATCCATATGATATTCAGAATATAGATCATATTATGCCCCAGTATGTTACTTATTTCCATTACTAAGGCAATGTTGCACAGCTCAGAGGCAAACACTTTACAACCAGAAGTTACTTTAAGTTCTTAATTTCTGAAACAGCTCCACAGAGTAAATTCAGTGGATTTCTAAAGATAGCCTATTTATGCTATGATATAATTTTCTTTGCAAGTAAATAAATCTCTCAGAGGTAGTGATGCACTACAACGCTCCCTTTTTCACAGCACCAGTGACATTTGCCCTTTATCCCTGTTACATGCTCAGCCACGTCCTTGTTTTACTACCACTATAGATGCTGCTGCACCTGTGCTAAAACATAATGACAAATATCTGTATTTCCAAATATGTAACAATACTATGTTGTCGTGTTTCTTTTTTTTTTTTCCTTAAAGTATTTTGCTCTTCCTTTATTTACTGGAAAAACATATTTGCATTTCTAAATTAAAACTTAGATGCTACCTTGGAGCCTAATATTACATGGAAAATATAAATAGATTACAAATTACAAAATTTAAAAAAAAAATTTGAAAAGCCAATTTACCATCACGATGAATTGCAAAATTTCAGCCACCAAAGCCAGTAGATTTTATGCTGAACTAGGAAAAAAATGCTGTTGTCCACATGTGAATTATTCAAGCAAAATATTTGCGCTACTTTTAGTTACCCAGAAAAGCCTTTCAGGCATTAAGCACAGAAATACATACCACTACTACATTGGAAGACTATTCATGTGTGTATTTTCAGTGCATTTGAAGATAAACCCTATTTTCTAAATAACTCCTGCATGTGTGTTTTTAAATGCTTAAGAGGCACTGTAGAGTATTACTGAAGTATTTTCCAGAAACAGGCTTCAGTGCTTTTCAGCCAGCTAAGCTAAAATGCTTTAATCTCTAAAAGGACTGATGTGAAAGTGATCCTTTTAAAAAATTATTTGGATAAATGAAAGCATTTGGTGAATCTCAATTTGAACTGAAAAAAATCCTGTTGACCACTGCACACCAGCATTACTTTGTGCAGTCAAATCAATAAATATTAGCGTTAACAGGACCACTATAGAAAGAAACTGCATATTTTTAAGATAAGGTTAAGTTTAAATTGTCTCAGAATTCTTTTTTTTCCCCTATTGTACCAACACAAAACTAATTATATTCAATTGTAGACTGAAATTTCATCTTTACTCAGGATACTTTTTAAAAATTCAACTCCTTTTAACAACAGAAACACTTACTCTGTAAATAAAATTGGTACTACCATCAGACTCTAACACCATAGCAGACAGGTTTCTGAAAAAAGTCAAAACTCAGTCTAGCACATAGCAAAAAACCACACATAATTTGGAACTTACTCCATTAAAGCATCCCACCTTCAATCTTTACTGTGAAAAGAACATGCGACATTGAAGGGGCAGAATGCTATCCCAGATACAACACACACTTGTTTATAATACTGCTGTTGCTAAAGCTTCAGAAAAAGAACCAGAAGGTCTCTAACAGACATGAAGCCAAAGAGATGGTATATGTTCCTGAAGGAAACACTGATCTGATGTACATGCCGGGGAAATCTGTTTCAGGGTATGCCAAGCCCATTCATTAATTTATTTTTATTTTTTTTCTGAGGGTCCATCCTCTATTCTTTGTTGTTTCTTGACAAGTCCTGCATCGTCCCCTAGCTGCTAAAGGCATTTCCAGCATCTACCTCCCTCTTGGCTATTTCCAGTTAGCCTTTTACCCTCAGCCTGTGTTAATGCTCCCTCTCCAGACAGGCTCCTCTTCCACCAGCAGTAATCCTGTCTCAGGTACCTTCAACCAGAGACTTGACCCAAAACTAGATCTGTCATACTAACCGTCTTCAGGTCAATAGGAATAACTAGTTTTCTTTTAGACTTCCACAAAAATCTATACAAAGCTCAGCCAAAGGCGGGGGGGGAACTTTCATGATCTATAATCTGCAGTATGCTATACTAGAATACATACTGTAATCATTCAAATTCCAAGGATATTGATATTGAGCATATAGATTTTTTCCTTATACACTGCATAAATAACCATGAAAAGAATCAAAAGATAATTCCTATAATTAAATGTATACTTTTGTCTGGTCTGTCATTTCAGAATATGCCTTGACGGACCAGAACTCTTGACTTTACCTGCCAGTCTACAATGAACTACAGCAACAGTAAAAAGCTGTGAGTATTGTGGAAATGAAATACACTCGGATTCTATGTGCAACAAACTAGCAGCACTTACTTGTAGAAAACAAACAAGCAAGGAAAACAACTCAATTCAATCACGCAGACTGAGGGTAGCACCATTACATCAAATCTTTCACACAGGTAGATAATTTAAGGGCTAACTATAAAGAATCACATAAAGCCTTTATTCTTCAAGAACCACAAGCTAAACATATTGGCTGCAGGCAGACTTAAAAGCTCAAAACACATACATTAAAAAATATATTATGATTCAGAAGTAACAGTAATATTGTAGTAGTTGCCGTTAAGCAGGTATTTAGTTTTTGTCTACAGCTCTTTTCTACTTCTTCATAAGCAGCCTTAGTATTTTGTTTTCTCATGAAAAATATGCTATTTGGCAGAAAGTGTTCCACCTCCTCTGCACAGTACCTAGTATGTAAAAAAATAACGTATTCATTATATTAATGCTCACCTGCTGTGATGTCATCATCAACCAGATCATGCTCCTCTTCCTGAACTTTTGCTTCTGTTCCCAATGAATCTGGGCTTGCACTACCAGTTTGAATGGCTTCTGTGGTTACTCCAGCTGAAATAAACAACCAAACACCCACAAAGTCAGTGATTTGGGCACATAACATCCTTAGATCAGGGAAAAAAAAAGTAATTATCTTTTGATATTCTGAATCATGCAATGTAACTCTATGAAACAGATAAAATAAAGAGCAACTATTTTCTGGTTTCCCTTCATACTGTATGCAGACTTTTCACAAACCTCTCCTTTAAAAATCTTTTCCACACTGTAAACATCTCTTCTATATTTTCTTCTATTTCTGCCATCTTCTAGCATCATTAAAAATATTAGATATACATATTACAAGCTAACAACTTATTTAGCCACAAAATACAGAGTTCCAGCAGAACTTTTTACATCTCCTCTCAATACTTCATCTGTCTTCCAAAAAAGTGCCATTTTTCCAGGCAAGCTTCGTAGTGTATTAATTCAGCTGACTCATTCCATGTCATTTTGGTTGGGATGCATCTGTTAGTTGGTATTAGAAACTACACAATGAACAGCAAATCATGCCACATAACACCACACAATTAAAGTTATAATTCACCTGTTTATACTCTGCCCAGTGACAAACTTTAATTATTCCCTATATGAGCCTTACCACAATTCAGTCAAGGCATTATCAAATGAAGTGTTTTGTTAAGGGTAAAAAAAGAGCTTTAGGAAAGCTAAAAAGCAGACCGAGGGGGGGAGGAAAAAAAAAAGAAAAAAAAAAGCCCTGGTAAGATTTCTTTCCTCCCAATACATCCTCTGTGTCAGCTTATACTGTCAAAAATCTTATTATATGAAGCAACTGTTGCTTTACTGATTGCAGCATTACGTTTGCAATCCACAGGGGCATTAAGTCCCCATTAAAAAAAGGACCATGGCCCTTTGCCAGCACCAACCAAATTTCAACAAGAAATTAAGTCTCTGCAAACAACCCTGCCTTGTGGAAGGCCAACAGCTCTTGCTGACCAACACAAACACCAGCAATGGCTCGGCACTGGGCAGTGAAGAACTGCCCACTTTACCTGCTGTTGCTCCTCTTCTGCTTTTAGATCATCTTATGAAATCATTAATGTGCATTACTTTAGTTCTCGGTAGTTTTCATGCAATAATTTGCTAGTCTTCTCCAAGCATATGAATACGATTGATAAATGGAAAGATGACGGCATCAAAGTAAATCACAAGGGGGGAAATCTCTGTCAGCTGTCTACAACAACATTTGTGAATCCACACCTGAAAGCCATTTAACTCTGGGTCATCTTGAAATCAGTTCAGAAACATTAACATTCTCATGGGTATTCAGATTTTACTTTTTTAAGTACTGTTTTTAAATACTAAGTATTCACTGCAAAGTACTTATACCTTGTGATAACACAGTTACTTTGTCTGACAGCAATTTCTTTCTTACTCTGACATAACCTCTTTATAAAGAAACTAGTACCTTTTAAGAACTTTCTGAACGCCCTTCCCATTGTGTCAACACATATAAAAAACAGTGACAGCAAATATACAACCAGACTGGAACACACTGCCAAATCAATAGCATATCACTTCATTAAGCATGCTGGCATGACTGCACAGAGATCACATGCAATTACAAATTGCACATGAACCTTATTCAGGACACTTTTAAAAATAAGGAGTTCACTGTTACGGTGCAGCTGTTGCAGCCCATGGGCATCTCTCTGTGGGGTCTTCACCAGCATCCACACAGACACCAGGATTCCAGCAGCACTTCACCAAAATACTTTTTGATCTTCATCTTCAAGCACCAATTATTTTCTAACACTACTATTTATTTGTGCATAGCCACTGGAGTCGGCCAGTGTCTTGAGGGGAAGAGAAAAGGTTATTTTTTAAGCACTGCTCTACATTTTGCATCATATTTAATCTCTGAAGGCATAGCAAGCACCTAGCTGTTCCCTAAATACCACTTGATAGTCTAAAATTCTTTCTTTCCACACCCAGAGAAGGGTGAAGAGTTCACATGCCTTTTAAAAACTGTAGTATGAAGGCTCTGACTGATGAGCTTTCGTCTCAGAGGGAGTATTTTCTGTGGTTGAACACCCAAGTTGGTAGAAGGCAAGAGTCCAGCAGTCCCTAAACAGTAAGTTTAGGCTGGGACAAAATTCAAAGCCTTTGATTTATTTAATTACCACCTCACCTCTTTCCCTGCTTTCTAGATCCGAGTTGCTGAAAAGAGGCTCATTTTCCATATTAGAGGTGCTATACCTTTCTAAAGAGCTTCGCGAGACTAGCTGCAACGCAGCAGAAGGAAGGAAGTACCTTTGAGTGAGTTGATTTTAAGTACAGTGTATAAAAATTTAGAAAAGTTTATTAAAATTTTATATAATTAAAATAAAAATATCAGTAAAAATCTATTTTATCAGAATGATTAAACATTCCTCAAAAAACACTGAACAGTTAAAGCCAAAAGGGGAGAAAAATAGCCATCACACAAACTTTGTCAGGCAATAAATTATCATTTCCTCTCAATGAAAATCCAGCAAGAAGGAACAGGTACTCCTGGACACAAGTTTTTTTCTACATAATTCATCAAAAAATGACTTAGAAACATGTTTTAGAAGTGAAAAGATCATAAAACCCTGAATGTATTAGAAATAAGCCAGCTGACATATTAGAAAAATATTGGAAGATTAAGTGAGATATACTTGTTTTAGAAACTTATGCCATTCTTAGAATTTACTATTTACTGCAGCATCCTAAACTTATTATTCATTTAATACATTAAAATGTTGCAGCACAAAATTATTCGCCTTCCTTCTTTGTGCTCTTTTAAGTCAAACCTTGCACCAGTAAGATGATCAACCACATATATAAACAGCAACGTCTTTGGGGTCCAATCAAACTATGCTTACTCAATAAAAACTCTCATTTAAATCGATGGAAGTTTAATTAAGTTTTACTCAATTAATCTGTCTTTAAATAAAACTTTCTAACAGAAATATAAGTCTAGCAGAAATACATTCATAAAAGCTGACTACAGCATATTTGTTATTACTTTATTATAGGACTTTTCATATTCATTTTGCTTTCCAGTGAGAACACTGATTATTACTCGAAGCAGTTTAGAGACACACACAATTTAAGGATATCTGTTTAAATTTCTTTAATTTTGTGCTGCCACATTCAAGATTTTCACTTAAAAAGAAACAGTAATTTGACACAAATGTTTACCTGAATGAACTGGGTTTTAGCAACATGGGAAGCAAGAGAAGTGCCTATACTTAATTTCTGTGCAGAACGTACTGAAAACAGATTTCTGCAGAGGCTGACCAGCACTGCCCGCATCCTGGCAGCCCATGACAGGCAGCCTGCCTGCCTCGCATTAATTCACTCCACACCGCTCCGATCGATCCCGGGCAGCTCCCAGCCGCCCTGCGCGGGCTGCCTGTCTGCTGGCTTCATCCGCATCCCACATGCACACAAAGGCCGGGGCAAGATAACCTTTTGCTTTCCATTAAAGCCATAGGAGCCATTTTTATATCTGCAGTAACATCACATATTTAAAAATATATCTGTCCCTCCAGGGCTTGGTGGACAGACCCACCACCAAGAGCTTTCAGGTGTCCCACTGCACAGAGCCCTGAAACGATGCCTTCAGCATTTTAAGAAAACATTTACACTGACCAAGGTAAAATGAATAAAGAAATAAAATAGAAACATAATATTCAGCAAAGAAATCCCTTTAAAAAGAGAATTTAATTTGCAGAATCTGTTTGACACTGAAGATAGCCCTTGCTCTTCAAAATAAGCAGGCAGGAAAAGGCAGTAGCATGTTTCCCTTTTTGAACTTCACCTGAAAACACATCGTTGTGGCAAATGTCCCACAGACTATGCAGCATTTCAGAAACAATTGTATGCTGTGCAAATGAGGAGCAGATAAGGCTATGGCAAATATTTACAGTCGCATGACATAATCTTGGTAGATACAAGATGAAGCCTTGAAAGCTTAACTGTTTTCCTCCCTGTGGGAGCCTGAAAAATACCAACACCTGCAACATCTCTCATAGGTTTAATTCATAGCATCACTTATACATCCATTCCCATTTGATGCAGGGTCAACAAGCTGACATGCCAATTTTGGATTTGAAGGCCCAAATAAAACAAAGATTTATTGTTCCCCCTACAAGGTGCTATGAAATGAAGCCTAATGTGTCTGAACACCTAAACTGCAAATCGTGCGATGCAGAAGCCATTCAGGCAGCTGTAAGCGAGCTGCTCGGAGCCGTGACAGTGTAAAGGGCCCATTTGAGATGGTCCCCGCAGCACAAGGTGGTGGTGTGCGGGCAGACCCACAAAAGACAAAATAAGATCTGCTTGGCTTTCTCCCTGCTCCTCCTCCCTGCCATCTACAGGGGGACAGTAATCTCTCTTGCATCAGTTAAAAGATTATTAAGAGATAACCCTGTGCAAGTTTGCCTGTCTTTCAAGTCCCCTGAACACATTCTATGAAAACGCTGGGAGACATGCCACTTGCTTGATCTGTACAAGTAAGGTCATGTCCCAGAATTGCTACTGGATCTGAGCAGCAAATATACAAATGGGGAAAAGATTTCATCTCCGTTTGCTACTACTACACTCTTGATTCATTCAAGAGCCAATTAAATGCATATGACAAAGTATCTTACATCAGCAGCAAGCTTCTATTAGTGATTGCCACTTGTTTTAATTAAAACAAACCTGTTAATATGCAAGAGAAGCACTGTTTCTACATCACACATATAAGAACTATTGCAGAGCAATAACATATGCTGGACACAAAAACATGCTGATAATAATTTATGCTGCTATATCAAGAGACAAAATCGGGAGGAGTGGAGAATGAAGGAATCAAAGCAGTATTTCTTCATCTTTCATATTTCTTCTCCTTACCTTTCTAGCATAAAACTACACTTTTCAGAAGTCCATTGCATCCATTTTGGCCATCCTAAATAATTCTTATCCCCTTCAATTCCTCCCCAGACCTTTAAAAAACATGTCATTTTTAAATTATGTCTTACAATGTTACTAATATATACACTTTGCTCTTTACCCACAACAGCAACATTTGTAGCTCCTTATTTTGTTTCTCCTTTCTGATACCCTAATTATTACTCTTCTTCAGAGTGTCAGCATTTTTGTGTACGTTCATACAGACAATAACACTATTAAATGCCTTCTCAGTCCTGTCATTCATAGTTTGCAACACTGTTAGCATAAAAAATTAATTCCAATTTGCTAGTCATAACCTGTTTTGCTTTCACAATATTGAACATTTACATTCAAGTCATTCATTCAGCCATACTTAGCTGATCTATTTTATATTTTCTTCCTGTGTCTTAAAACTTTCTTTTTCTGATAGATAAGTACATCCTAATTTAGTGTGAAAACAAATTGTATGCTTTGATTTCCTAATGACTAGCAGAGGCCAAAATACTCTATACATAATTGAATTAAATGCTTACAAAATACTCAAGTTTTTTCTTAAATGAGTCAGTCCCTGACTATTGCTATAAAAATGCATGCCATGCTTCTAACCTGAACACAAACATTAAGCACAAGAGGCAGAACAAAATATTATGCTTCCAACTGACACAAATGTAAAATATAACAGCATAGTCTTCTCTAAAACTTTCAAATGTAATTGTTTAAATAATGAGCAGTACTGGAAATAGCAAATTATTGAAACTAATATGAATTACCGGTTGTTTTCAAGTATATTAAAAAGAAATCCTTTTTTGGAAACAGTCAACTGGCTGAAGAAAGCACTGCAGAGTGGTTTATGTACACTTCACCAAGACAATTATGTCCATAACTTCGCATCCAACAAGGTCATTCAGTATCATTCCAGAGAAAAGAAATTAGTAATCATCAACAGTTTCTGTAGCAGCTACTCCTCAGAGTAAAGGGCAACTATAGCTGTATTCTACAAACTGACCTCATAAGGAGATCAATTAAAAAATACATCCTAACATACAAAATGGCACAAATATCTATCAGTATGAATCAAGGCTCTTTCACATGTACATACAACATACTTTCACTTACTATTCGCAGCTTGGCTGCATGTCTAACTGTGCAACAACATCCCAGTAATAAGGCAAATGCTACATGGCTGAAGGCTGTAATTAACAACAGCTTAGTCTTAACAACAAATTCTCAACATCACTTTAAAGTACTGTGTTCCATGTAATTTATGCATTCAATTTAGATTTAATAAGATTATTACACATCTCTCAAAAATCAATTGGTATTTAATATAGATCTTTCTCTGAATAGAAACTACATTCTTCAGTGGAAAAAGAATCTCATTTTAAGAAAGATGAGCACGTATGACTTAAAAGCAAACATTCTCATTCATGAAGATATACATTTTTACTGGTTTATTATATACGGCAGATATATCTGGACATTATTCTGTAAGGCAAGTTTCTAGACAGATAATTGAACGGGGTATCTTGTGATGCTCACAGGTCTTCCAAGAATATATTCTTAAGGGTCTGTACAACCTCTGCTTTAATAACAATGAATAAAATGTAAATAGGTATTTTGGAGAAAGATGCAACAGATTAGATAGTGGCCAGTAGCTATTTAATTTATTTGGAGAATAATCTTTACCCAGTATCTCTTTGCAGCACGTGGTAACCGATGGCTTTGAACACCCAACTGGGTAGGAGTTGCATCAAATATTTAACAGACCCTGATGGACATATGCTACACAACCCTGTATTAGCTCCTTTCAGAATCCTTTCATACTCTTGGGATGCCCAAGGATCCCTTTATAACAATTCCTATAATCTAATTATACATTCTTTGAAAAGGAACGTCGGTGGTTTACCACCAGTACCTTGTAATTTTATCAGCCCTTTTCATAGCAGATTTCTTTCCTGAAAACTCCAAACTACAGCCTAGCCCCTCAGCAGCAGGGACAGCCTTTGCAAAAGACACTCCCATTCCAACAAGATGTACTGAAGTGTTCAATTTACTTCATCAGCATTAGTGACCTTATGTGATTTCATGATTGTGAAATTACTTCAAAAAGTTCAAGAAACTTTTCTATATAATCAGATTTTCCCCTAGAATTTTCCCCTAGATTGGTAGCATTGTTCATAATTTCATGTACAAAATGCCTTTTCTTTTATCTAGCAACCAAGTTATTTTCAGGTTTAAAACAGCATTACTTACGTGATATAACACTGTCAATGTACTGTGGTAAATAAGGAGCCCACGCGTCAATGGTTTCTTTCCGACCTGCCTGCTCGATTCTTCTCAGTTCTGCTAGCAATAAGGCCTGGGCAGCTTCTCTTACCTGGAAAGCCAACAGGAATATTGTACAAAACTCAAACATTTGTCAGTATGTTTTCAATATAATTTAGCAAGAATGAAAGAAAAAATACCTGCAAAAAAGTAAACTACACTTTAGCAGACCTTCATTTTCTCCCACTCCTCTCAACCATAAACACAGAAGTAAAATAACCACGAATAGGACATGCCCAGGACACAGCGAAGACATGCCGCCTCACAAGAAAACTAGGGGATGAACGTCACAACTCAGTCCCCGGTATGAGTGCAGTGCACAAGCCAAACAACTGTCCCACCTCCTCCCGGCCTCCACAGAATGCCTTTCTCAGCACAGACAGCAAGACTCGCTGAGGCTGTCTCTCATTCCATAAAGTGAATGGGAAGACAGGTTTCTCGCTCAAGGAAATAAGGCTGAACCTTATGTTTGTGCTGATGCATTGAAAGGCCACCAAAATTCTAGTTTTCTGGAAGCAATTTGTGATCACCCCTCTCTACAGTATTTCCAAAGCTGGGTCCAAAGTTCCAAATGTGCAATGAATAAAGTTTTCTAAATGTCATGAATGCTGCAATATAAAAGCAAAACAAATAAAAAAACCACTTAAAAATATTTTTTCACATTATATTTACTCATTTACTACATATTACAGAAGACTGAGCAATGAAAGCAGAGGAAAAACTACATAAAAAGTTCCCCAAAGTTTAAAAAAAAAATAAATCAGAGTTTTTACACCAATAAATACAAAATACTATCTTGTACTACTTGTCCCCCATTAATATCCCTTGTTCCACCTGAAGAGTTCATAAATGCACAATCATAAATACACACATTATTTTTGGTCTAAAAGATTTAACACACACATGATTTGATCAAGGTAAAATAAAAAATTGTGGACAGAATATAAATACACTAACCTGACACCTTAGGATATCCAGTTAACTGGACCTCTGTTGCTTACAAATTTTAATGAGTTTCAAAGTAATTACCCTCTCAGGAAACCACCTCACAGTATATCCTATCTAGCAAAAGAACAGGCAATCAGGTAGCAAAAAACCATATTCCCAATTAAGTTACAGGACCGCTGAGGACCGACAGTCTACAACCCAGCTCTGTCATTCCTTTTCCCACTTGGAAAGCTGCACAGTCAACAAATTTTTTGCCACACCAGCACAGGTGTAGTGTTAAGGCCCACTAGTCATTTATCAAACAGTTGGGTGACAAACCATTTACTGGCTACTGTATACATGCTCCAAAAAATAGAGCAACTCAGCAGTCCCTTGAAAAATATAGAGTAGGGTTTTTTTAATCCTAATAAGATTCTTAATGGTATCATGAAAGTTTTTAATCGAATAATTTCTTTTAAAAAACCCCATACGTACAGCATCCAGAAGGTTAAATAAATAAATATATATACACACATGTGATCACTTTACTCCACATTTTGACAGGTTAACTGGAAAATTAGCTTACTGAATCTGAAATAAATAACAACTGTGGGAACTTGTGTCAGAAAAGAATTCTTTTTTTTATATTAAGGGAAAACGTGATCAGTAAAAGACAACATAAAGACCAAAAAACCTAGGAGTACAAAATTACTACTGAAATCACCTCCAAGCATCGATCCTGCCACCTGCGAGCCAGCATCTCCAGAAGAGGAGGTCTGAATTTATCCAGTCCCAACAGGTCAGGGAGCATTACACAGTGCATAGCAGCGAGCTGGCTCCACCCTGTTAAAACACATCACAACAGGAAGGTAAACATAATAAACGCCAAAGCAAGTTTAAATTCAAAATGCCATCAAGTAAATTTACATTGGCCCTTGGCCTCGTACGCAGTAGATCTTCAGGAGAAGGTGGGGCAAAGAGGGAGACGAAAAAAACCCAATAGAACCACTTCTGCAGCAGCAGAACAGAATTGTTTCTTCTGCTGTGGGAACCTGGGGCTCACCCCATCATGGGCTGCACCCCGTCTTTACTGATCCCAGCTGACCTCAGGGCAGGTTGTACAGTGCATGTGCTTTCTGTATCAGACAGGAATGAGCTCTTCCAGGCATAAATCATGCCCTGTGAACTAGGTGGTGAGATCTCTTGAACACATGCAAGGGTCAAACGAGATATCAGCAGAAGACTGCCTCAAATCAGTCCTGATCAAACATAAACATCTCTCTTCCTCCCCAGCCCCTCTCAAAAAGACTTCAGTGTCTAGTCACATGCTTGGATTTTAAACTTGCAGCCTCAAGAATACACTCAACATACGTACAAAACAAAAAAGAAGTCCCTAAAATATTATGGCCAATTTTTTGCAAAAGCATAAGCCGTAGTTCTGAGTTCAAGATTTAGAAGCCCTATTCAAACTATAATTAGTATTACTTATCATGATATTTTATGTCCTACATGCAAGTGTGATTTAATTCAATTACAGAAAACTTAGCATATGAATTACCACTAGAAAGAGTCCATAGAATATTCTGTCCTGTTTTAAAAGGTAGGCAAATACGTGTAAGTGCATGTTTGTCTGCTATCCTTATCTTTCCATCTAAATCTTACTTCAACATGCTTACCTCAGGTGCATTCATACTGCAAGCCTGCAATGTTACATAGTTAAAACCAGCAAAGATAAGCGTTATCAAGCTCAAACAACATAACCTTTAAAAATGCTTGTAAAGTACTCTATGCAAAATACTATTCTAGTATTATGCTCTACATTGACTTGAGAAACTGGAGAAATACTTCAGGTGAGCATATAGATCTATATTTTTAGATTGTCACCAATACTGAGCACTTCACGGTGCTACCAGAAAAGAAATCATTATGTCAATTTTCCTTAAAGAAAAATGGATTTAAAAGAGGCATTTCCAGTTAAAGAGAGCACTGTTTCTAATACTCGAGATGCATGAAAGTAGGAATTTATAGCTTAGTAATAAGGGCATAAAAATTCTGATTTAAAGCAACTTGCTGACAGGGATAAAAGGGGGTTTTGTTTGCTTGTTGTGCCAATCTTTTTGGCAGAAAGACATTCTTCATAATGTGGATAAATATTTATTAGGAAAAAAAATCCCCAACACAAACCCCAAGTATTTTAAATAAACACTAAGTTTTCATAAGCACCAAAAATAAAATTTAAATGACATGAAACTGATTTTTTTTGTTTCACTTTAAAGGAGCATTAAATTTGTGGTCCTTCAATCTGTAACGTGGACTACAGACCATTGGTGCTCATTCACCTCGGGAGCACAAGACTCATGCTCGTCCCAGCAGGTCTGTCTGAAGCTCTAGACGGGGCTGACCCTTCGTACCGAGAAGCGGCACTCACACTCGCAGCCGAGAGGTGGGACGCAGCACCCGCATGGAACACACCACACGTGTTGCGGCTTCTCTCCTTCATATACTACCAAAGGGTAAAGGCACATGTATTTTCCCTACTTAAAAAAGGGCTGAGATTTTTTTGTCAAAAGACAACAGCAAACCCAAACAAGATCCGAAATACCATCTTTGATACGCTAGTTGAGAACTGAACTTACAGACAGTCCAAGACACACAAACAGGATCTGCTCACCCTCTACCAGCATTAATGGAAAAATAAACAAAACCCCTCGTTGCCTGTCTTTTTTACAAAGAAAAATTCCTACGCAGATCAAATTAAAGTCATGTCATAACAATGATAAGGGACATTAGTTGAAAGTAAAAGACAAATAGATAGAAAAGTGAGAAAAGAATACCTTCATTGACTAAGAAACAGGTATGTAAAGTAGGAGCAGTGTCAGAGCCAGAGTGACCAGCTTCAGTGCTAGAAGAAACAGCAGGAGCAACTTGCAGAGAAAAGAAGAAATAAAGAGAAAAAAAAATAGGAAAGTGAGGAGAGCAGCTTCTGAAAAACAGATTAGTATCACTGAAGAATGAAAAACAAAACTGGAAGAAACCGTGATAATATTCAACTTAAAAAAAACTCTAGGTTTTACAAGAAGTGCAATGCCAGTGAGAGGAAGACATGCAACTGCAGAGAAACACAGATACACTAACAGAAACTTGCATGTTTGGAAAAGACAAAAGTACCTGTAAATAAAGCGATTACAAACATGTCTTTAGATACTACGTTTGGTTTGACAGCACGGTTGACTATGAATTTTAAAAACAGGAGTTTTGCTGCTACTTCTTGTGCTTTTCCCATATTTAGATTTGGAATTTGTACTACTCATTAAAAACCGCCAGAAATAACCCCTTTTAAACCTGGGCTGTCCCATCTGTCACTCTAAAATATCACAGAATGTATTACTGATGGTTAGTTTTAATATAGGTTCATTTTAAATGTGTCTCCATTCAAATAATTTTAAGCCTATACCACAGAAAGGACTAAAAATCTAAAGCAGAAGCATGCAAAGCTTACAGAGTAAGACTACAGGCGAGCAACTACAGAAGAACACAGTTAAAGCATGTTACTCAAAGCAGTATCTGTGACATTTATTTTGTAAACTCCATCATTTCTTGGTGCAAACGTAATTTAAAAGCAGTTCTAAACATTGTACTTCCACTAATGCTTCATGACTTAGTATTATCACATGAAAAGATGCGCAGACCTTATGGCATACACATGCTACAACCCGAGGTCAATGTGGAGATTTAGAGGTCACTATCTGACACTTCCTTCCTATAGAGAAATTACCATATGTCATGCACAAGCATCTTCAAATTAATCCTCCTCTCTTATTCCGTTGCAGAACAACAATGGGTTCAAGCTCCTGAACCGATTAAGCATTGTTTTCTGAATGGTCTGTTTGCTTTTCATGCAGTGAACTTCTTTTGTCACTGTGGGACATCTGCATCAAAACTACTTTTTCCATACTTTTCACACAAATGCATCATGATGGCACGTGTACAGTGACAGGATGACCAGCGTAAATCACTTCATGACAGCAAACCCTAGTTTCAGTAGATGTATAAAAAAAGCTATTCATTTTACGAAAAAGACTGTAGAAAAAAAACCACAAAACCACCCCATACCGAAACTTAAGCCTTACTCTGAAGCTTCTTTTTTGCCTTATTTTGTTGTAGTTGTTCGCTCTCCTCCAACATCAGTAATTACAACAATGACTGCAATGGACCAGTGGCCGAGTAGCACAGAGCTATGCTCATCTCAGGACAAATACAGGTCAAATTGATGGAAATCAAGCATGTCATAAAATGCATTAATTGTTTCTCAAACTGAATTTTAAGAATAATCGCACTAGAAATATATGAGTAGCAAGATACTGCAAGTAGCATACAATTGGATGTAAAGGTAAGACATTGAGGAAACTTATGACCCAAGAGTACCACTTAGAAACAAAATAATTTTCCCCCAAGAGTATGTGAGACATGCCACCAGACACAGAAAGAGATAACAGTTTAGGAACAGGAGTATTTTTCTCTATTTTTGACAGCACACAAAATTTAATTTTTGTCAATTGTTTCTCATGAAGTTATAAATTTTTCCACTGGGTAACTAAACTATGTCTATCCCCCAAATTAGCAAAGCTATTTCAAAGGAAAAAAAAAAATATAAAAAAATCACATAGCTGTCTTTCAGGAAAGAAAAACCATAATGGAACTATATCTTTAAAACCAAGACACAGACACAGACCCTCTCTGTGACAAATATGTTTTTTCCTCGCATTGAACTTGCCATATAGACACCATCTCTGAGAAATCCTGATCTTTCAAATAATTATCTTTCAAAGAAGGGAAAACCCCCCCCAACCAGCCAACCACCCACCAAAAAAAACAAAATCAAAAAAGCCCCACATGTCGAGACAAGAGCCCCAATTTTTTTTAATTCTGTTTTTTGTTACTGACTGCTACTTCTCTATTTATGTAGCATATGTTTCATGATAATGAAAAAAGCTTGACCAATACCACTCCTGAAACTGATTTTCCCTTTCCAAAGATCTCAGTAAGTTAATATTTACATTTAGGAAAAGAATAAATACACACAAATGTTGCTGATGGGCAAGTTTCCTCCTCAGACACAAGCATCCCCCTTTTTTGCATGTGACTGAAGAAAATCAAACAGTTGATGTATAAGTTTCCTGCTGTGCTTACTAGCTCTCTAATACAAGAGCAGTTCCACAGTTAAACATTTTTTAAAGATGTCCATATATCTTTAACGTACATCTTTAAAGATTGTACACTGCGGTAAATACCACAATGACAAAGTATTTGTATTCTGCAAAATACAATGATTTCATATACTGCAAGTTTCTCTGTATTCATATAGCTTGAAAAGACAAGAGTTTTAACAGTTAACAGGTAAAAGTTAAAAATAAGAGATAATTGCCCTTCTCAAAGTAAATTATGATAAGTCCTGAGGTCTATATGCTTCATAGATTATTAAAAAAAACCCCAACACATACATGACGGAAAAAAAGAAAAACCTTTCCTCTTTTGCCCTACAGTATATGCATGCAGCTAGGCTCACATCCACAAAAATCCCAAAGAACTGCAAAAAGAGCAATGATGTGTGCACCTTTCCTCTTTGTTTTATCATACAGCAAAACATGTATGACAAAGGTTACGCATACACATTCCCCTCAAGCCATAACAGCCTTCAGCTGGTCCCATGGGGATTTTATTCCCGTTATCCCAGTGGGTAAATCCCGCCCCTCCTCTTTTGGGCACCACAGCCGTACTGCGCTGCCTTCGGTCCCCACGAGCCCGCACCAGCTGCCGCCCCAAGAGTCACCCCACACCCTTCCCCAACAGTTCACTTGCTCCTTAGTTCTGGGCTCAAGTCAGAACTGGCCACATCACATGGTGGTTTACATTTACTGTATTTCTGGCTTTAAGAAGAGTAGCTCACTTGCCCCATCAAACAGCAGCTCTAATTTAAAGAGCAAACAGGAAGGTGCCTCCTCTTCCTCGTCTATCTCTCCAGTTCCAGCAGGACTGTTTCTGTGTGCTCCTGCTGCCCGGAGGAGTATCTACTCCCTGCTCCGCTCTACTCCAGTAGAAAAGTCATGTCTAATCTTGTGTACATCCTTCTTTTACATCACATGTTGTTTTACTTCATGTACTTAACCATTGTACTTATGAAAGGAAAGATAAAATGCAGGCTATTAAAAGATCCTTCAGTATCATCCACTGCCATCTTTCATAACTGCAAGTGATGAAAATAGCAACAGCAGTAGAAGTAGTGTTAAAATAATTTCTTCCTCCTCCTTAAAAAGGAGAGGAAATGTATACATACTACTTAGATGTGTTTACCTTTATGCTTTAGTTTATAACATACATAAGCATTTTTGTATTAGTCTGTATAGGCCGTAGCTACAGACTTTAAGCCTCTTACTATCACCTCAACACCAATATGTTTGGGACCACTTAAAATATGCAGAAATTCATTGTCAGGGAATGACTTTGTGACAGTAACAGCATCTTATATTGATTCTTAGAAAGGTCTTAGTCATTAAAATTTTTGTCTAGAATATTACACTACTTTTTCGTCCCACGTAGAAGCTAGCAAATCACTTGATAGTAAGGTGGTAACTTCAGTGTCAAGAGCTGAAATGACATAACAAATTGTTCCAAAGCAAGTGATATTTACCTTGCTTAATTTGTCCTTGGGCTGCATGACTTGAAATTGAAGGGGGTGCCTTCACTTTTGACATCTCAGGAGTGCCTGGCCTAGGTGGCCTAAACACAAAATATACATGAAGGGGGGGAAAAAGGAGCATAGTGGAAGGGCGAGGGAGAAAGGAGAAAAAAAAAACAGAAGAAAAAAAAAAAGAGAGATTATTTGCTAAAGATACTGTGACTAAACAAACTTTGAAAAGCAACCCTATAGAACCAGTCAGTTTGACAGAAAAAAAAAAAATCTCATTTACATTTCCCAGGTAAGCTTATTTTTTGGTAATAAAAAGTTCACCTGTATGTTTTGATTTATTTAGAATTTGACCTACTCATTATAAAAACTCTTTAAAACCAATAAGCACTAAAAAGGAGGACAGAAATAGCCTCTCAGACCTACCAGCGCATATGTTAATACAACTCCATGTTCTATTAACATTGTAAGTTATGTAACTCCATTCAAAGCAATATAGTTATCTTGGTGTTAAAAAACCCCACCCCGAAACACCTACATTCAAGAAAAAAATACACTCAGTTCCATCTAGGTACCAAAGGTTTTCATAGCCATTTAATACATCAAACCCCACAGTAAAATGAAACAAAATGAAATGCTGTATTAAAATAGAGACTCTGAAAGAAAGTTATCAGAAGTTCAAGTGAGTATTTGCCATACCTGGTTGGACCTTTCTTCATGTGGTCTCCAATAAAAGTTGCATTGGTCATACTCATCAGTGTGTTGGCCAGTGAGATAACAGACAGGAGATGCTGAGTGGTGACAGCACGTGATACACCGTACGTCCCCTTTCCGAGCCCTTCTGTAATGGACATTTTCCTTCCTAACTCCACACTATCATACGACGGTTTGCCTACAGGCTGATTATAGCCAGGAAGCATCAGAGACATGTGGCCTCCTCTAGACAGGAGGCCAAAGGACACTGAACAGTGTGGCTTAAGCATCCCAAGACGATCAAGGCAAAGCTCATCTAGAACAGAATTCAGGCCCCAGGCATGAAGACAGGACATAAAAAGCTTTGCTGTGTCCATGGTTAGATTATATTCTAATAAAGTTAATGGTTTAGATTTGCTAGAGCGATATTCTGGGTCACCATCTTCTCTTCTCTGTCTTATCGATTCTTCATCCTCATCTTCATCATCAAGAAGATGCTCTTTTATATTCTCTTTGATTGTTTCCTTGACCTGCTGGAAGAGGACGGCTGCTCGTTTGCCAGTCAAAAAGGAGCCTCCTTTGTCAGACCCACCAGAGGCTTTCTGTAAATTCTCTGGAGAAATGAGTGCAGTGTTGGGTCTGGAGGCCTCCTCAGTCAGCAGCTGAATGATCAGGGCTTCTACGTCAAAGAAGAGCACATGTATATCTGGATCTGTTAAGTTAGTCTTTATAGCTTGAACCATCAGGGAGTTATGTGAGTATTTAGGTAAATTCCCCTGAACAAAGGAAAAAAAAAAGAACAAAATTAAAATTTCATTTGGATTACTTTCTTAACACTTTTCACAAAGTTAATTCACAAATTAAGGAAGCTGTGGATGATCAAAGTTTGAAAACTCACATGGGTATAAAACATGTTATGATAAATATTATAAGAATATCAGTGAAGAATTTTACAGCACTTTTCACAGTGTCAGAATGTCAGACTTGTGATCAAGTGTTACACCCCTAAAATACAGAAATTTCACTTGCAGAAGTTTATCAGATAAATAGAACTCTCTAAGACAGAAGTTCACATTTCTTTCTCATGAATTCCAAAAGATAATAGTTATACTCCAACAAACAACAAGATTTCAATATTTTGTTCTTAAACTTAAAACACATTAAATATTTCCTATTTGGATACTGAAGTATAGCATCAATTTATGCCATTGAAAATAAGCTACTAATAAATTCGTCCAGATATGCATTGTGTGTGTCACTTGTTCATTCCACTAAAGTCCCTCTACTTCCTCCTTCCCTTCCTCCCAAGGTGGGGGAGGAAGGAAAAGAAAAGAACATTAAAATGCTATGGGATAAAAGCTGAAAAAAGTCAAAAGATATTGTATGAAAGCACATTAACAGAAGTTTTTAAGCATTGTGAGAACTTTATTCTCTCTGTAACCAACACAAAATTATGCTCAAATACTTAGTTTCCTCAAACAGGCAAAAAAGAGAATCTTTTAACAGAAATAAAGCCTGTTCAAATTAAGTAAAATATTATTTCTCCTCTTTTACAATTTAATTAACAGCTTGAAAGACACAAGGTTGAATATTCAAGTTAGATGCACAGAATTACAAAGTCATAGCAAGAAAGACATACAGGAGAAGCGGTGACTAAGTTTGGTGATGAAGAAGCATTCTTGATGCTTGTACTAGTCACTTCAGAACTCAAACCCTGTGCTCAGTTGACAGCCAAGTCTAAGGGAATTCATAAAAATAATTACCCTACACAAGTCTAAGAATGGCTGCAGGAGAAATGGTACTTTTCCCCAAAACTGATATAGGCGGAATGGTTTGTTCAGAAAACGTCAACCTTTACTGAAACTAGAATTAAGCCAAAAGTTCTTAATATATTACCAATAAAAGCGATACAGTCAAGGCTCCTATGTCTTTTCTCGTCTATAACTCAACAGCCTTAACATTTCTACAAACTTTCAGTTTGGTAGACTCTAAAATTTCCATTCTCTGTTGTCCTTTTTTAAACCACAAAAGCACATTTTACAGCAGGATTGTTATTTAGAAATTAACAAGGCTTGCAGTTTTCATATATACACTGTGTATATATATATATATATTTATGTATGCATATATACACACACACTTACACTATAAATATATACAGACTATACAAATAATCATCATACACTCTATATATCAGGCAAAAATCTGAACATCCTATGTATATTTACACTAATTCGTAATAGGTTTGTACTGTATTCTATATACATCCTGATATATTGCTTCCTTTGTTCACTGATGTGAAGCAATGTGCACATCTTACAAAGCCTTAAATACCCTGGGTCATAGGAGTGCTCACCACCGAAAATCTGCTGAGTTATAAAACTACATTATTTCTTTATAATTTACCCATTGTCTTGCATTTTTCAACCCTTTTCATTCTACTTCTGAACACTAACAAATGTGCTTTATCACTATGAATCACAGAAACAAATGTATATTCTACTTATAATTGGAAAACTGGACATGCACATGTACCATTTATTGTCTCTCAAGGACTTTTTTCAAGACAGTAAGCATTTCTAGTCCTACAACTACTTGGCTGCTTTAATTATTCTACAAGTTTCACAGCATGTGTTTGAAAACTGAAGTAATTTTTATATATTCCTTTTCCATTATAGCTGTTAAGACCCCCAAAATGCTGTTGGCATGAAAGAATATAATATCCACCCCATCACGTTCAATTATTGTTCCAGTGTATGAACCTGGCTTCAGAATAAGCATATTTTAATTCTCAAGGTTCTCATTCATGCAGATTTGTGTCTCGAAAAGCACTCTGCTTTTTCTGTGGCTGTTAGTTTCTATATATCCTGGAAGAGTGTAAGATTGCTTTCTACAGCAAAAAAATTTTCAGAGGAAAAACTGACCATTCCAAAGTTTTACATTAGCTTTATATTTGGAAACCGATGGGTCCAAAAGAGGCTCTGCTACCCTGACCTGCCATCAAGCACAGCTGATGATCCAGCCACAGCTTCCTTGTGATTTATTCCTGACTGCTGCTTTGGAGCAACTCAAGAATAACCTCTCCTCTTGACTATTTCACAGCAAGAGGCCCAGGGGAAAAAATAAGAGTAAGAAACTGCTCCTTTAATCCTGCCTAAACATAATATGCACAAAGTGTATTTATCTAAAACAATACACTATGTTAATCTTATTTGATATTGTAATCTTCATTTTTCTACCACACTAATAATTTATTTAATTAGCAGACTCTTAATTTAAGGCTGCTAATATTTCGCTTAGATAGAATAAATACCTACATATATTTTACTATACGGTATTGAAGCAGAGAAGAGCAAGTACAATTATTGGTTTGCTTGCTGCACTCACTAGTTCTTGCTTGCTTTCAGAGGATGATTCTCAACAAATACACATAAATATTTTACATTATTCCAACACACTCATTTTGTAACAAACAAACCAGATACCAAAAGCGCGCGCACGCACACACACACACACAGAGCAATACTCAAAACATATCAAAAGACTCTCCAACAATGAAATGCAGACCTGGCAAAATCTTCAATACTATCTGCTATTCTGCTAGAATCAAATAATGTTAAATTTCTGTCTTTCCTCAAATTAAAATTCATTTCACTTACATAACGAAGTTAAGGCACTACCAGAAGGAAACCTTGTATTTGGTCACCGGGATTATAAAAGAAAAATTAAACAGAGACGAACCTCCTCACTCCCTGTTCTTACATTCTCAGAGGAGCTGCAGCACAGGCTAGCTCACCGTGCCAGATAAACAGCCAGGGCCTAACGCAATCAGCACTAGAGCAAATAGCCAAATTCTGCTCCTTTCCCTGTGGTCAACTTGGAGAATGAATAAACTATACTTATTGAATAACTTTGCCATGAGAAGCAAATAATGGCTAATTGAAACCAGAATAGAAATACTTAGATGTCAATAAATAATAACTGCAAATTATGTTCTACAATGCACGGACTTATTCACATATTCCTTATTTATTTAAAAACCTCTAGTTATTTTCTCAGAATGTAACGTAGGGGACTTTTTATTAAATGGTCTCTGGTAATAGTCACAATGGTAAAATTAAAAGCAACAATACAGTAAAAATATTTTAGCTACTAATCATCATTGACCTCTGGCATACAACACATTTGGCTGTGCTATGTATCATGCCATTGTCGGTGGCAACACCTTCATTAGATGTGAGGAACCTGCACATAGAACACGTACATTTGCACAGCACGTACAAGTGCAACATTCATACTTATGTATGTGAACAGTCATACTGGATGCAGCAGGGATACCAGCACACAAGTCTGAACACACATGTATTTGTAGAAGCATGATGGTGGTGTTCTAAAGAATGCTCTAAGTGACATTTCTTTTCCAAACAGATTATAACAGAAGGCGGCAATATAAAGAAAGAAGTGACAAAAGCCAAGCCAGTGAGCTGCTGGGAGCAGAGCTCTGCTGCTCTCTGCCGGTCACAGCCCAGACTAACAGAACTTGGGCAGCCTGCATTAACGAAAAGGAAAACAAAAGCGAAAATACAAGCTCTTTTTGTTTGGACTCGGGTAACATTTTTGAATGGCATTGACAGACTAAACTAATTTAATACCTGTCTACTCTGATAGGTCTTTATTAGGAAGAAAGTTATGATGAATGGTAGCATATTGGAATCACCAATAAGAGCAATAATAAGCAGGACACAACCACAGAATTGCTAAGGTTGGTCATCCTCCAATCCGACCCCCTGCTCAAAGCAGGATCCACTAGAGCATGTTGCTCAGGACAAGGAAAGCCTCTTCCATATTTCTCTAATACATGACTCTAAGGATATTTTTCCCAGTTTCCTTCAAGATAATTTTGCACTTCCTTCTAGAAAGATACAAATTTAAAAGTCAGGGGTCATGTTCCTTCTGTGACAAAGTTCATAAAATCTTCACAAGGTCAGGACTTACCTTTTCTCTGTATTTGGCTAAAACAAAAATGCATGATGCAAAGCCCAAGAGAAAGTTCTTCCTTCAAGTTCTCCTCTGTCAATCTACACTGACATGCTATTGAGCCCACCAGCTAAACTACCATCGATAGTTAAGCCTGTTGCTGAAATTCACTGTTTGCTTGTTTGTTTCATCTCTACCATCTCTGCGATGTAATGCTGTTAGCTGCCTGTTAGTTTTCAAAATGGTCAGTCCAAATCCATCAGACTGAATAATAATTAGGCACATTAAAATTACCAGGATATTCAGAACTAACTCTTGCACCATTCTATCCTCCATACTTAAGTTCTTTGAAATTTTTTTCACTGTACTAGCTTTCCTACTCTTTATATAATTTGAAATCCAAGTTACTTCTCATTGCAAGATATCAATTCAGAAAAGAGCTCATTACTAGCTGTTAAAAAAGGAACTTCCCCACATCTCAAAATATTTACGGTGCTTCCAGCTTCTGCAATAACAACCAGTATGGAGGAAAATCATCCTGACTCCAGAGATCAATGTGCAGGCTCACCATCCAGCTATTGCTCTAACACTTGAACGACTCTTATCAAAAAAGGTCTGCTTACCAGAATTCTTAATACAAGCATTTAATTATTGCTCAGATTGGTAAGTAGCCTGTTGTTATACTCAGCAACATCCATATAGACTGTAAAGTTTTGCGTCTAAATGAACACATGTAAACGTGCCATGGCTCACACGCTCTCCATATACATACACATACCGTACTCAGGAAAAGTTAATGAATGCTTTTAACAAGTTACTACAGATAGTTCCATTTTAATTCATCACCTAAATCATAAAACATAATTTTAAAAGCTCTTAAACATTAAGCATTGAAATATTTAGGAATCAAGTAAGCCCATTAATATCTTCTAGCATTAAACACTTAAGATCTTTTCTCAAACTGTAATGAATTTTCAGCATTTAAGTAACTTTGGCTCCATTCATATCTGTTTGTACATATATTTCAATAATACTTTTTCTGAACTGTCACACAGCAACCACTACCAAAACAAAATAAAATCAAGCTCTAGCTTCACCATTAGCAAGATCTGCAGGAACGTATAAAGCATGTCCAATATGGGGGGGAAGACAGAAAAAGCTAGATCAATGCTGATTCCGTTCCTCAAAGTTCGCACAAACTGAAAAGGGTGAGACTTGCTTCTGATGGATATGGGTCACAGGCTGGTTCCTTGTCTACCCATCAATACTACAAATTAACAGAATGTATACAATTGAACAAATATTCCAGATTTTATGAAATGCTGCTAAATCCAGATTTTAAATAAACTCAATCTGAAAAAAAACCAGTAGAATGCATACTGAAATAGGAGGTAGCATCATAAACAGTAACATAAATTGGGGAACACATCCAGAGAGATATGGAAGGGATTGTGTTGGGTGATATTAAAAACATATTACTACCTATCTAGAAAGAGAGGAATTTATTTGGTGCATAATCTCTGTTCTTACTGAACCTAGAAAAAAGACAGTGAAAGCAGTACAGAGTTATAGACAGGGAAGAGGAAGTTTAAAAGTATTAGACTCCAGCAAAGAAAACCACTACCACTGAAAGCACAAAATAGAACAAACATAAACTAAATGTGTTTTTAAAATGTAACTCTAGATAACACCATCTGCATTGGAAGCTGCACAATGACATTGAAGAACGCTGGTATTTTTTGTTCAAGGAAAGTGAACTCTTAGGACTGACCCAAGGCCAGGTAAAGCTAGTTTGGGTCTTTCTGTTAAAATTTCAGAGAGCTTTGAGTAAGAGCCTTTCAGTTACAACAATGAAGACTTCCCACATTTTATTCAATTATTTATGGAAATAAATGTTTCGGGTACTGCATTAAAAATAGACTAACTGAACACGACTTACCTTGTCAGATGCTTCGGAAGCAAGAAGGTTAGTGGCAAGAGTCTGTAGTTTCTGATGCGCCACGTTTTTCAGAGCAGCCAGACTACGCCTAGTCATGGCCTGCTTCAGGTTGACGGCGGGATGGCTCAAGGAGTCCACAGCCGCTGGGACTGCCTCATCACAGGCATTCAGGATTTCCACTGCTGTTATTCCCATCACACACCTGTCCAGTGCACCTGCAAATATTTTGAAAAGCATGAGTTTAAGCAGAAACCACTGTGTTAACAGCTATTTGTAGAACTAACATTCCTAAAGGGATGGAATTTCCCTGAATTTCCATGAAGCTGAAGTGTGCAAGGAATAAACATATTAACAAAAACCAAGACAAGTTTAAAAAAGCTCCAATGTGATTCTGTGCTGACCAGACAGTGATGACTGCAATTGCTCAACATTTTTAGTGGAAGGCTGTTTTCAAACATTGAATTCCCCCTCCCACCCAACTACCTGTGTGGATTAGATTTTCCACAATGGATTTCAGGTTCCTCTTTGCCTCCTAGAGCTTCAATAAAAAACAATTCTCACCTAGTTTTCACAATAAGCTGCAAATAATATTCAGACATTATTGCAGGTTTGTGGGTTTTTTCTGAAGTGACTTAAGGAGTTAAAAGGTAATTACATATTGCATATATTTTGATGCATTTTTTCCTCACTTATTCCCGATCAAACATCACAAAACTTTCTAAGACAAAGCTGTTTTTATTTTATGCCTTCTTGCCCATTCTGTTAAGGCTCATTTTTAGTTTCTTCTAAACTAAGTGTTAGTCCCTCTAACAAAAAAAAACCAACCAAAAAACCCACAAACCAACCAAAAAAATCCCAGAGCAAACAATAGAAAAACCAAGACAAACACTGTTTTCACTCTACAGATGAGGAAACTATTGTAGATTCAAGGTACTGCACTTCTGCACCAAGCTTTGAAGAAAACTGCTGAGGAAGCAGGGTCACTAATAAACTGAGAGAACACTACATGCGCAGCAAGCACTTTAAGTGGTCTCTCTAAAGATAAGTAGGAGAACATTTAAGGGTATGATAGCCACAGCAAGCTATACTTCTCCAAAACTAAATAAGTTATTCCAAATACTAAAATATGCATTTAAGTAAAGCTTATACAATCTAAAAATTTTGTGAATATGTGGAGTGCTAAGTTTCCAAATATAAATGTGCAAAAAAAATTTTAACTCTTCTCTCCGATGCAAGTTACACAGAACTATAACCAAATACATATATATATATATAAAAATTGTTTAATCAACATCTTTGAACTTAATCGTACCAGTATCCATTTGCCAGACGTACACAGACCCATCTGAACATCCTACCACCAAATAGTCATCAGAAGGCCTCCATTTTATTACTTGAATAGGGAAAAGGTGACGGGATGCCAGCATGATGCATTTTTTCTCCCGCAGACTCAGAAGACCAACTGAGTGATCACTGGCAACAGAGCAAATACAGTGCTGGACTCTTGCCTAATAAAAGAAAAAAAAAAAAAGAAAAGAAATCTTAATCATAATGCAGAGCGTTTGCATTTAATAATCTCTTCTTCAGTGGGCCAAGCATGGTGATCAACAACCTATTTTATAAACAAAAACCAGGCACGTAAGTCTATGGATAAACTCACTGAGGTCACCAGAAAGAGTATTTCCCTTGCAGAAATTCTCCTGAAGACAACCTCTTGCATATCA
Source organism: Astur gentilis (assembly GCF_929443795.1). Taxonomy (NCBI): domain Eukaryota; kingdom Metazoa; phylum Chordata; class Aves; order Accipitriformes; family Accipitridae; genus Astur; species Astur gentilis. Next base: position 88,661,199 of record NC_064919.1, on the reverse strand, counting down.
AAGAACAAATAGGTATTAGAACCTGTTTTGTTGAGCAAAAAAAGAGAAACCATAGTTTTCAAGTAAATCGATGTCATTTTGTTCATTAAATTCTACCTACTCATCCAAGTTACAAAAGACAAAATTGCCTTTAAAACCCATGGGCTAAGTGTTAGGGAATGCTTGGCCGTCACATTCGCAAACACCTTCAGGGGAAAGACTGCTTCCATGTTGTTGAAATCCTCTCCCACTGTTAATGCTGGGCATCATAAAATGCCAAGCATTTCCTTAGCTAGCTAGGTTTTAATATCTAGGTTTTCCACTGTTTTTAATCTTTTATGTAGCTAAAACATGATGCACACAAAACCAAGATGAACAGAACAAACTTTTTTTATGTGTCTGCAAGAGTTATACATTGGGTCAGTGCTACATCTTCAGTATTTCATATTAAATTCATATTCTCAAGAAGGATTTGAGGAGCTGTACCATTTATACAGAGTTTGAGACAGGTTATCAGACATATCATGTAAAACTTACACTACAGTTTTCTGGTGGAACTAGAAGCTGTGTAATTTCTCCACCATGTACACAGAAGATATGTTTCATCTCTCCAGAAAATATATCCCATATGATGACTGAGAAATCCACACCACCTGAGATCAAATACCTTTGATCATAACGAGAAGAAACCTGATGAGGATACAACAAACACGTAATTTTGTTTCGATGGCCTCGGAGAGTCCGGTGAGGTGGCCAACCTGAGAAATTGGGTAAGGGGTGAAAAGAGGAAACGAAAAAAGAGAGAGAGAGAGAGGTAATTCAGTAGAACAATTAACAATCCAAACCACTGTTCTTGATTAAAAAAAAAAAAAGCCACAAACAAAAAAACCAAAAAACTCCAGACATACTGCAATTTTTGACAGAAATTCTTATAAAATTAGCTTTGTCTTTTTTTAAAACGTTCATAATTTTTTCTACTGGACATAGACTGAATGATTCATTTTGTTTTGCTGTACATCCTCACTTTGAAGTAATTCAGCTTTTTGTAAGGGTAAGAACCACCAACGCTTATTTGCAGAATGATGTATCAACTCTGAGGCAATCCAGCTTCATATTAAGAAAAAAAAATTTGTATAAAGTTTTATACAGTAAATCAGTTACATAAAGGAAACGGTACAACCAACAGCCTTGTATATAACTGACAAGCTCATACTTGTATTCACAGAAAAATATCTACATGTCTTTTTCATTTATTAGCATTTGTAAAATCAAACCCCAAAAGTATTAAAATAACATTATCTGGAAACAAAATATACAACAGCAGGCCAAGGTATAACACTCAACTAACTACACAATACGCAAAGAGGAATTCTCTGTTAGATGTGTTATTTTCTCCACGACAGCTCCATAGGCACACCGATAGCCCAGCTGAACGCAGTGCCCAGAACAATTCTGAGAGAGAGACGGGAGATGTCCCTTGCCATATCTTTGCTACTGCATCTCAAAAACCCAGGAGAAATATCCAAAGCTTTCCAGTGAAGGGACCTTGCCCGAAATTGATGCAAGCTGGCCACAGTTAATTTATTACATGGATTTCTCATTAAGTAGTAGAACACCAAAACTTGTTAAGAAAACAGCAATATGATTTCTACCTGTAAAATGACTTAAAGCTCACTTTGTGAAATTATTTCTTACTTCAGTATATTGCGTGACAGACACACTGTAATCCAACTGTGCTTTTCAGAAGCTTATTTGCATACCTCTCCTAAGCATATGCTCTCCTTGCAGCAGCTGAACTATAGCAGTTTGTGTTGCTGGCACAATAACAATGCTTCCATCTTCACGACCACAAACCAAACGCCCATGTGCTGGGATATACACGCTGGCTGTAACTTTAAGTGGTTCATTGATGTTTGGTATTAAGCTTAGTTGGTCTATAATCCCAGCAGGGCGAGGAGTAAGTTTATCAAAAGCTTCCTGGAGGGATACTGAAGTTGTCGTTTGCAGTCCTGTTTAAAAAGAAAAGGAGAAGGAAAAAAAAAAAAGTGGCAAAAAAAAAAGCAAGGGGTGAGGTGGGAGGAGGATTTAAAAAAAATAAAATCAAGAATGGAAATTAGAAAAGCTTTTCTGAAAAAATATCAAAGTTTAAATACACCATGTTACAACGCTCTGTTCAAAGTAAATGGTACATACTGGAGATTAATTTACTGACTGAGTGAAGCTACAGCAACACATGGAAACGATATATGAGAGAACTGGAAAAGGATATGATTTAAGCTACACTGGCAGGCAGCAATGACTATAGCTAGTATTTGGAATAAAGCAGTTAAATTGTAATAACTGAAAAATATTCAGAGTCAATGAAGATTTTGATCATATATGAAAAAAATAAAGTTACTTTAACTCTTAAAAAAACAGCTGCATGGATCTGTAGGAAAAGCAGCAGTGCTTTACTCAGCAACAAAATACATATTAAAAAAAAAAAAAGAGATGCCCATTAAAAGACTTGGCAACAAAACTGTTAATTAGGTATACCTTTTGCACTATCTTGTTGTTCAAGAGTATCAGGCACACTCCAAATACACAGTCTCCCTGAAGAGTCTCCTTGGATTAACAGCTTATAGGAAAACTCCCTATGTCCACAGAAAAATCGAGTAACTGGAGGACATATTAGTAGCTGTTAAAAAAAAATAAAAAATTAACAACTTCAGAACACATGCAAACCACGTACTGATCTCAAAATTTACTTTCCCCACATAAACCTCTGTACCTTTTAAAAGCAGGACAAAAAAAATAGATACTTTATGCTTTATCTTTCTTACAGGAAGAAGAATAAATACAGCAATATGAATCAGAAGAAACAAGTCACAAGTTTAGGGGAGAGGAAAAAAGATTTTTGTACATATTTGGTTTTGTTCTAAGTATATTCATATTTAGAATATTTTATATATGTGTGTGTGTGTGTATTCTAAAATTGTTAACATTCTAATTGCAGTGGTGAGCTGAAGTTATACCACTCAGTAAGGAACATGATCCACAACAAAAGTAAAAAAGTTTTAGTATTGATTGACAACAACAACAAAAAAATCAAATATATAAATGTTTCAATGTCCAAATTTGGCAACAGGTTAAAAGGTTAAGATAAAAAAAAGGATTCCTACAATAGTCTTGTAATAACAGCATTTGTAAATCAGACAGTTACTTCTACCTCATAGTATAGGTGTAAGTACTAGATATACCATACAGCAGTCTTAGATATATTAGTTTATAACAGATAAATACAATAGCAGTATTATAGCAGTTCACAATACAGTACAAAAATGAAGTATAGCTCAAAGAGGACTTAGGCCTATGAAATTTGATTTTCTTTACTTCGCAAGGATTAAGCTTTCAAATTCCAAGTTGTGATTCTAAAAGCTCTTGCTCAATTATTACCTAATCATCATGCACATCACAACTCAACTTCTAATTCTCCAGGCATTGATAAATGATAACGTGTCAGTATACAGGAACTGAAGATTCACTTGACCAGAGACTAACCTCTGCATTTATTTGAAAACCAACAAGAACCAAACCAAACAGCAGGGAAATTGTATCTGTCTACTTTCGCTAAGAAAAGAAGAAATCCTAAAGGTCTACTTTGAAAGAGAAGAACTTGTCATGATGTATGCATGTTTCAGCTCCCTAAAAGAGAAATGCAGTCCATAAAAGAAACTCCAAAGAAATATATTTTACCTGTTTATCTGCTCTGTCCAACACACTGTACAATAAAGGCGGAATTAGATTTTCTACTGCTTTCCCCACATCTCTGCGAAATGAATCGCTAGCTGGTAGACAGCTGGGTTTAAGAACAAAGAGAAAGGAATAAAATCCCTTGTATTACTAGAGAGTGATCACTACATCACTACCTAACTAAATAATACTAAGCAAAAGCAACCCCCAAGCCCTTAAACATTACATTTTTTGCAATTGTTAACACCGTGTATAGCAGATCATTACTCTAATTTTAATGTACAGGGTATGCTTCATCAATTAATAACTGCACCAAATGTGTCCAGCTCAGTTCCCCCACACATTCAGAACTGAAGGAAAAAAGAATGAAGGAAGCCTGGCTTTAGGTCTGCTTTAGACTTCAACACACCTGGCCTCAGACGCAGGACCAAAACACACCAAACCCAGGGATTCCTCTGACAGATCACCAGATAGATCTGCTTGCATCCGTATGCTCTGATCACTTAAGAGGGTGAGAAAGGAGTTCTCACCTGATTTATGTGAGAATATTCAAGGATCTCCAAGATAAAACTGTATCTCTACCCAGAACAAGATGTTTGCATGTCATGAAGATGTCAGAAGAAAAGTTTTTTATTTTACTTTTGTCATTCTACATTTATTTAACCTCTTTGATACCTAATTTTAAATTAATTTTGTATTTTCACATTTATGTGCACAAACTCAGCTGTTCATGCCTTCCCTTCACGGGCTGGAAGAGTATTCTGTTACAGTAATACAATCGTCATTTACATTCTACTCCATACAGAAAAATCTTATTTCTTCCTTATGTAGACCTGGTTAAGGAAATATTTAAGTTAAATTTTATTTTATGACACTTGTTCAACAGCAAAATGCACCTCTTCCCATCAAACAGCTCCAGTAGGAAGCGAGAAAGAGTGTAGTATCAGAAAATAGTGAAGCAATCTCGGTTGAGGCAATCTAAATTACTGAGCATTACTTCAACAGGATACATTTAGGGGACACACACTTTAAAATATGCTCATGGAATACTAGTTTCTGCAACATCCATATGATTTTGTAAGAAAATAAAAGCCAAAGATACTCAATATTTCTTCAAAGTTGCTCATGTTTCTATCTCAAAATAATAAATAAATGGAGTATTTCATTGTTGAATACCTCGCTGGTAATTTATATATGAAACTCTGTCCATCTTCCGTCCATACAATCACTTTATCAGCTGACACAAAGTCGCCACCAGTCCAGGTCTGATCGTTTTCACTAGGGACTGAACATAAGAGGGAATAATCTCCAGCATCAAAAACCTGAAAAGAAACAGCAAAGCCTGTTGTCATTAACCAATTACAGATTAAAATACCTAGAGAGCAGCTAATTTCGATTTCAATATAGACACATTAAAAGGACTTAGAGTATCTTGATCTAAATGTCTTACTGGCAATTTAATTAAATCAGTTTTTACAGTGAAAAGCAGCCAGGTGTTGTTCAGCTAGCTTGCCTTACCCTCCAGTATTTGGAACACACTACCAACAATGACCGCTGGGTAAATGCACAGAAAGAAATGCTTTGACAGTTTTGACAATAAATAGGTTTTGATTCCTCTTCAAATACTGGTGTTGTATCCTAAAAACAAACAAACAAAACCAACATTAAATTAACTGCATTTTATTTAAAATTATAAAACTGAAATTAAATAGAGCCATATTACCTTATTATAGAACAACATCTTCAAAAAAGGCATTTCTTGTTGGTTTTAAATTTACTCAAGTCAAGAGCTTGTCAATGTTTCTGTAAATTTTAACTGAAATAAATGCTTATGTTTTATTTTGATACTCTATGGGTATATCATACCTTGAATACCAACTCTCCTGTGATAAAGAGTCAAGTCTGCAGACTCTGTCACAAGTACAAGAGTAGCAAATGTGCAGAAAAGCAGAACTGAATAAGTGATAGGTAAGAAATTGGCTTGTAGAGACAGACAAAAATGCAACCAACAGGAGGTTATCACTTTTATTTAGAGAGTGTAGGTGTATAGCTATAACCAGGCACAAGGACTGATGAGCACACCAGCAGAGCCGGAGAGCTGAACTGCTGAATACACAAGCCCATTCCCTTCCTCACGTCTCAAAGTTTTCAGCTGTAGACTGACCCTTGGCCAGAGGTTAAGATTCAGTCACTGCTGACAACATTCATTTGAGATTCAACCTAGCACTACCAAATAGCACAGGATCTTAATCATTTAGCCCAACACCCTCTACTGAGTCCAAGTATCAGACTGATCTACCCCATTGGTGCTGTACCTTGATTAATCTGGGCCCACCTTAAAGCAAAACTTTCTCTTCTGGTTGTATTAAAGATGGCCACTGCTAACCTGTCCAGATCCAGAACACACAGGAACCAGATCACAAACTAATCCTCACTTTGACTGAGCGTCCATCTTCACTCTGACTTGAGATACCTTAAAGGAAGGAGGGACAGTCATGCCATTCATCACCTGAAAAGTCTGTTTTACAGTTATAAAAACCTGGCTGAAACAACAGAATGCATATACCCTGCTGTGGTATAAACAGGAGGCCTACAGAAAGACCTGTCTGCAATGCCAGTCACTTTAACTAATTTCAAAGGGCTCTTCACTTTCATAGAAAGCAACCTTATTTATCGAGATAAAATCAGGATAGCCAGGCAACTAAGGTAGAAGCAGGGACTCAGATGTCCTAGATCACAACTCCTTACTCTGTTACAGATCTCTATGGCAAGACAGTATTTTCCTGAAATATTTCCTCAACTTCAAGATGGGGAATAAGCGTTATGTCCTATACAGAAGCCTTTTAAGTGCTCAGACAACGTGACAGCAATCAGCATCTGAAACTGAGAGTCTCTACACAGAACAACACACAGATGGAAATCGGATAACAAGAAAATACCCAGCTGATTTTTTTTCTTGCTCAGATTGAACTTAGGAACACGACAGAGAATATGCAATGGAAAAGGGACTACGCCATCTCATAAATGCCAGATGGCCAACTTCGAAGGAAAAACCAAACGCTTGTAACAGTTCTTATTCTATTATTCCTCATAAGGAGATCTGCAAGAGCATGTGGTATCCTCTTTCATCACTTAAGTCCAACAAATTCCCCAGCTGGACAGATTAGTGGTGCCTATTTGGTATCATCACTGTCAATGAATTACCTTGCACCCAGATAGCTGAAACGATTCTGAGCTAAGATTCTGCTCACATTTCATTCTTTCAAGGTTCCCCATATCCCAAATACACTAGACAGTGATAAGCTCCTGTTTAGCTACATCTTCGCGTTTCTTACTTTAGTAACAGCCAATACTCTTCACTGCTTACAGCTGCCTTTTTTTTTTTTTGTTGCTGTTAAACATGATGTTAGCTAAAACATTACTAGCTGCATAACAAGGATTTCCAGAAAATGCTTTGAGAGCAACATAATTTCATCAAGTTTGAAGCAAAAAAACATGAATACCACCTCTGTCCCTTGACAAGGTCAAAAGCAAAGAATTCCATTATATTGGTCTTCCAAGCTAATGCAAACTGCATTGCTTTTGCATTATAAATATTCTGGAAATAAACAAGTTCAACAAAAAAATAGTTCATTTATATATCGTAAGGTTATTTTTCCATAGGTGCTAAACAGCCATAGTAAAGTACATCTTTTACAAGAGGTTTCTCTGAATAGCTAATTAGCCGGAGGTCTATGAGACACGTAGCAAATCTCCTTTAAGACTTTTATTCATTAGGACACAGGAAGGCAGGAACTGCCAAGTAACAAAGAGAACTCTAGATAACCCCTAATAATGAATATTCCTAAAAACTGTACTCTGCTCAGCAAACCCTTCAGGCATCTCCACACCTCTCCGTACGTTTCTCAAAGAAAATACTACATTTAATAATAAAATCTAATACTAAATTTAACTATGATGAAATTTTTAAAAAATTTAAGTACAGATATCTTAAGAGCATAAGAAATGCAGCGAGAGAACTTAATCTTAAAAAAAATGAAGCATTGTGATAAAGTCGCTTCTATAACGCCACCACCACATTAAGACCCACACTTCCTATGCAGTACAGGGCAAGCTTTAACTCTGTGACTTATTTCTTCTATCTGTACTATACAGAGTAAACATGTATTTATTAGCATCATCTCTTTCAACTAATGAGTAGTTATACAGCAAGCTCTTGCATTTTTGCCTGTACTGAATAAAGTTATGCATGCAGTACAGCACCTCATCAGTTTGGAAAGTTAAACATTACTGTAACAATCTTTGTTACTAAATTCCCTTTGGAACTCAAATCTCCTGTGGAATGTAGTATGAGATGACTTAACGAGAGAACAGGACTTTTAAAGGGGAAAAATTAAAAGGAAAACATTTGTATATTAACAAGAATATTTGTACATTAACACAAATCATTAAATGGTACCAAAAAAAAGATTTGTAGAAATTGGAGATTATCCTACTCCTGATTTTGAAATAAGTTCTCTGAGTCTAATCTTTCTCATGTTTGGAGTTCTGCTGGTAACTTGAGGAATCAGTAAAGCAAAATTAAGGAAGTTGATTTTCAAATGGCAAAGAGCAATAACAGCATAATATCATTAGGTAGCTGGAAGAACAGGAAACAACATTAATAGAAGTTCTCCCTTCATCAAAACAGGAAATATCATTAATTCAAAAGCCTTTGTTTACCTGCATCCGACTAACTTCAGAGGTTATTATCCATACTTTCAGGATGCCAGTCACTGAAACTGCTACAACAGTATCCTCTGGGGAAAAAGAAACATTAGGCTGATAAGTACAAGGACGTCTTCATTTTGTTGCACACTTGTGCTTATCTGAGTACAAAAATATACTGAGAGTCCCTCAACATTAAAAGTTTACCAAAACATTCCTGAAGTGTTTGCTTCAAAATCAAACGTTTATTTGCAAAGTGGTATTCCAGAAGCACATATGCACATGCACAGATCCCATGGGTTTGTGTTTAAATCTCAATTAATACTCAGGGCTCAAATTAAATGGGGGAAGGGAAGTCACAGTTGTTTCTAGTATTGCTATCACACATTGTGGGTTGTCCCATCACTCTCCCCAAAGGCAAGGGGTTACTCTCCCAAGAGGAGAGATTTGTTGCTTATGCCTAGCTGTCTGCCCACACCAGCCTGCGAGGACACTGAAGTTTAATGGGAAGCATGCTCTAGTTATACAGCTGCCCAAGCATCTCTTGGCTGAGGGTTCCCAAAGGGCATCTCTGCAAAATTATTCCATTAGAGTTACTACCTTCACAAAACCCAAAGTATATCAAGTGCTAGTCAAACTTTCTAGACATTCCTGTTTCTACGAGACAAATCTGGTGTAAGAACAAAATCAAAGGGGTAACTTCTTGATTACAGTATAAAAGCAATTACAAAACAAGAAGTAAAATTAAAAACAGTAACAGGAAATGCTTAATACCAGAGTTCACTTCCAGTTGTTCCAGCAACTTAAATGGTGTGGGGATAGCAATCAAGCTTTCCCTTCCAGGACTTCAGGAACACTCAGTTTACAACTCTGTCAGCCTTAACTCAAGATAAAAGTCTCTCCTTTTTGTAAGGATCATCTTCCTTAATGTTCCCCAAACCTCTTAGGAATTACAGTCTCCACAACAGGAAAACCTGAGTGAGACACCTCTCCAACTCAGCTGCCAGAATTTAAAGCCTAACAAATTAACACAAACTAGCAGAGCAAAACAGATGTGTGGACAGGTATCACTTCAAGCCATGTCAACTAATCCACCACCAAACATGAGCCGGCTCACATACCTCTCCACTAAACTGACTGTCATCACTTTTAGAAGTTCCTCCCTCTAGAGTCTTTAGGTTTTTTATTGTGTACTTTAATCAGCATATTCCTTAAACACATTTCCTACAATAATAGCTTTGAAAATGTTATGACGGCACTTTTTATAAGCTACTAATCACAAGAAATACTCATAGTACGTATATATCTTGTCAAAAATTACAACGTTTGGCTTGCCAAATGATCTCGATATATACTATACATCACATCAGTAATGCAGATGACAGCCTTAGCATTTAGAGTGCTTGCACCCCTTCCTTCAGTCTCATGGCAGTTTCCAGGCTTTTGCTGTCAGAGTGCTCTCCAGAACTCTTTCTCAATTCTCAAAGAGAAAACAAGTTATCATCCTAATAGAATATGCTTTAATTAAAAAAAACCCAACACCAAAACACTCTTCCCGTAGGAAGGTTCCTTGTCCTTCAGGTTTCTGCAGATGCACACGCTGAAGATGACAGAACTTAATCTATCTAGTAGGTGAACGTGGATCCTGATGAGCACACACACACAGGGCGACTTGGCTAGATTTTAGGTTCTGTTCATCAGAAAGCAGTTACATTTTAGCCAGAGCCAAAACTGTCATTTGATGAAACAGCAACAAAGATAATACTGCATAGATACTAACTAGCCTCTTTTTCAGGGACTAGAAATAGCCATATATACTTGCTTTTTGGAAAGGTTAGCACTTGCTGGGTGTTGCCCAAGATCACAGGGAGTAATGTTCTAATTCCTCCCCAGGTCCTTGAAAAAGTTGAAAACAGTGTTTCCCTCACAGGGAGGCAAAGCCTTAACAAAAGCAAGAAAAATAATTACCTTGTGTCCTATTGGATCGAATGATAGTCATTGAGCTGATCCAGTCAGGAGATATCTTTGATAATAAAGAATAAAGAACTTCAAGGCTAGTAGCATCCACAACAAGAATTTCTGGATAATGCCCATGGCATAATAATCTTCCTTCACGCTGAGTCCCAACTGTAAACTGATAGAACTAAACGGATATTAACAAAATACAAAAATTATCCTCCTTGTGACACATTGGCTACTTCATTTTTAATCAAAATCATAACTTCATAAAAATATTCTAATGCCTATATGTTTAGAAATTACTATTCTGCACTAATGAGGGGAGCTTTTTGCAGAGGCCCCCTTGCTCCTGTTCTCTTCCCAAGGCAATCCTTACCCTGTACACCCAGCTCTCCTGTGGCTGACAGAAGCCTGCCTCAGCCTTCCCTGCTAAGATCATTCTCATGCTCCCACCTGCCCTGGCAGTACTCCTCCAAAAATTTTCTTTCCAGCCTCTCTTATTAACTATGATACATTTTTTCAAATGCTGAAAAAATGCCCTAGGGCATTTGATGATACAGCATAAACTACATAGGAGATACTGAAATATGCATATAATGTCATTATTAAGCTTAGAAACAAACAAACCAGCTTTGCTTTGATAACTGATCTATAGTTATCCATGCATTACAATATAGAATAGGACCTCTGAAACATACACAAAGTACTAACCTGTATGCCAGTATGTGTGCAGGCTAGTTTAGTAAACTCTATGCATCTCCCATCATTCACATCCCACAGACACATCTCCCTGAAATATAAAAGGCAGATTAAAACTACATGGAAAATATTTCAATTGCCTGAGAGTCGAAAAATCATTTACATCAGGAGAAACTTAACCATTTGAACCATTTGTTAGTGACTATATGAATTGTAGTTAGATAAAGGAAACTCAAAAGCAACTTGAATTTCCACTCCTTCTATGTGAATCTAGACAACCTCTTCTTCCCTACAAAGATAAGGGAAACAAGTGAAATGCCAAGGTTCATCATAAACAATCAATATTAAGTAAACACAAGTATACAACAGAGAATTTCTCACTTCTCTCACAAATGTTTCAAGTCATTACACACTTCTGCTGCATCCCTAAGTCATCCAAAGATTAGCTTGCTTCTTCCCCATTTGTGAGGAAGAGAACAGCATTACAGAAAACCGAACTGTGTCAGGTGGCAGTGAACGCTGCGGGTTTTTCTGAAGGCCCAGGCTGTTGAGAGGTGGAAGCATCCCCTGGTACTCTTCAGCACTTGCAAGACCAAACTGAAAGCACTGAACAACAAATTATAAATAGTACCAGTAAATGCTTTTCTGACTTGCCTTATGAACAAAGATTAGTTACCTTTATTAATTCATTCCAATTAGCAGCCATTCTCCTTATTTACATTACTTGAAAAAAACCAAACAAAACACTTTTTAAAATTTTATATTAAAATTTAATCAGAACAGAATCTGTCAGCTGCTTTCTCAACTTTTTGCCCTTTACATCAGATATATAATTTCACAATGAAAACATATTTTGGTTCTAAATCCAATGGAAAAGTTTACATAGTACTGCAATCACTACAAGATAGAAATTCTAAGTTTTGACACATTCAACTCTCAACTTACAGGTTAGAAGGTTCTTCAGTTATAGTGTTCCCTGCTTTTTCCAGATAAAAACCCCTTTATTTTATTTGGATACATGACAGACCTATACCTGGCCAGCTAAATTTACACAGGCAGAGGTTAAGAAATTTCTTCCTCAAACAGAGTTGAGCAAATCGGCCTCAGCCTGGAGGTCCACCTTTCCATAAACAAAAGAATCCAGACTCAAACTTCTTTCTCCTTTTCTGGTATGCAAAACAAGCTTATGAAAGTCTGTCATTCTAACAGTAAGTTCTGTACATGAATGAAGCAGCCCTCAAGAACGGACTGATGCTCTTGGAAGGAATACCTTTGCAAATACTTCCAGGTCAAATATTCTGCCTAGTTTTCATGGTTTAATCCCAGCCAGCAACTAAGCACCACACAGCTGCTCGCTCACTTGCCCCGCACCCAGCAGGATCGGGGAGAGAATCAGGGGAAAAAAAAAAAAGTAAAACTCATGGGTTGAGACAAGAACAGTTTAATAAAACAGAAAGGAAGAAACTAATAATGATAATAGTAACAATAATAAAATTACATTAATAATAAAAGGACTGGAATATACAAGTGATGCACAATGCAGTTACTCACCACCCACTGACTGATGCCCAGTTAGTTCCCGAACAGCTATCCCCCCAGCCCCACTCCCCCCAGTTTAGATACTGGGCATGATGCCATATGGCACAGAATACCCCTGTGGCCAGTTTGGGTCACTGCCCTGGCTGTGTCCCCTCCCAACTTGTTGTGCCCCTCCAGCCTTCTTGCTGGCTGGGCATGAGAAGCTGAAAAATCCTTGACTTAGTATAAACACTATTTCACAACTGAAAACATCAGTGTGTTATCAACATTCTTCTCATACTGAACCCAAAACATAGCGCTGTACCAGCTACTAGGAAGACAATTAACTCCATCCCAGCTGAAACCAGGACACTAGTGAAAGACAGCTGAGTTGGAAATGTTAACTTTTCAAAGCAAACTTTGAAAAGGTAAAGTGGAAAGGCATACTTTAAAGACAAATTACACATGCATACCACATTAAATGTAAGAGTGTTCAAAGTCTCCATTAGTTTAAGAAGGAATATTATGATGTCTAGTTGCAACTTCTTTCAAAAATACAGTTACTTTTATTCCAGAATAATAGTCTCTGCAAAAGGACCTAATCCATTTTAAACCTATACCTCCCCTCAATAGGTAGCATGTTCCCTGTACTGTTAAGACTCAAGAAAGAGATGCTAAAAATCAGCACTACTATGAGATGGCCTGCCACAGGACAAAAGTGAAGGGCAGCCCATCTTGTTCAATGCAAGTCCATGGAGGAAGATGATTCATTTGTAACTGGAATGCTTATACCTCTACTTGGAAACTCAGAAGCTATTCTAAATTGTTGATAACAACAGTAGTTACTCCAACTCTGTGAACCAAAAATAGGCTCATATTTTGGTGAAAAGAAAGCTCCTGCCTTCCAGAATGACTCTAACACAAGAATAAGTCCATGGCCCATTTCATAGAAACGGCTTGCTGATAATGAGGATTCACTTTCATATAGCCAGCCAGAGTACGAGTGTAGATACAAGGATACGGGGAATGCATCCTCCCCACTCATGGGGGCTGGCCTGGGCTCACGGCCAACTCTGATAAGTTGCTGTCTGGTCTTGAAGAGCTCAAGAAAGTGCTGGAAGCTGTCTTGGCAGGGGCTCCATGTTTCTGCGAGGCTGTTTAAGCTGGGTCCTCTTCCCCGTCCTGTCTGAGCCGCGCTGCCAGCTTGGCCGCAGTGACCCAGACCCCAGCTCCCAAGGGCCACTAACACCCAGGGGCACAGGGGAAAAGCTAAATAACACATGTGAGTTACGAATGACAAAACTAGTTGGTCCCAAAGCTTTGACCTGTAATTTATCAAATTGTGTATCTTTTCAATAAATTAGCCCCAAATCTACACTAAAATATGAGTGCATATTTGTATTGGGTTTGCATGGCAAGGTTTTGGTAGTGGAGGGGCTACAGGGGTGGCTTCTGTGAGAAGCTGCTAGAAGCTTCCCCTATGTCCAACAGAGCCAATGCCAGGCAACTCCAAGACAGACCTGCCGCTGGCCAAGGCCGAGCCCATCAGTGACAGTGGTAGCACCTCGGGATAACAGATTTAAGAAGGGGGGGGGGGGGGGGGGGGGAAGTTGCTGCAGAACAGAAACTGCAGCTGTAGAAAGGAGTGAGAACATGTAAGAGAAACAACCCTGCAGACCCCAAGGTCAGTGAAGAAGGAGGTGGAGGAGGTGCTCCAGGCACTGGAGCAGAGATTCCCCTGCAGCCCATGGGGAAGCCCATGGTGAGGCAGGCTGTCCCCCTGCAGCTTGTGGAGGTCCACAGTGGAGCAGATCTCCAGCTGCAGCCCAGGGAGGACCCCACGCCGGAGCAGGTGGGTGCCCAAAGGAGGCTGTGACCCCGTGGGAAGCCCACACTGAAGCAGGCTCCTGGCAGGACCTGTGGCCCCATGCAGAGAGAAGCCCATGCTGTGGAGCAGGTTTTCTGGCAGGACTTGTGACCCCATGGGGGACCCACACTGGAGCAGTCTGTGCCTGAAGGACTGAATGCAGCCTGTGGAAGGGACCCATGCTGGAGCACTTCGTGAAGAACTGCAGCCCGTGGGAAGGACCCACGTTGGAGAAGTTTGTGGAGGACTGTTTCCTGTGGGAGGGACTCCACACTGAAACAGGGGAAGAGTGTGATGAGTCCTGTCCCTGAAGAGGATGAAGCGGCTGAGACAATGTGTGATGAACTGACTGTAACCCCCATTCCTCGTCCCTCTGCACTGCCGGGGGAGGTAGAGAGAGAATTCAGGAGTGAATCTGTGCTCAGGAAGAAGGGAGGCGTGGTTGGAAGGTTTTTTTAAGATTTGGTTTTATTTCTCATTACCTTACTCTGGTTTGATTAGCAATAAAGTAAGTTAATTTTCCCCAAGTCAAGCCTGTTTTACTCGTGACAGTAACTGGTTGAGTGATTTCTCTCTGTCCTCATCTCAACCCACAAGCCTTTTGTTATATTTTCTCTCCCCTGTCTAGCTGAGGGTGGGAAGTGACAGAGTGGCTGCATGGTGCTTAGCTGCTGGCTGGGGTATAAACCACAATATTTAATTGAAAAGTTAGAGTATTATTTTTTTTAAATTACTCGACTAGAATCCCCATTAATGCCAACTGCATGAAAAATCCTTCCCCCTTCTGCCCTCTAAAGAGTTACTCTGATAAGTACATAAAACCTCTTAAAAAATAAAATGTATTGGCTCACGTATTTTTTCTTAAGGATAAAAATCAAACACTGCAACAGAAATATAGATAAATTGTGTGACAGGTTTCCACATTTTAAAACATGTATTAGGCATCATTTCCTGCCAACAAGCTACACAACTCAAGCTTGCTTTCACTCAAGAAACAGATCTTGGATAAGCAGAGAAAAAGAAGCAAAATATGCATCTACTGTCAACTGAACTGACAAACTCATGCAAGCAAAAAGATGACAGAAATCACAGAAGTGCCTTGACTGAAGGAAATGACACCACATATCTCACTGCCCATCCAAACATAAATCACCTTTAGTGTTCCATATATTGCTTTACATACAGCTGTGTGGTGTCCTGCCGCTGACTCCCACAGTACAACAAATAACAGAGGAAGTCCTCCAGGACTTCAGGCACTTCCCTACACTCCTTTCAGGTCACAAATCCAAAATTCACACCACACTCAGTATCTGCAGTGGAGAAGTCCCACTATTTGGAATATCTACAGACATCATACTAAGCAAAAACTATAGTGTATGTAAACAACCTGATCTCTCCTCTACCCTCAATTTCCATTATTTAACAGATCTGCATATTAATAAACCCTCAGGAAACTCACCCGCTTTCTGATGCACTCACTATATACTGCTTTTCACTGGAAGCAGAGGCCTTTGATAAACAAGTAATTGAGGCTGTATGACCAAACAGCAGAGCTCTGGGATTAATCTAGAATCAGGGAAATAAAATGTGAAGTAAAAATAACATAGTCACTATTACTTAACCAGAATATACATATTCCAGATTTCCATTTTATGTATTATGTAAATATATATCTGTTAATATACACACACACACATATTTAATTAGCATAGCAGTGGATATATAACCTTGGGTTTGCACAGAATGCTGTTATAGTACATGAAAAAAAAAGTTTCTACCTAATACTGCAATACAGATTTGTGAAAAAAAAAGCACTTTGCAAACTCACGCTATCAATATTTTTAAACCATAAGCTGTACTTGGCCCAACTTGAATGAAAAAATTGTGTTGCACTGCAACCATAGTTCCCCCCCCAAACAAGTATTGTTCACAACCCTATACATTCATAAATAAGTTTATATAAAGCCCATGCATAGATTAAAAATAAAAAATAAAACTGTCCTTTATTTGTCCCTTCTATAAAGAACTAGTTGCTTTAACCCCTTCTTTCTTTTTACATATACCAGACATAAACATAATTTATGGGGGTAACTCAGACACTGAAATTTTTATGTATTCATTATAAACTTTTCCTGAAGCATGTTGCATTTTTTTTTTTTTTTTAACAAGAAAGGATTGTTTCACTATTCCATTCCAAGAGTTTAAAACTCTTTGTACCAAGGCAAACTACGAGATCATATTCAAAAGAGACACTTGCAGATTTCAACTCTAGGGCAGCCACTGGCATAAAACAATTAATTATCAACCTTTGTCTCTGCTACAAGCCTTTTTCCTCTTTCAGTTACCATGTGAAAAAAAATGGTTGAATAAAATAACCACCTTAAAAAGTTCTCCAAGTACAGTCTTCTGATCACTGGAATCTGTTTTTACAAAACAATTAAGCAGCTAAGCCTGAAAGTAACAACTAGTTTAAAGCAGTTCCAGAAAAGAGGAAGTAATTACTTAAAAAAATTACTGCAGGAGCAGCAACGAAGTTCAAGAGCAAAAACATCTCTTTCTAATCTGAAATATTCATTAAGGGAAGCACTTGTGTCAATCCAGGCCTCATGAGAGGGAGGAAGAAAGGACAAGTGAACAGGGCGTAGAGAGAACTGAAGACCAAAATAGATACAATATCAAAGAATGAAATAATATGGGCAACAATGATACACACTTTAAACACACAAAAAGCTAAGATTATACAGACTTTAGTCTTACCTCTAAATCTAAAGAAAGGTCCCAGAGACATATTTGTCCATCATGGCACCCTGTGACGATCATCGAAGCATCCTCCATGAGCAGCAGGGTGGATATGCAGTGCGTGGGGGCTTTACGACCCCACAGGACGATAGGCAGAACGAGGCTGTTCCCTGCCATTTTGCTTACGCGCCTGTCAATTTAATCAAGATAATAAATATTACATCTCAGCAGGTATGCCATTCCTGCACTTAGCATGTTCTTATCCTCACAAAAACTTAAAAAATTAGTCTGAAAGTGAGAGTACTTTTGAAAAGTGTGTAGTCATCTGGAGTAAGCTCCAGAGCCTATTTTTCACTAAAGGTTGTTGAAAACCTACAAATGCCTACGATCAGGCATATAGTAGCTGCTGCAGCCCTGGGACTTAAAGCGCTTGTTACTTTGAAATTATTCTAAAAAGGGTGATTTTGGCAGAAGTATGTGTGTGTATAGGAATATGCTGTTTGGTACCTATACGTGCAGGGACACGCTACTTTGAAAAGTATCTTTTGCAAAATGTGTAAGAAATCAAAATTGTGAAGTTACAGTACTACCACAGTTCACTGTATTTTTCAAGTGACTGTTTAAAGAATGTTATTTAATCCATACATGAAGATGAACAAATTCCCTGTTGAGAGAAGAGGTGAGATGGTATACTGTAATTTATTTGAAAAATGGTATATATAGTGACTATGTTTCTTCCCTATAAAATGTTTTTGAAGTCACTTCAGACTGTCAAAGCCAAAAATTTCTTGGTGACTGGGAAATAGAGAACAAACATGTTTGAATCATAACTTCAGAGAGAATGAAGACATTGTAGAAACTCAAGTTGTAGTAATAAAAAACAGTTAAGAGGATTACCACAAGATTTAAACACCAAAACAAACCACTGTTTTTGTTAGCAACATTCTGAGCTTGCCAACCACTTAAACATTTTTATTATGTACAATCCTTGAATCCCAGTTTGCTTATACTGAGCTTGTCAATGTATTGTCAGTTCTCCGGCTGGCCAAGGGCCAACGCAAGCAGCAGCTCTGGGGACTGCCTGCCTGCACCCCCGCGGCAGGGAACACAAGAAAGTCCATGAGCAGGAAAAGGAAACTGTAAATACAAGACTTTCTTTTGCTTTCCAGGTAACTGACTGAGCTTATGATTGTTTGGGGTATACTTTTGGGGTACATTCTACATTTAATAAATAAAAAAGCTAGAATTTAAGGTATATTTTGATTGCAGCAATGGTGAGTTTATAAAAGACCTGAAAGATCCATTCCAGTTACTATTACTCTCTCAGAAACAACTGAAAAATGGTACATGTAACCATCAAGCAGAGAAAATATGTCAAGAATGACTGACATTTTCTTATGGGTCTCTTATTCTGGATTCAGAGTTGTAGGAGTTTACTTCACTGCGGTAAAAGTTTGAGTTATGGAAAGTTATTGCTTGGAGCATTTAGTGATAAATGAATGGGTGAAACGTTTGTGTTAAATAAACAAATGCTCCTTAGGTACTATCTTGTGGAGGTTTATGTTCTGAACTTACACAGCTCAAAACAGAGCAGAATCTCTGATTTAGAGGAGTATAAACATATCAAACACAGGCAGGATTCACTAAAGACATTTTTTAAAAATATGTATTTTCCTGTCTTTCTATAGATACATATTCTTCTAGCTTGAGCAACCCAGCAATATTTGCATTTGTTCACAGATATGTAAACTTATTTTACAGCTCTTCAGAAGAGGGGAAAAAAAATTCTGAATTATGACAGAGGAAAAATAAAGGTCATCCTGAATCTAAGGTTCACTACAACTGCACTTCTCCACTGCGACAACCACAGTTCCCCTTTGTGTCCCCATGATGCTCCGATTGGACAACAGCAATAGTTACAAGGAACTAACTAGTAAACGAGTAGAGTCATGCCGACCCACTGTCCAGCTATTGCCAAATACCACACCACAAAATAATCCCACCTGTCCTTTTACCAAAGGAAGCACAAGCATGAGCTCCAGATTTCCATGGAAGTTGTGGGAATTTAATCAAGTAATCTTCAGTTCCACTGAAAACTATCATGCAAGGTTTAGCAGCTGTCCTTTGAGACAAACTCAAATTTGATATAAACAGAGACAACTACAGAGATCTTGCTTGCACCAACCATGAACTTGACTTTTTGATTTTACATTACCCTGGCCATTCCCAGCAGTTGCTCCCACACTTAAACAAGTGCTTTCTGCATCAAAAATATCTTCCATTTCAAAACATTGGTTTTTACTATGCTACATGGAGTTCAACACAAATTAATGTCATCTCTCACCTATATAAAAATTACAGTGCAATTTCTACAAGAAAGTAGGTTTTTTATTAATTTTGACAAATGCTGAATATACTCCTAGTGCAACCAACCTCTGCAGCCAGAGAAATCGAACATGATAATGTACATGGAAAAATGGGGGAAGGGAAGACAGCAAGAGCAGAATAATGAATAGCTAAGTATTACAAACTGTAAAACAGCTTACAGGGCCAGCTGGACATAGCAATCCTCAAACTTCTGAAAAGTGAGAGATGCATTATGGTTTTTCACAAAATCTGTATCATAAAAACAGTAATTTCACTTACTATGAAGTGCCATTTTATGCCAACTCTTTTCTCACATCCAATTAATCTATCTTTATCAACAATTACTTATTTTAGTCAGAGTTGTTATTTAATGAACAAGTATAAATAAAGACCAACAATCAAGCATTTAATCTACTGCAACATACTAAAAGCTACCCTGGAACTAGTAGTTGTAAAACATGCCTGTAAATGTAGTGTTAATTGTTATGCAATGGTAGATCAATTGTTCTGTCTGGATGATCACAATACAGAACCATAAAATAATGAAAAAATTTTAAAGAATCTGGTGACTTTACCAAGAGCTACAATTCTAAAAAATTATTGCTTTAGAGTGAAATAACCATAAAAATATAGTGAAAAACAGAAATAAAGTGTTGGGATGCAATACAAAAATATGCAAACAACAGCAACAAAAATGACCAAAACAAACAATCAAAAATACACATTTAACTCTTTTACCACCTGTTTTTTGTAATGAAATAAAACAAAGGACACACTAGGAAAGGTGGGGAGAGATAGAAATGTCTTTGCTTTAAATATACTAAAGCACTTGTATACCAACCAAGGTACAACATTCTTTGCAAACTGTTCTCCCCTTGCTACCTGCAAAAAACTCCCTTAGCAGCTCCACTACTGCAGACTAGAAATGCAAAACTGCCCAGATTAATCCTGAAAGATGCCACAACTGCAGCCCCCGCCGGTAACACACACAGAGCATTCCTCTCACCCCCCTGACTAGAAGACACGCTGGCTAGTAGTGACCGCAAAAGTACTTGTTTGACTACACTTTCTCCAAGGGTATTTTTCATGACAGTAAATGGTATTTGATCATCAGTGTCATCTATGCACAAAGTTTAAATGGATAATAAAGCAATCCATCAATAATTTCAGAGCCGAAAAATCTAGCAGTAAAAATCCTGATAAGCAACATGAAAATATCTTCTTGTTCCTTTCATTTCCTATTGCTCACAGATCAGGGACCAAGTCACAGTATTTACATGTCACTTGATTGTTTCAGTGATGCAAGCGGCTACACTTTTGAATAAATACAGAAGCTCCCCTAGCAGGGCACAAAATTGTTCCTTGAAATTTTTAAGTCAGTTTAATGCTCTTCCAAACTATTTATAAAAACTTTAAAACTGATAGCACTATAAATATATACTTAAACCGAATTTTCAAAGGGAACATACAGGATATTACAATGCACAAAAGCATTAGCACATACAAGTAACCTAATGCATTTTATATTTTCCATGCAGAAAAACACAAGAGAAAGCACTGAAAACATTAACAGCAATATACTTTCTAAAGGCTTACAGATATTCACATTTCAAAACTCTTATTTAAGAGAAACAGAATTCTTAGAATATTTCATATCAACCCTTGGGAGAGACAGCAAGAAGAAAAACTACCTCTTTCCTTCTAGTTTTTTATTATGGTACCGCAATGCCTTCATTAAAAACTTCATTTTCAGGAAGTACCACAAGCTCATTTTAACAGCTGAAGAATTCAGTCTACAGAGAACAACCCTTCTCTATCATTGGCGAACACTGAATATATCCCCTGCAAAGACCAAAACTCACTTATTGTCTGTAAACAATCAATAATTTTTTTACATCAATGATGACAAACTACAGTAGCAAATAAACATTGTACTATTGACAAATGGTCAAAAAGCATGCAGTGAGTCATTATAAATGAAATCCCACATTCTAGCTATTTATACCTTTCTAGAATAAACTATTTTTGCAGAAAAGGGAACTGGAACTTTGAACTGGAAAATGGAGACGTCAAACTGAGTAGAGTTCTTCCTGCTTAATACCCCTGTCTTCATTGGGCTTGTTAAGTTCTTCTCTATCACTTCCAGAAGAGCCAGAATCCCAGTTTACTTCCTCCAAACACCCAGTAAAAGAATGAGTTGGTGTTTTTGCATGTATGTAGGGTTGTATGTGCGTATATAAATGTATGCATGTATAAAAGCATACTTGTAGCTATTTTGCTTCACTTTCAAATTACCTCCCCCAGAGACAATAAATATACAGATGCAGGGATGTGGGAAAAGACTTGACAAAAGCAGAGGCTCTCTTTTTCATTCTCTGCCCCACAACAAAGGATCTTTTCTCTCCTTCATAAGGTGAGAGTTGCAATGTAAATCACAGCATTGCTATCATTTGCAGTGTCCTAGGAAGTTATTTCCACTCGCATCTTTGGAGTCAAAGCCCCTCTTTTTCAGTCCCTTTGCACAACCCTGATAGGCGACACTTGGTATCCCAAACCCATATAGTGCCTCATACTCCCTCTGAATAAATGCTGGCTCTTCCACTACTCGCCTACAGCAGATAACTGCTGCTTATACCTGGAAGTTGCCATCTCTTTGAGGATGTACCAGAATAGTCCAGAGGTGCAGGGCATGTTTCACCAGACACAATGACTAGAAAAACATAAAATGAAGATGGGTGTGTGTGTGTGTGTCCCATTAAAACTAAAGTATCTTAGATGTCTGTTTTTCTGCTGCTCTATTTTTACCTAACTGCAAACACAAACACTGAACCACCCCGATGGCCTTCTACTGGATCACTCCAACACATCAACATCTTCCTTGTACTGGGAGGCCCCAGACTGCACAGAGTCCTGCAGTGCAGCTTCGTAATCCTTCCTCTCTTTTTCTTGGCCTGCTGGCTACAGTCTTGCTAATACAGTCCAGCATGCAACTCTCTTGGCCGCAAGGACACACAGCTTCTTATCTACCAGGATGCCCAGGTCCTTTACTGCAAAGCTGCTGTCCAGCCCGTTGTCTCCCAGCCTGTGTGCCATTTCAGATGCAGGACTTTCCATGGTCATCAGGAACATCCCCCCATTACCATGACCTTCCAGACACAGAGAGCAGTCTCCCAACCACATCAGCCACTGTCTGGTCCTACGGATTTTGACTTTCCCCCATAAAAACCAAGGCAAAAGTGGCACTGAGTACCTCAGCCTTTTTCATGCTTTTGTTACTAGGTGCACTACATTGTCAAAATACAAGCCAGTTAGAGTTATAGACACATACATCTCAGTTATGTTCTTTGTATTTAAAGAGAAAGTGATTCTTCAGATTAGCAGATGATCCAAAACCTCTAAAAATAATATGCTAATCTGGTAGAATAGTCAAGTGACTCTTTCAACTTCACTGCTTAAGGCTGGTATTTAGGTGAATTTCATAATCTGGGATAAATTCCTGTTTGAGTAAAGCTATTAAACTGATTTCTTAAGAACAACATATTAAATATTGAATCAAAGATTCACATCAACATCTTGATCAAACCATAGTCCTCTAAACACTAACTAGCACTTTCAGGACTTGTAAGCTATGGTAAACTACTCACAGCTAATTTACTGAACCAAATTACAATCAGAAAACATAATAGTAATTTCAGATCAAAGTCTGATAATGACATTAAAAATTTAAAAGTTAACAGTACCTTATTATTCAATATAATCAGGGGAATGACTAGGTAGGATAGCCACAGGTATAAAGACAAAGGTCAGATGCACAGTCAGAAAGCTTTATAACAATTGTTTCTGTAACAGATTAAAGGTAAAGTCATGTAATTTTTCTGCCTCATCTGCCATACGAAATAAAACTAATATGCAGCAAATCAGAATAACACCTAAACAAAAAGCTTCTGCACACAAACCACAGCAGGACTCAAAGTCTTTATCATATGGGTTATTACCTTCTGCCACAACTCACGCTTGGAAAGTAATTCCAGTATTTTAAAAAATTATTAGCATCCCTGTCCATCTGGTTTTTGCATATACTTTCATCTTTCCAAATGACAGCAACAGACAGGCAAAAAAAAAAATCACAAACCTTCCTCCACCTGCATACAAACTGTTCCTGAAACAGGAGCATTCTATTTGCAATTTTCTCAAGTTTTCCCACAACTTTCCGTCATGATGGGAAGTCTCAAGACCTCATCAAATCTCGTAAGCCTCAAGTTATTTACCTTGAAACAGCATCCATAACTAGGATTTTTACGGCAAGAAAAAGCACCCAAACAAAATTAATTTATGGTAGGAAGGCCAGCAGCTAGTGAGAGCTACTTTTCCCCTTCGCATTGCCCTGGGACAATGAAACCAGTTTCCTTTCGCACCTGTCACTGGCAAGTGGATGTAATCCTCTAGTTGGTAGCATTTCCATGCCCTGCATGCAGGGAAAGAGAAACAGTTGTGGCCAGTAGAGCATCTGATACGTATGTAGACTTCCTTGCCCTCATATATTCCAGTGGGCAGATATATGAGAAAAAGTTTAAGAAGAAGCAGGGATAATGATGTTGCAGGCTGCACAAGTAGAAAACAAAGTTAAAGGAGAGGAAGGAAGAATACAGGATTGGAGATGTCTCCAGGAGAGATAACCAACCGGAAGGTACAATTAACACTGTGCTTCAGTACAACTAAACACACTGCCCAACTCATTTGATCTGCTGATGACGTTCAAAGCACAGACGAGGCAGACAGAAGCACACAACTTCTTCACCCTCTTACAGCACCTAGCCCTAACAGTTTGCGCACATAACATCGGTAACATTGCTAGAACTACAAAACCAGGAGACTAATTTCAGTTCAGTCACAAAAAGAAACTTATTTTAGGTTTAGCCTGTGTGCATGAACACTAAGCAACCATCATGTTGCTGATCTGCCATATGTGACCACACTGGAATTCACAGTTACCTGGGCACTTTCAGAACCACTGCATGCCTAAGTGCTACGGATTGCTCTGGTCTGGAGCAAATCACAGCAGTATCTCCCAAACAGAGACACAGGGTGTCAGCTGTACACATAAATCCAGTCAGATTGGCGGAATACTTCAGTACTTTCATGTCCCATTACAGCACTGTAGCATGACGCTGCCCAGATTTAGCTCAGCGAGCCCTGTGCTGCCGCCCTTGGGGAGGCAGATCCAGGTACACCAGGCGCACGGGAAGGATACAAGGCAGGCCAGGAGAGAGGAACATGTCTCTTGGGAAAGAAGTAAAAAGATAAGTAAATCTACCTTTGTCTTAACAGAGGACAGTAAAAACCAAGAAGAGCTCTTTCCAAACACATTTATGTCAATTAAAGCACATGCATATAAAGAATTAACCTTAGGATATGTGTGGACACCAAAAGAATCTGCCAAAAAAAAAAAAGTCTATGAATTGACTGTTTCTTTATCATACATGCTTTTAGCATGTAACAGTTCCAAAATGAATCACTAAAGGCTGTCTCATGAACATCAGCTTTTAAATAAATGTAACTGTGCTTATGTTCAAACAAAGCAACTCAGAATGGTTAAGATTAAATCATTCCTTTCCCTATCAATGTTTACCACATGTTAATGCTATTTTTCTGTATTTTCAGCAGAATTTAAATTACATTATTAATCAGATTTGCCACCAATAAGTACAGAGATGGCTGCCATCCATGACATCAGGACAAACCTTCTAAGTGGATTGCATATTTAAAGTGAACAGCAGTTTTTATGCCTAATATTTTTCACGCATACAGAATCCTTCATTCAAAAAAGACATTAGTTAAGCATTGTAACACCCCTCCTAAAACCATTTGCATAAAGACAATCATACATTTATGGTAAAGGCTCATTTCTGTTACATCGTGGCGTCCATTTGAGTAATCCAGTGCATTTTATAAAAATCTGATTATTTTAATTTTAATTACAAATGACCTTTTCCATTTAATACTTGGGGATAGAGAAAAAGGATTAACGAGGTAGGGAGAAGAAGATTAAGTACTTTACCCAGAGGTGCAGAAATCTTTCACTATCAGAACCCACATATTTAGACAATCACACCTTTCTTTAAACAGATGGTAAATAAACAAACAATTCTGTTATTAAATACAAATGGTCAGTAAAGTTTGCTATGTCAATTAAATAGCAGTTGTTTCTGAAGGTCTGTCAGTAATTTTCAAAGTCTTTGGAATTAGTTCTGAATCACTAGACAAAGAGATGAAGTGCAAAATATTTTTGCTTTATTAACCTATCATTAATCTAACAAAATGAGTTTGAATCACAGAACAGCTAAGGTTGGCAGGCACTTTATGGGATCACACCCTCCAACCCCCTGCAAAAGCCAGGTCAGCTACAGCAGGTTGCCCCAGACCGTGTCCGGTTGAGTTCTGGATATCTCCAAGGATGGAGACTCCACAACCTCGCCCTGTACAACTCCTGTTCCAGTGCTCAGCTACCCTCCAGCTAGGCTTCATGCTACCAATGGCAGCCCTTTGAGCCAGACCATTCCATGGGTTTTCAAACCACTTCACTGTCCACTTATCCAGACACATACGTCAACAGCTTGTCTGTAAGGATCTTACAGGAAACTATGTCTAAGCCTTACTATAGTCAAGATAAACAATGCTCACTGCTCTTCCTCATGCACCAAGCCCACCATCTCATCACGGGAGGTTATCAGGTTAGTTATGCACAATTTGCCCTTTGTAAATCCATGCCAACTCAGAAGTCTGAGAAAGCTTTCAAAAAGGTAATACTTTTTCAGCAAATAAATCTCTGGGGTTTTCGTTGTTTTTTTTTGTTTGCGGTTTGTTTTTTTTTTTTTTTTTTGTTAGCTAAAAGAAATTTTGGACAATATCTACAAGTTACAAAATACTACAAAACAATCTATCAGGTCAGGTCTTACACTTTGACACATGCAACAAATCATTATCATTTCAGCCTGCATCTGACAGACACTGAATACAAAACTTAGAGAATAACTGTACCTTTATACATTATCCAATTAACAGCACACCTTTCTGATTTGCAACTACAAAAATATTATTGCAACACAATGCTAAAAACTACTTACACAAAGTATTCAAAAAAATGTAGTTTTCCACAAAGAGTATTATGAGTAAACAAGTGAAGAATGCAATCAATTTTGTTAGCTGTACAATCAAGAAACAATTTGTTCACGATGACAGCAAAGTCAGGAAACTGGCGTAGCAAAAAGATAGGTAAACCAGTGGGGTGGTGCATTTCTTTGCCCCTCTCCCAGCTGATGTGCAGACTCGGGAAGGCTCGCCAGCCCTTCGCGTAAGCGTGAGGAGCCGAGCAGCGAAGCGACCCTTGGCTGTGCCAGGAACTCTTCCCCAGCGGAGACAGGGAGATATGCTGTGCGTCTCAAGGACTCCTGCTGCCCAGCGGAGGGAGGAGAGAGAGCCACTTCTCAGAACAACCTGCAGCCAGTTCTCTCTCCTAACGACCTGCAGACCTTGTTAGTACAGTCCTCCCCCGACAGGCTGGAAGCAGCCCCTATCTGTGTTTGGAGTTCTCCAACAGCCTGGGGATTTTCCAGCGCAGCTGGCATCCCAGCAATTTGTTGATGGCAAAAGTCAATCACCTTCCGAACCTACAAGCAGTGGTACTATGGGAGGCCCTTGGAGCTCTCCTGCCTGGGCCGCAGCGGGCTGGAACCAGCATCTCCCTCTGAGCGGGACGCCTCTTGGAGCTCCCAAACTCTCCTGTTTGTTTGCGAAAATCAGAGGTCTGTCGCCAAAAGCTGACACGGCTGGGGCAGATTCTCTCCGCTCCTTGAGGCTCGACCCTTTGCCCGTTGAGAGAAACACCAAAGCATCAACATGAATATCTTCACTGACCTCGAGGGGAATTTTTAACAGGCATACCTCCTTTTCTTCTCTCTCTTTTTCTCTCTTTTATTCTCTTACATGTCTTTCTCTTAGTGTCTTTATGCACATGCATGTACTAACCTGAATAGTCTATAGTAAGTAAGTTTAAGAAGTATTTTATAAGATGTAAGTGATTACTTTCAAATTTATACTTAAACTACTGTTGTGATTTTTATTCAACCATAAATGGATTTTAGGCTGCTATTGCACTCATAATCCCTTTAGATATAAACCACTGCCCAAGTCTGGGACTAGGAGTCGATCCAGCCACACCTAGACTCCAACAGGAGTTTAGAAAGCAAGGGGGTCTTCTCTGAACCTCGTGACTCAACGGGAGGGTCTCCCTTACCCTTTCCCACATTCCCTTTTACCCTATTACGTTTTTGGTCCCTGTATACATAAGTTTAGTTTGATTCTGATTTAATTTTCTTATGTGCATTTCATCCATGTACTAAGTAATAGAGTGAACCTTGCCATAAAATTCTGTGAAGTTGCAATTTTATACAAATTCCTGTTAAATAATTTTTCTATTACTAATAAAATTGGAGGTGATTCTTTAAGCAATTAGAACCCCCCTCTCTCATTTTTAAATCACACACACACACACACACACACACCCCCCCCGGTGACAACCAGGAGCATTAATGCCACCCTCATGCACATGGGCATGCATGCATACACAAATACACACGCAAAATAGGATAGCAGCTGGGGAGTTAAACTGGAACTACATTCAGTTTGATACTCAACTTTACTTGTTACAATACACACAAAAGAGTCCCCAACAGCTATCAAGGAGAACTGATGTATCCCTACATAAGCAAGAGGTGCAAGGACTTTCCAAAGGCCCCAATTTCATAAGCACAGCACACTTAATTTTAAGGTACGAATATTCACACTGACCTCACTAACCCTACTCACTGAAACAGAACTAAGCATATCTGCAGGAGAGAACTAACTTACTGTTGTGAACTTGGTCAAAACTATTATGTTTATATGAAGTGAAAAGGTGATTTCAATCCAGGTAATGATGACTAACAAGCCAGACCATCATTCTCATTATGCTGATGAAGGATTAAAAAATTAATGGTACCTGGCCTTGTTTTATCCCCATGTACTTTGGTGATTCAAAATTCATCACCTCACATCTTTTGCTTCTCCCCTAAAACAGGAGCTTCTCCATATCATTGTGAAGCCAGTACCTCTACATCCCCCAAAGTCAATTTATCTGTAAGAGCTATCTCCAAACTGCAATGCTACATCACCTAACACATCTGTACTTTGAGCACCCCGAGACGATACTTGTCACAGGGCTCTGTGTCTTGAATGGGCCATTAAGTATTACGGTAATCTAAATAAAAAGATCATGTTACTGTCAAACCTTCCCAATACACTCAAGATCAAAGATAAATTCAACAAATGCAAACTTGTGTCACAAAATAGAAACTGAAACGTAACTAGTTAAGACATAAGCTCTTCCTTAATCTTCAGGTGGCAATAACAACAAAGACAATCCAATGAAAGATTATTGCTTGTCCCTTACCCCAGCTGAGTGAATGACTACAAAAGTCTGATTTAAAAGCATTTAACAATATAAAGGTGAGATTGGTTATCCTCCCCAAACCCTCACCATTCCCTGTACGGGTAGTAGGTTACAAAACAAGAAAGAAGAAATAAGTTGGGACTCCAAATCCTTCATTATAGTTAACAGATACCTTTGAAAGCCGTTTGCAGGTTTTTCTGGCACTTAATTTGATGACGCATTAAATCCGCATATATTTTTCCTGTTTAAAATTGTCACGATCACATGAAAGACAGTTATCCAAAGCAGTTGCAGAGTAAACGCTAAATCATATCCCTAGTTTCCAGTAACGCCATGGCTGTCACAGAAAAAGGAAACAGATCAGAGAGGCGGCAATGTAACAAAAAATGGGCATTAAAAGCAATTTGATTTCCGACAACGGATTACTTCTGTACAGAGAGTCGCTCCTTGGGTGACTTTCCCTTCACAGAGAAGGAGCTCTCCATCCCATTAACAACCGGCCGCTTACTACCGACCCCCGTGAAACACAGCCCGGCTGACCCCGGCCCGGCGGTGCGGTCTGGGTGGAAACTTGTTGAAAGCCCAAGCCCGAGCCCCGCAGGCGTTGCGGCGGAGAGCCGGTACCCGCATCAACCGTCCAGGTGAAGCCGCCCGAACCTGCTGCCGCAGGGCGCCGGTGGGGCTGCGGCGGGCGCGCAGCGGTGGAGCGGGGGGGGCCGGGGGGGGGAGCCCACGTAGCCCCCTTCCACCCGCCCCGCGGCGAGGGCACGCCAGGCCCAGCCCTGCGGCCGGGCCGGGCCCACGCCGCCGCTGCCCACGCCGCCTCAGCGGGCCGGGGGCGGGAGACCGCAGGCCGCCGCCACCTGCTGCCGCCCGCCGGGGGCGGAGGCTGCCACCGCCCCCAGGCAGGTGCCGGTGCCGCCGCCCCCTCCCGCACGACACGGCGGCCCGCCCCGCCGCACGGGGGGGCCCGAGGGCCGACCCCCAGACCGGCGGGGGCCGGGGCAGCGCGGGGGCCGGCGGCGAGCCCCGCCGCCCGCGGGAGAGAGTGCCCTCCGCCCGAAGGTTGCCGGCGGCCCGCGGACCACTCACCTGTCCCCGCCGGGGCGGTGGGGAGGGTCCCCGGGCGCCGCGCCCCCGCCGCGCTCCCTCACCCGCGCCCGGTGACGGCGACCAACTGACACCGCCGGCTGCCGTGACTCCTACCACCACCACTGTCGCAAAGCCCCCGTCCGTCGTGACTGACGGCAGGCAGAGGCAGCCGGCGTCGCCATGGAAACCGGGCGGAGGACCGGGCCCCGTTCTGCCGCGGCGGCTGCGTGAGGCGGCGGCGGGGGGCGGGAGCTCTTCGGCGGGGCCCGGGCGCGGCGAGCAGGGCCGGGTGGCGGTGCCGCGGTCAGGGCCGGCGGAACGGAGCGGAGCGGAGCGGGCGGCGGGCTCCCCCCGCCCCGGTTTGGGCCCACTCGGAGGAAGAGGGGCTCGCGGGGAGCGCCTGCCGGCAGATCTCCGGGAAACTTCCGGGGAGAGACTCCTGCTCAGCCGTTACCGAGGGGCTTCGTCACGGGCAGGGCGGCGGAACGGCACTGGGGTGGAAATACTGCCGGTCTGAGGATGAAAAATGCTGTCCTCTGACGGCTGCTCGAGGAGAAATCTACACAAAAGCACGTGCGGGGTGCAGGAAGCCTGTTGATAGGTTGTCAGCAATGACACTGCAAAACGGGGTAGAGAAAGTTCTGGCTTTCATTTCTGTTTTTACTTAGTTTATCCTGGAGCGTGGTTAATACAAACATTTCACTAATCTCTCGCTTCACCCCCCCTTACTGCTTCTGAGCATTTACGCCTCCTCATTTTTTCAGTTCTTGTCACGCTCGCTTCGCTTTGTAAAAAAACTATAGTATCAGGAAACTGAAAAAAATAAATTAAGTAATTACTGTCTGCAAAAGAGAAGTGTCACCCCCATAATGTCACAAAAGCTAGTCAATAACAAAACCAGGACGATTTTTAAGTTGGCACGTTTTGAGGGAATTCTTGCACTATCCGTCTTCCAACTTTTCGGTGAAATAAAGGAGACATCTTGGCAGAGAGCAAGACCTACTGACTTTATTTCTTTAGTCTCTTTGGAACCGCAACATTTTTACTGTTGGGTTTTCGTATGTGTGAGTAATGGGGTTTAGTTACATACAAATCATCAAAGACGCTGATGCTAACGGCAGTTCAGTGGTGGTTTTCTCCTTCCTATCAGCTGTTTTGACAGTGTGCATCAATACATCACAGCTGTTTAGGACAGAAAGGGAAAATTATTTCTGCCGTTGAAATTAGAGACAACATTTTCTCTTGGCCAGAAGCAATTAAAATAGTAAAATGAGTTCAAAACTTGCTTTACTATATGTTGGCACATAACACACTACCTATATGAGGACTTGATATCGGATACGTGAAATACCACCAGTTCCCTAAAGACAAAGCAACTCCACATTTTTATTGCTGTTGAATTAGTAAGCAATTTCGGTTCAACTGCGGAATATAAAAGTATGGATAAACATTGTTACTGCGTTGGTATATTTTTGATGATAAAAGTAATGGTGAGATATACCAGTCTATCTGTATAAAGATATGCAAATTACATACAGCCACATGACTCCTGGCAAGTGAGCTTGGATACCCTGTCATCCAAGAACAGATGCCTGTCTGTAACAGCAGCCTATTTAGCATGTGAATTACTTTCAGCTGGGAGAATGGAGATTCTCCAGTTGTCCTATAGTAATAAATTTGTGAAGCCAAAGTTGCTCAAAGTCATGTGGCATTATATCAGGAGTAGGTATTTTTTCTTGCTCTTATGTTTAGAGAGATTGTTTTAAAGTAGCTACTATAAAAGGCTCAAGGATGTTTTTTGAGTTACAGAAAGCATTAAGTTTTCTTAAAATAAAGTGCTAATAAAAACATTAAACATTTTCACTTTGTTAATTATACCATTTTATCTGTCTCGCCATTGTACACGAGAAGGCTCAGACCTTCTTTATTTTTACCTTGAGGGTGGTCAAAGACTGGGACAGGTTTTCCAGAGAGGTCTCCAAATCTCCATCCTTGGAGATGCTCGGAACCGCCTTGGCAGGCCTGTAGCTGCCAGGGCATGAGCAGCCTGCCAGGGTGCCTTCCTGATCCAGCAGTTCCTCAGTCCTATGTTTTTCTAGTACACAACACAGGTTAGTGAGCTTCAGATGCAGCAGATGATGCCTGCTGGGGAAGGGGGATGGAGTATTTTGACAACCGAGTTTCTTTGCTGATTTTGTACATCGGGTACTAGTGGTCTCAGAGGCAGCTTCAGCAGCCAGCGTTGGTCAGAGCACTGCTCTGCTCGTCCTTGAAAATCACAGTGAAGCAGTAAGACCTGATTTCCTCTGTTTCAACTCTTGTTAACAGAAGGCTTGCAGGATAAAACATGGCTTATTTTTTTAGTTCCTACGCTCCTAGAATTAGTTCTGGCCAAAGCACTGGTGCAGGCCCTAGAACAGAAAGGCCAGGTGCTGGTTCTCCTCCCCGTTCCTGAGAAAGGAATAGCGTCTAGATCCTTGCCAGACTCTGCAGCTGCTTCCCGTCGTGGTACTCGACCCTTCTCCCACCGGCGGGGCTCCGCAGCCGAGCTTCACCCGCTCTCCTCCTCAGCCACCTTCTGCCCCACACCAAGATGGCGTACCTCCCCTCCCGCAATTCACCGCGCTTGCCCCTAACTAAAATGGCTGACGGCCGGGCGGCGGCTTCACCCCTTCCGTCGCTGCCCTCTCTCAAAATGGCGGCAGCTGGGCGGCTGCTTCACCCCTTCCGTCGCTGCCCTCTCTCAAAATGGCGGCGACCGGGCGCGGCACTCGCGAGAGGCAGCCCCGCCCCAAGATGTCCGCCCGGCGGGCCCGGTCTGGGAGCGGTGTGGCGGACGCGCCTGCGCCCTGAGCCGAGCGGTGCATGCCGGGCACCCCCTTCCCGCCGTGACGCTGCAGATAGCAGGCCGGTACCGCCGCCGTCCCCCTCCTTCCCCCCCCTCAGCGCGGGCCCCGCCGCCGCCCGGCGAGGATGGTGGGCGTGAAGGTGATCGCGAACGACACCGAGTTCCAGCCTGAGCTCAGCGCTGCCGGTTCCCGCCTGGCCGTGGTCAAGTTCACCATGCGGGGGTGAGCGAGGGTGGGATACGGGCTCCCGTTTCTCTTCACGGTGGGCAGGGGTGGCGCGGGGAGCGCCCCGGGGCGGCGGGCCCGCCGCCCCGGGGCGCTCCCCGCGCCGCCCCTGCACCCGGGTCCTCCCCCGCCGCGGCCTCGTTCCCGCTGAGGCGGCGGAGAGCGGGAGCTGGGCCTGACCCAACCGGGAGGCGTCTCCTCACGGCCCCGTCAGCCGGCCTTGCCGCTCCCGCCCCGGTCCGGGAGTGAAGAGGCTGGCCGGGAGCGAGAGGACCGCTGGGGGCCTTGAGGGGATTTTGGTGGTTTTTTTTTTTTTCTTTATTATTTTGAGGCGAGGCAAGGCTTCGGACTTGAGAAGTGCAGTTAGCTGGCAAAATGCTGTATCATTTTGGTCACTAGCCAGCTGCGGGGGGGTCAGAGCTGCGAGCTAATTGTTTTTTAGCGTTAGTGACACTCCCTGTCTGTAGCATATCAATACAGTCGCAGCATCGGGATGGTATTTCCTATTTCTGGGGTTAAATTCACTTTTTTTTTTGCAGCTGAGCCAGCTTTCCCTGCGCTCTGAACTTGTCATACTTCAGGTGCTCTGAGGAGATCAGACGCTATGCTGACTTAAAATCTGGTTGCAGGTCAGGAAGCCACTGTTAACAGAGGGCAGAGACAACTGCGTCTTGCTTGGTTTCTGTTAAAAACATCTCGTGCCTAGATAAAACTTAGCTGGATCCTCATCCTTTTTGCTCAGGGCAAGCAGATGTCCTTTTTCCCATACTCAGCAGGGATTTGAAATACAGGTGTGGTTGGTGTAATCTGGATGAATTGGTGACCAAAGGAAATCACAACAATTCAGTTATTCACAGTAATCTGTGGGAGGCTAGGGAGAGTAGCGATGATGTTAGGGGTCTTGGGCTTAAAAGTGCACCTCATTATTGTCAAAGTCCTAGCTTTTAGTGCCTATACTCTTTTTTTACTCTTTCTACCACCTACTTAAATGTGCAGTTGAACCATTCCGCTTCCAATGGCTGTTTGGAGCTCAAAAGACTTCAGGTGTGATGTGGAAGAGATGGTGAAAGATGTTATACTTGGAAGAGGCAACAAGGTCACTAGCTGTGTGTCTGAATGGGTGCTGAAAAAAGCATTCATATACATGCATCTGATGTCTGATTGCTGCTGCTTAGTTACATGGTTGGGGTTTGTTTTTTTTGTGGTTTTTTTTGGTTTTTTTTAGGTAAGTCCACTTCATCCGTAACTGTAGAGTTGTTGGTGATCTCAGTAATACTGCGTACATGTGAGCCCAGGAAAGTATTTTGGTTACAGACTACCTAATATATTAGGTTCCAGTTAAGTTAATGGATTGATGTCTTAGTGTATAAATATCTGTGAGTTTGCCTTGCTATGCTGCTATGGATCCATACCCTCTCTGTCAAGAGAGAATAGAAAAGGTGAAGCGGATCTCGTCCGTGCTGTTTTACAGCTATGTGTGTTGGCAGATTCACATTGACAGAGCTCTCTGGTTTAGCTACAGCCTATGCTGATATGCTGTTGGAGGGAGTTTCTACTGGTTGGGTTGGGTTTTTTTGCTGTTTTGCTTTTTAATTGCTTCTTTCACAGCAAATTGAGTTGTGAGACTATCCCTATGGAGGAATAGTTGCATCTGTACACTTCATCTATGCCAGCAAAGGTATCATAATTAACAAATACATATTTGCAGCCAAGGTGATACAGTTAAGTCAGCAGAAGTCAGGTCTGTGTTACCAGGGTCAAATAAGTATGGTAGTAACTGGTTACAGATGTATTAAGTGAGATTTATTGTAGTAAGAATTCTATGATTATTGCGAAGGGTTTGATACATTATTACTGTTAAATATTTCAAGTCGTACATAGATATTGCTATAGATACTATTTTTTCACAGGACGTAACATGGAGTGCTAGTACTAATTTTCTGTTAAAAGTGGTGTTTGCTGTTTCAGGAAAAGAAAGCAACTCTTTGCCCTCCCTTATGTCGCTTTAGTTAGCAGGACTTTAGCTTGCGGTAAAAGATGCCGGAGCTAAACCCATTAGATGGAAAATAGGAAGTTAGTATTAATTGATAGGTGAAGCTAATCATGTGACATTGAAGCTGTCTGAGGAAGTGGGAATTAACACTTCATGATGTGTTTCTCAATGTCATTCTTAATTGTATCACCAGGATTGCTCACCATCTGTCAGCCAGGTAGAAGGTTATTTTTACATGTACCAAGGATATCAGTAAGAACATGAATGTGCTACTTCTATTTGGGGCAGACATTTTTCAAAAAAAGGTTGAGTTAAATTAAACTGTATGTTGTTTTCACAGATGTGGCCCTTGCTTAAGGATAGCCCCAGCTTTCAATGCTCTGAGTAACAAATATCCCCAGGCAACTTTTTTGGAAGTAGATGTGCATCAATGCCAGGTTGGTATTCAAAACCATATTTTCGGTTGTAAGACAAAGAGCAGATAATGTTGTGAATGGGAAACTTGAAGAAAGACTGTTCAGAGAGTAGTCTGAGAGCAGTGTCCTGTGGCTGTTGATATGCTTGGTGAATCACAAATAGCCATATTGTGAAATTCTCCAAAATTAAGATATGCACAAAAACGTGAACAAACAACACTTTTATTTAGAAAAGCATTCTTGCAGTTACCCCGTGATGTCCTTCATTTAAGCAGCATACAGTCAGTTTAACAGTTCCTGCTGCTTGTACTATTTAGATAACACCACTAAATGTGGAAGATAGCACAAGTATGAATTAAAAAGAGTAAGTCTTTCCAAACAAATATTGGTGTAATTACTGAGCAAAATGAAGACTGCAATAAACTGATATGATTAGTGGGACTAGATTCCTCTCAAGTACTACTCAACTGTTTTTAACAGACAACAGTGTTGCAGGTGAGCTGTTGATTGACTTAAGGGTTGTTAACAAAAATTAACAATGGTATGTTGAAAGGAAGTGTCTTGAATTACTACAAATTATAATGGAGAGAGATGAACATCAAAGTGGTAACAATGTTTGCAAATGACACTAAATTAAGGAAAGTTATGGAAAAACTACTGTGGGTGCATGACAGGTATGAATACAGGTAGAAATCAAATGGAATTCACCTTCTACAGCAGCAGGCTGCAATTCCTGGGTGCACAGGAACGTGGCTTGGGAGAGGAAGGAATGAAGGTGTAAAGAAAGCTTGTAAAATAAGTGTTAAATTAAGCCATCTTCCACTTTCGAAAGCAAATAAGTAATGATTTTTATGGTGTACCAACAAATCTACTGACAATGTGAAGTCTGTTCAAAGAATGCCCAAATGTGTAAAGGATTAAGAGGATCTGAAGAATTTAAATTAAAATTGTTGTCTGAGTTAAAGCTGTTTATAAAACAACAAATACTGTTTGTGATGTTTGAGGTGATGTAGCTTGTTAAATATCTAGTGTGTGCATTCTTATCTAGGTGAAGCAAGCTAATGTTTCTGTAATATTGGTAATACTCTGTTAGGTAACACTTGTAACTAATTCATGCATTCTAGGGAACAGCTGCTACCAATAATATATCAGCAATGCCGACATTTCTGTTTTTCCGAAACAAAGTGCGAATCGACCAATATCAAGGAGCAGATGCTGTAGGTTTAGAAGAAAAAATTAAACAGCACCTGGAGAATGATCCTGGAAACAGTGAAGATACAGATATCCCAAAAGGATATGTATGCATCTCTTATTTTAAGATATTTTTTTTTAATGTTTGCATAACTTGAATGTTTAAAAAAAAAAGTATCTCTTGCTTTCTAAACATACTTTAGGCAAACCTGCAATTTCCCCATGGCTTTGAGAAGATCACTTGTCTGGGTTTCCTTTTTCAGACAAAATTAAAAAAACTAACATGTACATATTTAGTAAGTATGGTTATAGAATTATAAAATGTTTTAAGAAAAATCTCCATGCACAGCCCTTAGTTATTCATTGAATAATGAATCTAATGTTTTATGATGAGCTTTTTGCTGCAGCTCCTTATTCTGCTTCTTTCTTCTTCTCAGACATCCCAATCTGTCTTCCCAAAACATTTTTTAAAGTGTAAAAATGTCCGTGGGAAAAGACATTGTTAAACATGGCTGTCAAAAACATTGAAAAGTTGCTCTAGTTGTTCCTTAAGAAATCCTCTCTATGTGGTGGTAGGTTCATTTGGGGTTTTCCTTTTTTCTTCTTGTTCCCTACCCTTTCTTTAATCCTCTTTATTTCATCTCTTTAAAAAAAAAAAAAAAAAGGGGGGGTGGGGAGAGATTCTGCTGTCAAAGGAATTAACCTTCGTAACAGTTCAGCTTCATCTTCCTCTATAGCAGCTTGCCCTGAAAATAGGATGCCTTTGGGAGGGTATTGTTAGATAAACGATATCTCATGATATATTTTCTTCTGCCTAATTGCTAATGTTTGCAGAAGTGGATGGTACTACAGAGTGTTCTTTTTAGATTTCTTCTTGCCTGTAAAAGAATGACAAGGATATAAAAGTATATAAAGTAAAAAATATGTCACAGGAAAAGATTATGTGCGTGGTCTGAGTAGCATACAAGACTTCTTGCTGATTGTGAATTTCCTTTCAATTTAATGCTTAATGTGTATTGTTTCACTTCTGTAGGGGTACTGCATATCACTCCAGTAATTGCTGATCAAGCATTCGCAGATAATGTAAAGTAGTAACTTGTAACTTTTTTTAGTAATTTGTAAAAAAGAAAAGTGAACATTTCTAAATACATGTTCTCAAACTGAATGGTTTTTAAACCTTGCATCAAAATCTCTCATAACTAAAATTTGATGTTACATGTACTTATGAAGAATTTAAAAATTGGTGTTCATGAACAGATTTCTTTTTTATCATGGCATAATTTGCCCATGTCTCCTAGGTAAATCAGAACTTTGTAGGGACACTTGATTTTTTTGGCCAAAATTTCAGTAAGGGAGCAATCCACTTAGAAATATTGATGCTCTCATGAAATTATTTTCGCCATGTTCTGCGTGTTTTCATGTTACCTCAAGGCAATTGTGCCTTGCAAATCATAAGCCTGTCTGACAGCTGTACTAACAAACACATGTAAATGAGAACTCTAATGTGACAAAACACTTTCCTAGAGCTGTCGTCTTAGGTGGTATTCTCCAAGCAATCCTTGGTGTAATATTACTCCTTAAATGAGATTGTCTATTTTTCTACCAAAAGTATAAACACAGTTATGTGGTGTATTACATTTTGCCTAAATCATGTGTCACAGTTCAGTGCTTAGCTAGTTGCTGTAGTGTGCATGTTACTTTGCATTGGTGAATCTAATATGTTAAACTTTGCTGTGATGAGTATCTGTAGAACCCAAAACTATGCTGTTAAATGCAAACCCAAGTTTTTTTGGAGGTTAAGTATTTTAAATTCATAGCTAGCTGTATCCTATCAGGCAAATGTAAGCAGGGTGCAAATCCAGCTGAATATTTCTCATTTAAATGAACTGCAACAGTGCAGGTCACTTGAATTTCTCATGCATTGCACTTCATTTTATATGTGAACACTTACGTTTTTAATTACTGTGAAATCCTCTGTTGAACTATGGGGATGTCAAAAGACAAAGGTTCAGCTTGTTAGCTTTGGAACCCTAAACACACTGAAAATCATTCAAGTAACAACTTCAGCTCTGCTTAATTAGATTGGTTTTGAGATGAACACACCACCTTGTATTAAAAGTTAATCTTGTAGGAGGTGGTGTCTTACCCCTATGAATCAAGTCCTGAGTATGTTCAGGGCTGTATGAGCCAAGCAGGAATTCCATTTGACCTGTAAGTGGTAGGCTGAATACTATTTTAGGATATGCTTGACCCAAACTGGGCTGCTCTTGGCTCCAGGGAAGTATCTTCATTCTCTCGCACAGCTGTGTGTTCCTTTTCTTTGCTTACCTTCTATCTACTGAGCATGTGAGTGGCAAGCTAAGCCCTCATTTCGATGCTGGGAGGGGGATAAGTATTTTTTTGTTCAGAATAACATTGTTGCAAGAGCTAAGGGAAGTGGCATACAGGAAAAGGGTTGTATTCTCTCAGCAGTCTGTTTTTGGGTTCTGTTTGTACCATGAAGCTATAGCCTGAGTTGTTGTAAGCAGTAATTTTCAAGCTAGTGTGTGCTTTTTTCAAGAGTGGTATATTATTCTTTGGGACCTAGTAGATGCCTTTAAGAAGGGTATTTTTGGGTCATTATCCTAAAAGTTCTTTTAGTTTCTTAGGTCTGGACTGTTCTATGGCTGTACACTGATCTCGAATTTGTACTGTTATGGTGTGAGATGTTGATGCTCTGTCTTCAGGCCTTAAGATATGAAATACTTGATTTTTAGCCTGACTTACTGTGCTTCAATTGGATTTGGTTTACTTTAGTTGCAGGCAAAAAATTCTGGTTATCTGGAAATTGATACAGATTATTCTGCCTCTGCAAGAATACCACCTTTTAAATGGCTTGGAGCATGGATAGCAGTCTGCTTTAGTCTGAGAATGCATATATGCTAAAACTTTTAGTTGGACCCTTTACAAAAGAGCTGAGCAGTAAACCAAACTGGTTCATCATGAATAGTGTTGCTTTTGTTTTCTGCTGTTCTGTGTTTTTGCCAAAGTATATGGAAAAAGGAGTGGGAAAAGGTTTCATAAAGTTAATTTGTATACAGTGCTGAAAAAGAAGTAAAATAAGACTAGCTTTGCATATAAAGCCTGGTAAGAACTATAGTGGTGGTCTTTCAATGTATTCTGCAATATGTAGTATATTTTTGGGGAGGCCCATATCTGGGTGGTTTGGTTTGGTGTTTTTTTCCCTGTTAAGTTGATCATAGCTCCAGTCTAATGTCAGTTTGTGTTGTGGTGTGACTTCGACACTGTAGTCTTGTTTATCAAAAGTATATCTGAAAATTCTCCTGTGCCCAATTTCTTATTCTTGAAATGGCAAGTGTGTGTTCCAGGGGTGCAGGATTTGAATGGAGGGGAGAAATGTTGTTCAGTTATGAACCGAATACATCCAAGTACTATAGTGTTCGTAGTTTGTGTTTGTAATGTCTTTGGATATAAACCCCTGAGGTTTTCTGTGTGTCTTGTTATTTTAATCTGTTGAATGAAGAATTTCATTCATTCCAATGCTTACTAATCCCAGATGAGTTCATGGTGCACTTATCATGCACTCAGCTGTGCTCTTGCTTTTACTTTCAGATGGATTTAATGCCATTTATCAATAAAGCCGGCTGTGAATGTCTTAATGAGAGTGATGAGCATGGATTTGATAATTGTTTACGAAAAGACTCTACCTACTTGGAATCAGACTGTGACGAGCAGGTACAGTAGATATTAAGTGAGATATTTTCAATGATGGTCTAGTCTGCAAGCACTTGTTTTAAGAATTTGTTTACTTTACAATGTTATGGTAGTGTAAGTAAGAGTGGGAGATGGTAGTAGGATGTAAGTAAAATTAGTATAAAAAGGTGGTTGTAGCATTTCCAGTTTCACATCCCTTTATGTATGGAAAAAATTCCAAATGGAGTAGTGTTTGCTGACATTTTAAAGTGACAGACTAGTGCATGTGTGGAATATGGTGAAGGTAAGTTCTTAATTTTTATTTCAAAGCTCAGGCTTATTTGTAGTTGTTTATTGTGCTATGTTTGTTTTTAAGAATGAAGAAAACAGTGTTCAACAGCAACTTTTTTTTCTCCACAGCTGCTTATTACTGTAGCTTTTAGTCAACCTGTCAAGCTTTATTCTATGAAACTTCAGGGGCCAGATAATGGTGAGTGAAGTGTCAGTTTAATCATATCTTTGAAACAAAAGCTTTGCCCGTGTTTAGCTGAATTTTCTAAAAAATGACAATGTTGTCCCTGGAACATTTTACCTTCTGAGAATTCCACAGCAGCTTCAGCAGATTTGTTGTAAATGAACTACATAACAAATTATCGCATTCATTTTTCACTGACCTTGTGCATGGGTATTGGGTATGATGCAAATATAAATATTTACGGTAGTTTGTGCTGCAAAGATTAACTTATGTTTAATTCAAGAATTCATGTGAGAGCTACTGAAAGGTACGTTTTAGATTTTATGGTAAGTGAGTTTACATTATAAAATTACATAAAATGTTTAGGTGTTATATGACACAGCAAAACTATTATTTTTAGACCTTTTATTGGAATTTTTTTTGTGGAA
This sequence comes from Astur gentilis, assembly GCF_929443795.1. NCBI lineage: Eukaryota > Metazoa > Chordata > Aves > Accipitriformes > Accipitridae > Astur > Astur gentilis. The sequence continues at coordinate 88,619,783 of NC_064919.1, read as the reverse complement.
TTCTGTGTCTGACACGTAGATGAGTAGCGCAACTTTGGAAGTCCTTCAGTGTCCAGGGTGGTGATGTAGGATGGCAGATAAGATACTGGAACTGTAGAAGCTTATGCCTTCCTTGAGTGCTGTCTAGAGACTGTGATAAGTGAGCGCTTTTCAATCAGTGTTTTGAAAATGTATTTGAACAATGGAATACCACTGCTATATTTTAACACAGGGCAAGGTCCAAAGTACATAAAAATCTTTATAAACCTTCCTCGATCTATGGATTTTGAAGAAGCAGAAAGAAGTGAACCAACTCAAGCCCTGGAACTGACACCAGATGATATTAAAGAAGATGGTATTATCCAGCTTCGCTATGTAAAATTTCAGAATGTTAACAGTGTAACTGTAAGTAAAGTTTCTGTTCTGAGGTCTGTGCAGTCTGAAAACTTAATAGGTTTTTAAAGCACTGTGCATGTTTGTTGATTTCATTGCAAATGACCTTAATTTCTCTCTGCTGATTGCATACTGTGTGTTTATGCTAAAAGTATTTCAGGAATTTAAGGTGAGACAAGGTTGTCTGCATGCAATGTCTCTTTTGGCCTAAGGTTTACTTTCACCCATTGATGAGCTAGTGTGCTGTTTAATACAGCTTGAGTTTTTACTAACACGGCGGCTTCATTTGAAGAGTTGAGGAGACAAGGAATCCAGTTCCTCAGTAATCTGATTGCAGAAATGACAGAATTCTCTAAGTATCAAGTGAAGTACTTGCAATGTCTTTAAACTCAATACCTGCTTTCTGTGAGGGTTCTTAAATGCTGTAATCAAATCACCTTTGTCTTTTAATGAGCTCTCCAATTCTATTGCTTAAGAGACTTTCCACAGATTTCACATAAGGTTTTTGACTGCTAAATGCAGGTGTGGATTCCCCTCTTAAAATTTAAAAAGAAATGTTCTAGTGCAATATGTGTGATGACTAAATTGATGCTGGAATTGCGTTATGCTTGGCATCATCCCGGTACTGCGCTAGCCCTGCTTCCTGCAGTATTGTGTTGAACTGTTTTTCCAATATGACCCCTGAATTCTTTTCTATGGAAATGCTTTTTGTGGCCTGAATTACACTTTTGCAAATGTATGGACTTACAGTTGATTGAATTAAGCTATATTTTAGCGGGCTGGCCACAGAAGTCACCAGCTGCTTATGAGTTACAGGTAACTCCAAAACATTGATCCACCCTCAATCTTTTTATCACACTTTTTCCTTTCTAAAAAGGTTTCTGGTAAATTTCTAAATTACTAATTGTGGACTGCATTTTTACATCAGTTGGCTACTTTCATGTTTAGCTGTGTTTTACTAGCAATTATTTTAAAGGTAATGGGAGGTGAACCTAAATAACTCCTTTTCATGTCTGTTATTTCTATGGAGTTACCTTTGTGACCAACTTTATCCTCTGCCAAATGAAACGGAGATCGGTCACAGAGGCTTATATTCTACAAAGCTGTGCTGACGAGTACAAGTTCCATATTTGTTCTTTAATAAAATCCTGTGTCAGCTTTAGACAGGATGATGTGCAAACATTAGACAAGTGATAAGGTGATTAAATAGATGTTCTGCTTGTTTGCACTGTTTGCATGTGGACACTGCAGTAGCACTCCCCTAGTTTCCTAGCTAAACCTGGATTCTGTATTTAAGACTTCTGAAAATGAGATGGCCAGTCATCTTGTCCACCACTTGGCTTTTTGGTTCAGGTGATGAAGGTCTGCTTGCTTACTTAGTCCCGCGGATAAAATTCTTCCATTTGTTTCCTAATGAACTGGAGGAGGCGCAGTTGTCATACCACTGTGGTTTAACCCCATCCGGCAACTAAGCCCCATGCAGCTGCTTGCTTGTTCCCCCCCCCCCCCCCCGCCCAGGGTGGGATGGCAGGGAGAATTGGAAGAGTGAAAGTGAGGAAAAAAAGTGAGAAAAAAGGAATTCATTCCCCACTTCCCATCAGCAGGCAGGTGTTCAGCCATCTCCAGGAAAGCAGGGCTCCATCATGTGTAATGGTTACCAAGTAACAAATTGTCCTGCTTTTCTGCCATGTATAATCAGAAATACTTATTGAACACTTCCATGTCAGTATTAGTAAGTTTATACTTCATTTATGCATATCACTGGTAGGTTTGTTAGTTTTAACTTACCTGGTTTATTAATTCTATACCCTGTAGTTTCTAATCCATATAATTCAGCATATGGAAATCTGTTCTTCTCTGTCTGTTGTGTGCTTCTCTTCATTACTGCTATTTCAGAGGCACTTTTTTTCTGTACTTGTTGAACTTTTCTTATGATTACTGGGACAGAATCTTTGAACACGTTGCAGTTCATCTCTGTTTGACAAAAGTCAGTCCTTGACATGATCTTCTGTTTCTTACTGTCAGAAGAGTACTTTCTTCAGCATTTCAACCCTCACCTTCCATACATCTTGTTTGTATAGGAAAATATAGTCTTCTAGCTTCAGGGAAGCCACTTGCAGAGGTGAATGTGCTGGTTTAGATCAGCAGTCCATCTTGCTTATCACGAACTTGCAAGCATCTGGTGTTGTCAAAAAATTTTTTTAGTATGGGGCAAGCAGGTAGTGATGCATACCCTCCAGTATTTGGCACAGGCAATTTCTGAGGTAGAAAGGGCATTTTCATAGATACTGGCTATGGCTTGTGGAAAGGGTGTGGTGCATGCTATCCCTTGCCCACCTGTTGTCCTCCTCCTCCTTTCTTTCCTCTGCTTCGGATGCCACTACTTTCTTTCTTTCTCATTCCTCCTTTCTCCATGCTCACAATAAAGTGTGGAAAGATCCACAAACACCTCATTGCTCTTATAACTCCAAGTTCCTTACTAATACTATTTCATGCAAAAAAAATGTTCTTTCACTTGTCCACTTTAAAAAGTGTAGTGGTTCCAGCAAAAATTCTGTAGTTCATATTTCAAAAGAAGCTTGATTTGTTTGAAACCCTAAAATAGCTTGATAGATCTAGTATTCATGCTGTAAAACATGTAATTATGGAAACTATAGTAGTAAACTACACCTGAATAGTCTTAGGGGCTTCAGCAAACACAGTTAAATTGATATTTAACTTCATTTCCAGTCAGATTCTAGTGAACTGTGACTTCTTAAAGCCTGTATTTGCTTGCTGAATGTGGTCTCAGGTTGGAAGTAGAAGCTGGGAAAGTCCAAACTGTGTGGGTTTTTTAACAAACTACCAGGAAAATAATGGCATTCTATATAATTATTATTTTAAATAAGAGGACAGTAGCTTCTCTAAAGGTTACAGAGGCCTTTATAATTGGAAAAACTGTTAATTTGGTTAGTTCAAAAATCTTGGGCACCTAAGATTTTTTTTTATTAATGGACAGTTTATCTTAACTCTTGTGTTTGGGATTTTTTTTCTTTAGTTGTTTGTCCAATCCAATCATGGTGATGAAGAGACAACAAGAATTACATACTTCACATTTATTGGAACTCCAGTCCAAGCGACAAATATGAATGACTTCAAGCGAGTGAGTCCTCTTTCTTAAAAACACTTTTGAATCTTTTAAACCTACTCAAAAGTAGGTTGACAGAAAAGATACACTTGGTTGTTACTACAGTTCCACAACTTAAGGTAGTTTTGGCATCCAAAAGAAAATGTGTAACCTTATCTTACAGATCTTTGGTCTTGCTTACAAGTTTTTGTTCACCAACTTTTGTAAAAATTTTGGGGTAAGAATGTACATATGAAAACTTGAGGGACTGTCAAGTTACATACACTATAGACAATGTTGGTTTTTTAACAGCTGTGAGATTTATGTCTTGATTTTGAAACTTGCTTTCTGATGTTCAGGAAGTAGAGAAGCAATTGCATGTACGAATTAGACTCCTTGTGATTGACTTGACTTATGCTTTGAAGGATTTTATTCACTGGGCAACATTAAGCTTGAGATCTGAAAAATATTTGGTCACAAGGTGTCTTATATTAAACATACCTGCCTTTTAAAGAGGAAATGAAGCAAACAGCTTGTTACAGTATGACTTTAGCCACTAGTGTTGAACAATAAGGCACTTTTTTTGAGAATGTGAAACGGGTTTGAAAGGATTGAAGCTTTTAAAGCTACTTGCAGCTTCTTCAAAATGTAATATGTCTGTTTTAAAATAAACTGCTTTAAAACTTAGTAGCCTTTGTGAAAGGGCAAATACTGCTGTAACACTTGCCTACAAACCAGTAACATTGAAAGCACCACAGAATTTATTATCCAAATAACCTGTAACTTTGGAAGGTTAAAAACGCTAACAGCTGCCACCATGTCATGTCCTTGGAATTTTTAACACCAAAACTTGATCTTAACTTCTACATGTAAAGCTTAGTATCTTTGCAGGTAATAACGAAGTTAATAAATAGAAGTTTAATGGGTTTTGCTCGCTGTCAGTGAAACTTGAACGTCACTGGAACAGTTGTTCTAATGTACTAAAATTAACTGGATATCAATTTTAGACTTCCTAATGTAGCACTTCCAATTCTCCCAAAACTAGAAATATGTTAATTGATTTACAGTCTGCTTACATTTTTTTGTTTGTACGGCTTTTTTGTGAATACTGATGGTATTAGGGCATCCCCTGCAATGAGTTGTGCAACTACTATTTTAACATAATTAATCTGCAGTACTTTCTGGTATTGTGGGGGGGATGGAACCCTGACTCAGTATTTGATCTCTGTCTCACTTTCAGTTCTTTGTAAAGTATGTGAATTAGTTTTTGCTTTCAAAAGTACTGAAAATTTACTTTCAACAAGTGCATTCTTTAAACCTGAGCTTCTGATTGTTAAACTAGTGATTTTTTAAATTTTTTTTAAAATTGATAATCCTGATTGGGATGCACTTCAAACCAATTCAGGTATTTTGTAGAATGTTACATGTATTTGAGTGCTGAGCCTGCGCAGCCTGTTCCCTACAGTATTTTAAGTTGCATAGATAAAACATTAGTTTGGACACAGTATTGAAGTACTACCTTAGCCTGAAACTCTCTGCTGTAACAGTCTGAGCTCCAGTCAGTGTTTGTGTAGGGAGTGGGTTTTTTAATTCACACATGCCCTCATACAACCCTTTAATGGCATTAAAAATAGCGTGGGTCTCCAGGCATCTCAGCCCTCTACTGTAGTTAGAGGGGATTTACAGATTCTCCATTCTAGATGCACTGTGGATGCTTGGAAGCTGCTACATGGCCTGGTAAATACTATGCCAGTTGACAATTTTGGTTTCCTTAAAGTTTGCAGGGGAACACTCTGGCACTGTCAAGGAAGTGTGCCTTTGTGTCTTGTGAGATCTGTTTAAATTGAAGGGGAGGGGGCGCAAACCTACAACTGCATAGACACGAGACAGTCCCATGGTGTTAGCATTGTGCTGGTAATGTCAGGATGTTAAGGAGCTGGTCAGAACGGCCTTAAATAGCGGAGCAGGCATTACTGGGTTATGAAGTGGCTGATCTTGTCTCAATTCAGATACTCATAGACACTATATGTAATATTCCTATTTTCCTTCCTGAACACGTAGTTTTAATATTAGGCTGTTAAAATATTTCATCATAACAAATGGGATGTGTAGTCTGGCAGAGTTGCAGTGCTCTTAGGAATTTTAACTTTTGTTTCCTCTCTTCCAGTGATCCTGTCAGTTATGAAACCTTAATATAGCGTTGGGCATTAATTATATTTAGGTTTGTAGATTAACTGGGAAACCTTATCTTTCTTTTCATCTCCTTGAGTAGTTACCTACACTACTACTACTCACTGCTCTCATCTGTCTCATTCCCTTATCTCAGTCAGTGTCTACTGTTCATATTTCTTATCTAATTATGATAAAAATAGTATTGTCATAAGATTAACAAGATGGGGAATGCTTTTTTCCCTGAGTTTGAGAAGTGTTTGTAAGAATCTGTTAAATACCGTATTTGAAGGGCTTGAATTAGCAAGTAGACATAATGTGATTCCAGTCATGTTTCTATGACTGATCACATCTATGCATGTTCAGTTGCAAAGTAAAAAATAAAACCAACACATTGGTTTGAATGACTTCTGCTAAGCATCAGGCTAATATATTTTGTTTCCCAATTAGGGTGAGGTCTGAACACATGCTTTTAGTTACAGAAGCTTACTGTTCAGCATTTGATTGTTAAGGTGCATAACTGCAGGTCCCAAGTCCTGCAGGCAGTTGAGGAATACTTGTGTTTGCTTGTGTGGTGCTCTGCTAACACCAACAGGGCTGTAAGAAGAATCATCTCTTCTTGATCAGGGAGTCAGTTCATATGTTTAATATAAATGAGGCATTGTTTCCAGTACTTATACTATCAAATAGAAAGCTGGAATTCATCTACTCTGAAAAATAACAGAAGTACTAAGCAGGTGTAGTTAAGTCAGTCCTTTGTTAGTGATTTTGGCCTCAGGTTAGTTTGGACATACATAGAATCATACAACAGCCCAGGTTGGAAGGGACCTCAAAAGACCACCTGATCCAACCTTGTGTGGAAGCAGCAGCCTAGATGACATTATCTAGCACCCTGTCCAACTGCATCTTGAAAACCTCCAGCAATGGGGACTCTGCAACATCCCTGTGGAGGTTGTTCCAAAAAAAAAAAACCACAACCAAAAAAAAACCCCAACAAAACCAAAAAAAAACCCAAAACCAAAACCCCCCCATTTTCTTGCATGTAGTTGGTGTTGCTGGATTGAGTGAGTAAAGTTATAAAAGCTGCTTTCAAACTTGTTTTAATATGTTGTATGTATTCTGCTCCTTGCACAACTTGATTTTTACCCTCTGGGAAGGAGGGAAGTCTTTGAAGTGATGGAAAAGGGGGACATGAAGGAAAAAAACTCTGCTTAAAACTGACTGCAGTGTAGTGAGTTAAGCACAGAGTAGTGGGGAGACACCTATTTGCTTTGCTTAAATGAAGAGGCCCTCAACAGCAGAGAACCTGGATGAGTATTCCCTTCCTCTATGTATTTAATATATTCTGAAACGCTTCTGGAAAAGCTTGATTTATAGGCATGTTTGTTTTAAAAAAAATCCTTAACACTAAAGTGTTTATGCTGCTGTTTCTTGGCCACACAGGGTCTGACTTAAGGCATAAATGATCATTCAAACTACTATAGTAGACTGCATTTGAGTTGTAGTAGATTGCATTTGTGATTTGCTTCTGATACTCAGTTGGACTAGTTTGTTGGGCAGACAGCTAAAAGTGTAAAAGTGCAAGTTTTGTGGTTTTTTTTACTATTGATTGATAGCTTAGAATTAGGTAGGTTCCTGTGAATCTTGTGGTGAACTTGTAAACACACCTTTATTTTTGGAAGAGCATGCAACTGTTGATGTCCAATATAGTTCTTTATTTCTGGTATTAATGAATAAAAAAACATACTGCTGCTCAGTTTTGAGGTTGGAGTGTAGATGAATATTGACAGGTTGTGGGATATTTTTTTTGTCCCCTCTCAAAAACAGGCTTGCTTTCTACTCAGAACTGCTTATTTGCACTACATGCTGCTGCTTTTTTTTTCTTGTAACATCTTGTTTGTTTGTTTTTCAGCTTAACTTCCCATTTCTAAAGAACTAAAAAGGCAGAAGAAATTAAAAAGTAATAATAAGATTGAAGTGGTCTTGCACTACTCCCTTCCTTGCACCTTCTGCTCATCTAGCATCTCTTTCACCCTTTCCACAATCTCAGCACTGGTACAAGAGCCACCTTCTCTGCACCTTCTACCATCAGGAAAAGCCTTCTCTACCTTCTGACTCATCAACTCATCTTTCCCCTCCACTCCCTGCTCCAAATCTTACCTTAAACACTTCTCTTTACCTTTCAGTCTTACCAAATTTCTGTCCCACTGTTATCCTGAATTTGACATTCTAAAGGCACACCATACAGTACTTTTACAAATCATTTTCTGTAATTAATTTTTCAGCCTGTATTGAATTTTGTAAAGCTGTTTGAGATGCAGCTTGTGAAATGCTCTATCAAGACTTGACTTCTTTTAGTGTCCTAGTGGAGCTTAGTGTTTTTCTTTGTTGTGACCCTTCCGTAAGTAGTAGGCAAGCCAGAATGGGCTGGAAAGTACTACTCTTTATTGTCCCTCTGGTGGCACTGGGCACCTGCTCAGGGAAGACACAGTGAAGAGTTGGTGAGTGTTTGTACATATGTGGCCTGATTAGGGGTCTCCAACAGCATCCTACTAATTTTACTTGCTCAACCTCTTTATATATATTTAAAACAAACAAAACCAACTCTGCTCCAGAAGGTTCAGTAATAAAGTGTTTTCAGTCCTCCTCTTGGTAATGAATCATAGAGTTGGTTGTGGTTTTGTCACTGTCAGGCTCTGGACTGATGCTTGGGAAAAAGCCAAACAATTGAAGAAAAGCTGGCTCCAAAACCGACATCTTTTGTGCAGGAGTTACAGGCTGTGACCACTACCTTAGAATGCACTAGATGGCAGTTTTTTCTGTAAAAGGAAGAAAAACGGATCTACTTCTGAGAAAGGAATAATGACAATTGTTTGGTTTAAATAGCCCATTTCCTTTTGGGAAGGTGGAGTGGGATGGTCAGAAAATGGGGTTTTGATCTGTGATGACAAAATATCCACATCAGTGTGATTGATTTTTCACAGATAATACACATGGGCGAGTTGTCAATTTCTGCCTCAGACTGGTATAGCAATATTTTTCATTCATGTTCCACACTTGCTAACATCTAATCTTTAATCTTTTAACTGTGTTTTTTCTTTTTTCTTTTTCTTTTTTTTTAAAATTTTTTTTCTTAATCTGTGTGTGAACAGTGAACACAGTTTGGTGCTTTGGAAACACAAAGAATAAATATTGCTTCTTGACAAGTTTAACTTTTTTTTAACTTGATTAATTGGATCTTAATGCAAATGATGTGGCTTCTGATTTTTTTTTTCTTTCCTCATGTTGTCAAATTGGAATTTTCCTGACCTTAAGCCTTAGGTTGAATTTACAGCTTGGTGAAATGCTCCTGGTCAAGGGTTCCTTGGAGGTGAAAATGGTCTTTAAAAGTACTTTTCATCGGTAGATATTAATTACTTTGTGACAGTGATGACTCAGCTGACCAAAAGCAGCTGCATAGTGAAAAATTCTGCCTCTTGAAATCTGACAAGAAATGAAAGAAGGGGAAGGATCAGGAAGAATACTTCCAGTGGGTCCATGAGAATTCCCAAGTTCAGGGCTGTGGGTGTTTTGGGTTTTTTGTTTGTTTTGTTTCTTCCCCCGGTCCTGTCGTTCACTATTGACTGTATGAATCTTGTGTGGTATGTTGTCACTTAACTGCAGAGGTAATTAATACTTAACACATTTGCTATAGCAGTCAATTGGTTAGAATACAAGAAAGGTTTTGCTTCTTCATTTTCAGCATTATTATGAGTAGTAGTGGGAAATTCTATGCTTCATTAGTGTAATCTTCAGATATCTGTTCATGTGAATTCTCATGACACCTTATCAGAGCCATAAGTGCTGCTCTAGTTAGATGGAAATGAATTGGGAATCAGTGCCTTGCCCAAAGTCCCTCCTGCAGTTTGAAGTTTTAAACTTTAAGACTTATTTTCTTTTTATTTTGGTTTGGCTTATAAATGGATATTTTTTCAAGGGTCTGCAAGAGCACTAGAATTATGCCTGAAGCTTTTCAGAAAGGTGACTAAAATGGCATCGTTTCCTGCTCTCAGGATTTTGTGTTCAGTTATCTTAAGGAAGGGGACTGGATACCCTTCTGCAGTGAACTACGCTAACTTTATACCTGCACAGCAGTATATACAGAATGCTGGAGTTGCACTTGCTGTTGGCTGGCAAATCAACTCGCCAAAGTCTGGTGGCAGTGGTGATCTTTTCTGAAAAGGGAAGCACTAAGTTGACTCTGATTCCAGGTGGAGTTTGCAGAATTGGAGATAGAAGGAGACTTGGTAAGGAATAAAGTTTTGACAAAGAATAACTGAAAATCAGGTGACTTCCAGATTTCTTTATAGGTTTGAGCTGCATTATAAGGTAAATGTTCTCAGTGAGGTAGATGGCAAGGATGCCAAGGGAAATGAAAAACTTCTATTTGAGCACCCAGTGGTTCTCTTCCCACTGCAATATTTTATATAGTGTATTAAGGTTGAGTGCTTGGTATATAACTGTCGTGGTTTAGCCGCAGCCAGCAAGTAAGCACCAAGCAGCTGCTCACTCATTCCCCGCCCTGGCCCCTCTGCAACCCCCTGGAGTAGGATGGGGGAGAGAATAGGAAAAAAAAAAAAAAGTAAAACTTACGGGCTGAGATGAGAACAGTTTAATAGAACAGAAAGGAAGAAACTAATAATGATGATAATAAAATAAAAATAATAATAATAAAAGAATTGGAATAGTCAAGTGATGCACAGTACAGTTGCTCACCACCCACTGACTGATGCCCAGTTAGTTCCCGAACAGTGATCTCCCAACCCCACTCCCCCCAGTTTAGATACTGGGCATGATGCCATATGGCACAGAATACCCCTGTGGCCAGTTTGGGTCACTGCCCTGGCTGTGTCCCCTCCCAACTTCTTGTGTCCCTCCAGCCTTCTTGCTGGCTGGGCATGAGAAGCTGAAAAATCCTTGACTTAGTCTAAACATTATTAGGGACAACTGAAAACATCAGTGTGTTATCAACATTCTTCTCATACTGAACCCAAAACACAGCGCTGTACCAGCTACTAGGAAGACAGTTAGCTCTATCCCAGTTGAAACCAGGACAATAACATACTTGTAAGTGTGGTCTGTTCTGTTGCAGTTACTGTCTTCTAACTTTTCCCAAAATGAGACTGATGCTTTGCTGTCTGTATGAGTAGTAAAGATAAGGTTTCCTGTGTGGTTTGTATCCCTCTTAACCCTGTAGAGGGATTCACAGCTTCTGCAAGTGCTACAATAATGCATGCTTATATGCATTAACATAGTTGAAAATTCAGTTGCACTTGTTTATTTTGAGACTTACTTTAAAAAATACTTGGCAGGACTTTTTTGGTTAAACATTATTTCTGGTTTTTTTCTCTTATCAGGTAGTTGGCAAAAAAGGAGAGAGCCACTAGGACGCAAAAGACACTGGAAGGCCTTAACACAATCAGAGATCTTCACTTTTATCTACAACTCCTGGATAATTGCTTGACCATAACCAGAGACTGTCAATCTGTTTCATTTAATGCCATTACCAATAAATCATTGCTTTTGTTGAGATGGAGTTTCCCTAGCGTGTTTCTGTTGTAATCCTCGTACATGTATTTGTAAATAAAATTCATTACTCTTGCCAAGATTAATTTTGTTATTCTAGTAACTGGTCTTCCTGTGTTCCATTTAAACTTCAAAACTCAACTGGCTTATCTTTAGAAACAGAAGACATAATGTAGTTTGCATTTGTTCAGAGAGTTTGTAGTGTCAAATATAAGTGAAACATAGATGGCCTTCAGAGGCCATCTAAAAATAAAATCCGAGCTGCTTTATTACAAGACCAAGTGAACTTAGGATCATTGTTCGCATGAAATACAGATACTTTTCAGATAGGAATAACTTCACCTGTTTTGGAAATTTCCATTTCCCTCCCCACCTCAAAAAGCGTAGGGGGAGGAAGCATATTTAAAGTTACCATTCCATTAATGTGCAGATTTGTTGGAAATGGAATGCTGATGTGAGCTGTTTGGCACTGGGAATTCTTGAGTTATCTGAATGTGGAGGTTTGTTTTAATATTATTAGAAAATATTGACCTCGTTTCCCAGGCAGACTCTAGCAAGCTGTGCAGTTATTTGGATGTTTGTGCACCCCACCTGAACATAAATTCCTTACTACTTTTGTTGGGTGTTTTTCCTCTCTCTGGATCTTGATAAGGAAATGTTTATTGCAAATACTAATTTTACTTCTTAATTGGAATTCCTGTACTACTTCGGTAAATTTTCTTGGAAGTGTGCCCTAAGTAATTTTAATAAATCGGGCATTGATCAGCACCATATACATATAATACTGTATAAATTCCCAGTAAAACTTGCTAAGTGTTTTAATTGGCATAATTAATTTCTTTGTAAAGTTAAATTTGTTACATTTCTAATTACCATAAATCCCACTAAGGCTTAAATCCTGTCCTAATTGGCATTCCTTCCTTGAACACAGTAGGGTGGTTTTCTTCTGGCTTGGCAGATTTGTATGTTAATACCAAGTTAACTTTCTGTTAGCATAGATATTTTCTCCAAACAGAAAACTGGGGATTGTCTAGAAAAACATTATTTGAGAGGCACTTTTTTTTTCTCACTGTATCACTGCGTACTCCAGGGTACTCATCTGCCTGTATTCTAGTCAATGGCAGGTGATGACGGCTTGGTTTCTTTCATACTTCCATAATGTTTTGCTTCAGTGGGGCGTGTAAGGCATGTAACACACTGTATATAGAATATAAATCATGTTTAAATATAATGGAGGGCAATATGAATAACTGTTCCTGTTTATAATTTTGTACACTAATTACCTTTTGGGTTATTGTTTAAGTGCCTCATCTTAAGTATTGCTTACCTCATAATATTTATACCTGAGAGATTTGATAACCTAGTGATTCACATCTTTGTAAAAGAGTAGTCAAATTTATATTGTTTATGAGACTCTTCTGTGATTTCCTTGGTTGCATGATGCATACCTTCCGTAATGATACTATGTACATAGATCTAAATAAATGTTTAGAGGTAACTGTCACATGTTTCACTTAATGGAAAATGGGATAGAATTATGGACAGTGAGCTAAAAATCACGAAACTGAAGTTACAATGTAATACTGTCTTTTAAGTGGCATTACCCTTACATGGTGTTCCTGGGTGCAGGTGGATCTTGCAGGATGCGTGCTCGCGATGCAGCCCCTTCACCTGGGGTTTTTGAGATTTGGTCTTAAAAGGAAAAGTCACACTGACTAGTTGATCTGTTTCGTAACTGAGTAGAAGTCTCAAAAGGGGATCATAATGCTGCTTGTGTCCAAATAACGCGGAGGCTGTGATAATTGAAATTTGTTGATAGTCCAAGCTGCAGATGAATAACGTTCACTGTTGTGAGGTTAAATGGGTTCCCTGCTCCGTTTGCTAATTTTTAGATATCTTAAGGCTGATGTTTGTTTGGGATAGGCGGGTGAAATAAGCTGTCCTGGTGCTCATAAGGTAAGTGGCATGTGTGTGCAGGAATTACTTACACGCCTTGATATGCAAGCAAGGTCTGGCACGGCTTGGATAGCAGTCCCGTCCCCCTTCAGCCGGCCCACCCCTTGCTGCTTTGTGTCTAGCAAAGGTTGATCTGTTGAACTTTCAGTGAAATACTGAAAGGTTGCAGAAAATCTGTGGGTGCACACGTATTTTATAGCAAATGTCCTGGTTCAACCGGGAGCTTAAAAGAATAGTTTTACCTGGAACCTTCTCCCGCTTCCTTCGGGGTTGGCATGGCAGTTGGGAGATTTGCTTAGCGTCTTTAAATGCTGAAAGGCTCTTTAGTTGTGGGGTTCCCCAGGACCGAGCATATTGGCCAGGGTATCAGGTTGGGGACTGCATAGCAGAATTAATCTACAGTGTGATGCCTTAATTAGAGTATTGCCATGTAAAATGTTCCTGCGTGGATGCGTTGAAAAGGCTGAGAAGGGGGACTTGAATTGCTAGCAGATATTGTACCCTGGGAGCCTTTGATGTAGGCTTGTCTCGTCTTCATCCTTTGTTACTTGTGTATTGAGATTAATAAGCACATATTACTAGAGAGCTGCTGGACTTGATCTAAAGGCTGCTAGAGAGAGCAAATACAGCACTAGGGAAGTTGTTTATTTTCATGTTCATAGTCCTCAATGGTTTTATTTCTGATAAGAGTTTGAGGTATTGGAAGACTAACCTCTAAATATCATTTGGCTTCTAAATTAATGGAGAAAGTACAAGAAGTAATAAGGGTTAGAAGCTAAAGCCTGAAAAAGTGCTTGTGGTCAAGGAGGTACATATCCAATCTGCTCAATTCCTTCAAAATAACTGCGTTTCCTACTTCTCAGTTATCCGAAGGTGCTTGTAACGTTTTGTAGACAATAGGAGACCTAATGTGACACATCCTCTTAAAATGTGGTGAGGAGGAAATCAAGAGTATGGTCAGAGGTGATAAAGAAGCAGAAGTGCGTCAGCTCCTCTCCTCCTTTTTCTCAGGTCGGCTTTGCAGTGCTGGGAGCAATGAAATGGCTCAGTAGCAGAACTGGTAGGTGAAGAACCCGTGGCTGCTCTCCCATGACGTTTCTGTATGAATGTCTTATACAGGGCTTGACCTGGGGGCAAATGTCCTGGGCTAGTTACATCCTGTGTAGGGGGAAATACCCTGATGGAACCTGCATAGCTGCTTTTGTGGATGCAGTGCTTTTTTAGGTAGAGTATTTAAAATACTTTGTATATGCAAGGAATGTCAGAAGTAATAAAATGAGAGAAGACTTCTAATGTCCCAAGTGTTAACAACTTAACCTGCAGCAAACGCCACTTTTGAAAAAGTTACGTTTTGTGGTTTGTTTTTTTTTTTTTTTCTTTAACAGCCAGTTTGTAATTGAATTTAGAAGAGTATTTTTGAGATACGCCAATAAAATGCCTAGGTACTGACTTGCGTATCAGCACTTTACGTAGTATAAAATTCACTCTTGTTAGGGAACATTTGTCACTGAATTTAACTCCTAGCCTAGTTTGGCATGAGCTCGGGTGCATTCTGTGCATCTTAACTGTTCACTTCTAGGTCTCTTAAAGTTTTGTCTCTATGATACCAAATTTATCTCTTCCTGTGGCTCAAACTTTGAAGGGTCTTTTCTACTTGGGTATTTCTTAATAAAGTGTCTTCCTTCATGCCATGCATTTTTGCATGCACTGAAAAGAGAGTAACTTGTTCTATGCGTAATTCTCAAAACAAGTATTTTTTTTAAAGTTCAGGAAAGCATTCCCCTGCTTGATACCAGCATGTTGCAAAGGTGGTTTAGAGCGTACATGTAATTTCTTTTTTCCTGTAGACTTTAATGACAGAATGGTTGTCTTGATATTGAATCTCCAATAAAGTTCCCTTGAAGAATTGCACAACATGAGAGTGTTGAATGATGGAATAATGTTTCTTATTCTTCATGCACTGGAGAGGAGATCTACGTTGTGTAAACTACACTGTGGATGCACTGTGCTCCCTTGCCCTCTGCTCTTCCTTACTGCCACCTTCAAGATGTAGCGTGCTTTGGGCCTGAAATAAAGTAAAATATGCAAGGTTCTCATTAAAAAATAAAAATTCATGTACAGAACAGTGCCTGGAGAAAGCTGGATCCCAGTTGGCTGTGCGAAGAAGCATTTTGCTGCAATGGTTGAATACCGAGCAGTCCAGATTGTTCTGTGCCTTATCCTTCAAAACTTCGCTGGTGCTGGTTTCCCTTACCTCCATGTTGTTGTCAGGGATGATGCCAGGCTCTGTTCCGAATCGCCAGCCAGTTTTACCACCCTCTTTCTGGGGAGCTGCTCTGGGAACGTGCGCAGGAGGCCGTGAGTCTATTCCCGCTACTTCTGGACTATTTTTTGAAAGGTACTTAGCATGTTTTACTGATGTCAGAATGCCAGTTTTTATCAGGAAGCTGACCAGGATAGAAGAAATAAATACTTGAATTACCTTTCCGAGTATGGAATCTTGCTAAAAAATGTGTATATAAATTATATTTTTTTATAAAGCTGTGTTGACTGGCATGAACTGTGTTCCTACCTCTTGATTATCTTTTGATAATCTTCAAGCTTCTGTTGTTTTGGGTTGTTGGTTTGGTTTTGGGGGTTCTTTCTGTTTTTGGTTTTTTTTTGTATCAGGACTGATGTCAAAGCAACTCCTACTTAATTGGTCTTGAATATTGGCAGAATTTTGAAAGTTTTTCACTTCTTGATTTTTCTTCATTGAAATGCAGGGTATTGCTGAAACAAACCTGGCGAGGGTGCACAGATAATGCACCACAGCACTGTTTAATTTATGTCTTGATGAAATGTTGCTTGAACACAGCTACCTCATGTCTGTGGCTGGCTTAATTGAGATCTTATTTGTTCATGCATCATTCTGGGTGGATACTGCTCTTCTAAGTTTGAGTGGCTACCGCTTTCTTACGATGGCCGACCTTATTTAAAGGTTAAAAGGCAATTTTCTTTTTCGCTTCTTCCTGGGAATGTGTTTGAAGAACCACCCTATGCCACACAATGGGAGCTGACCGAGCGGTTCGGCTCAAGCCTCGTTGCTCGCGACAGCGGTTGGGGACAGACTTTTTGGTGGGACTTGTTGCGATGGGACGAGGGGCAGTGGTTTTAAAGTAAAAGAGGGGAGATTCAGGCTAGATATAAGGAAGAAATGTCTTACGCTGAGGGTGGTGAGGCACAGAACAGGTTGCCCAGAGAGGTGGTAGATGCCCCATCCCTGGAACCGTTCAAGGCCAGGTTGGATGGGTCTTTGAGCGACCTCAGCGAGTGGAAGACGTCCCTGCCTCTGGCTTGGACTAGGTGACCTTTGAAGGTCCCTTCCACCCTAACACCCTCCCCGTCCCCGTGTAACAGCAGCAGGCCGGGCAGCTCGACTTGCAGGGCCGCGTTTGCCCTCCTGCCGCCCGGGGCCCTGAGGCGCTGTTGGGGCGCCTGGTGCAGCAGGACCGCCCCGGCCGCGGCCCTGACTGACCGCCGTGTGTCCCCCCCGGCCCGGGCCGGCCCTGACTGACCGCCGTGTGTCCCCCCGTCCCCCCCCACCGGGCCTCCGCCGGCGGCGGTGGCAGCAGGCCGCGGGTCGCTCCCGCCCGCCCCCAGCAGGTGGCGCCGCCGGCCTGGCGGAGCCCGCCCGGGCGGAGCGGGGGACGCTGGTGCCGCGGGGCCGCGGTCCGGTGTTGCCGGGGGCGGCTGGTAGCCGTGAGGCGGCCCGGCCCCGGTTCGGGGGGAGGGGGGGCTGCGAGCCTTGCCGAGGCGGGCGATCCGCCCGGGGAGCAGGACGCTTCCCCTTCGTTTTGTTCCAAAGGGACACCCCCTGGCCCCGCTGCCGACCCCCGAAAGCGCTCTGTGGAGCGGGCGACGGGCCGGCGCTTTGCTTGTCGGGGGTGAGAGTTGGAGGGTCGGAGCCGGGGGAGGGAGAGTGGGATGGGCGAAGGGACCCCGTTCCCTGGCGACGCGGGCGGCCTGCGGCCTCGCCCGCCCTCGGGCCGGGGGCGGCCTGGGGGCTGCAGCGAAGGCCCGGGCCCGCCGCGTTCCTTGGTGCTCGGGGCCGTACAACCAGGGGGGAAAAGGGGGAAGCATCGACGGCCGGCTGAGGGTCCGCTTAGTGCGAAAGCCAGAAGAACTCCAGGGGAGTTTTAACTGGCAACCCCCTCGGCCTCGGCAGGGGACGGAGGTCAGCTGGGTGAGGGAAGGAAAGCCGGCGGTCTTCCCTCCTTGTGCCCCGCTTCTCCTGCTGCTGGGTCGAGGCAGAAGCTAAAAGTGCTCTCACTGGAGAGGGACGGCGACAGAAGCGGTGGGACGGGTACCGGGGGACGGCGTGTGGCTCCCCTAGCTCCACACGAAGGCTTTGTTTGCATATATAACCAAAAAACCCAAAGTTCACGTGAACTGTGGTCAACGGCGATAAGTAGTTTATGCAGGCTGATCGAATTAAAGTTCGCAATGCTCGAAATTAGCACTTGGTTCTCGCATTGAAAAATACGTGCTGTGCAGCGCTTCCGCATCAAGCTGGGGTCAGGAGAAGTCGCTCGGCATCCTGCTAGGCTTGCGCTTAAATCACGTTGCTGTTGCATTCGGTTGGAACAGCACAGTGTTGCAAAGGTTGAGGTGATTAAGTTCAATTAATTCTGTTACCTTAAAATATATATCTGAATCTTCTGTGTTCTGAAACTTTGCAAGTGTGAAATTTGCTGTACGGTTCGTCTCGTGTTGCATTTTGCACCAGCTTGTTTCCTTTTCACGCTACCTCCAGTAGCTAGATGTGAACACTTAAACCAAAACAAACAAGCAAATGAAAAAAACCTCCAAAACCCCAACCCATCCCATAAAGTGGCTACATGTGGGTGATGCTGCCGGAGTTGTTATGGGCTGATCGGAAACAAACCTCTGAAACAAGCGCTCTGCCTCACTCCTTGCACTGTGCCATTGACTGAAGCCCAGTGCCGGTAATCGGTGTGCCAATGTTTACAGAGATATTTATTTTTTCTGATTGCCTTACTGGAAATATTAATCTTGTATTCTTATGCCAGAATCTATAATTGGTGGTCTGCCAGATATTTACCAAAATGATTTTTCCCTGATAAAATGTATTCTAGCTTTTGTCATTCGTTTTCAGAGTGCTGCAGAATGTAAAGGGCCAGAGAAAAATAACCTGAATTCAGTAGCAGAGGGTTTTGGCCATACTTAATTTAGTAGAAGCCTAAGTTTTAACAGAACAGAAGCTATCACAATTAATCCGTCCTGTGGTGTCCACTTGTACAGCTTAAGAAGCTTGCCCCGAAGTTCAGCAGGTGCCTCCTGCTGCTCCTGTTTGCAGCCCTTTGCTTGAATGGAAATGCAGGTGGAAGTCAGGAGCCATAGCTGCCGTTACCCATCAGGTACGCCTCAGTGACGATGCAGTTATCAGTAAGGCTTGATCATTGTTTAATCAGGACATGATTAACTTAAGGATATTGTTTGCAATGGATGTGAGCACTCTGGGTGTGCGTGTGCACATATTTATGCAAAGGCGAGCATGTACACAGCTAGCTCCACAAAAATTCCCTCAATCAAGAAATTATGCCATTTAAGATTAAATTTGTAAAACTCAGTCTAGACAATACACAATTATAGAGGGTGCACATTACAGGAGTTTTGAAATGTCGAACGTAGTCCTACGTTGGATACTAATGGTGCTGAGGAATCTGCAGCTGTCTGTATTGGATGTGAGTAGAACCAGTCCTTGGAGAGTGGGAAATGGCAGGAACTGCCTCTAACTATTGTAATCGACAAGATTATCCCATTAATCATATTTGTCTCCGGGAGTACCTTAGTTCTAACTCTAAGTGTTGTTTTTCCCTTGGTGCATCACATGCAAAAAAGCCTCTAATTGAAAACAATGCAGAGACAAAATCAAAATGCTTGTAAATGTGTGCTGAGTTCTAGCTGCTAACAGGAGCGGAATCGATGGCACACACAGCCACCGAGCCGATGGCATCGCCAACATCCTTCCACACCTGTAAAATGTTATTTTTTGCTTTGAATATTGCCGGTATTCTTAGTGTACAGAAGGGGCTGACACTGCTGTTCTGACAGAAAAAGGACCCGGGTTGGGAGGGGGAGATGGCAGAGATGCTTTCTTCAGGGCCTGCGTTCTGTGCAGGGGTGAAACCAGTGGGAGACGCAGGTAAATCTATGGAAGTCCTCAAAAATACAGCACTGTGAGAGCCAGAAATGCTGTCAGTGAATGAGTGTTGAACAGACCTGGGTCTATTAGCGTAGTATTTCCTTTCAGCCGTGCTGTAGCAGCTACATTTGATCCCAGAATTTTCCTCTCCATTCGGAGATGTGAAAAGGAGAGGAAATGATATGTATCTGGTTAAAAGGTTAACTTGCATGATTTTGTATGTCTGTGTTGTTTTAAATTAATTCACCTAAATTTCAGAGGTATCTGAACTATGTGTCTCTCTTAGGCACTCTGACAGATTGTCTAATTGTTTTTTCTAATTCAGATCTATAATTGCCAGAGTGAATCTACATTTAGATGGATTACCCAAAACCTGCCTGCTGCTGGCAGGACCTCTGGTGAGAGGTGGGGGGGAAATAACTTTCTTTTTGTTCCCATATCTGCACACGTAGCCATGAAGAGCAGCTCTCTCCGCTGATCCCCTCCATCCTGCCTGTCTTCTTTTGTTTCACAGGCTGCATCTCTGGTTTGAACAGACCCCCGCAAGACTGACAGCTTAATCCTGGCGTGCTCCTCCAAAGGGCGACTGCCTGCGCAGACGGCATCTCCCGCTCGCCGCCCCCGTACTCCGCAGGCTCCGTGGCAGCAGGAGCGCTCTGATGGTAGGTACGTAACTTGCCCTGTGCCTTGGTACCGATGGCGAGGTGGGGAAGGTCTTCCTAGGTTCACAGCCACGCCTGCCCGGCTCCGGCACTGAATGCAGGTGTGTCCGAGGCTGTCGGAGGGATGCTGCTGGGGTTGGCATTGTAATTGCGTTGGAGAAGGGAAGGTTGCTCCTTGCCTTGGCCAAGCAGGAAGACTTTCTGCTGCAGTATTGCGGCTCCCAGCATTCAAAAATTGAGTTAGACATACTCAGTAGAAAGCAATAGGTTGATAAATAATAGGTAACATTTAAAAACCACACGGTCTGTTGTATTTGGCCCTGTCTTAAGGTAGAATAAGCTTCTATGTTTTCTCTTTGGGCTGTGAGCAGATGTTAAAGGTGACTTGATGTGGGGAGTTGGGGCTGTAAAGGGCTACCAAATACTAGACTCTCTGCAGCTGTGAGTCGCTAACGCTGCACTCACATTCCTCCTGCAGCATAGCACTTGGCCTCTGCTGCTGCAGCCTGCGAAGGTAAGGTTAAAAAACCAGACAGACAGAGGCTGTTTTGATGCACTTGGGCTGCTGCTCCTGCAAAACCTTCATCCTTCTTTCTCTGGTCAGGGCACTCTGAATTCCGTCTCTGCAGCTCCAGTCCTAATCCACTTTTAACCGCAGTTATGGGTGCTTCAGCAAAGTACGTATTTCATTAGAAAACTCATAAGCATCCCAAAAGCTGAAGATTAATTCCATAGGCTGCAGCTTTCCCTCCTCCCTGCTCCCCACGAGCTGTCTGCATCCTCCACCTATCCCCCTGGCTAGCGTGTGCTGCCCGTGCAGTTCTGTTACGGGATTTCTCTCCCCTGCAGCTCCTCTCATGCCCAAGCTAGCAGAAGAAAAGCAAACTTACCTTCCCGTCAGTCCCAGTGCTGCCGGCCGTGGGACAAATGGGGGTTGGCAGGTACCGTCTCAGTGCTTTATGCTGCACACCAGCCTCTTGTGAAACAATCTGCGCGTTTGGACGTCTGGCCCTCGCTGGATCCCATCCCAGTGCCTTGCTGCAGCACACTATTCCTGCTAACAGCAAACTGCTCATCCAGCTCATCCCAGTGACCTGTCGGGCCATCTCTGAGCGGGATTCGAAACTAAATGTGTTCAGTGAGGCTGGGCCGGTACCTGTGTCACTGTGTTACATCATCAGTGCATTCTTAGCTAAATCCAGCCAAAAAAAACCCAAATTCCAAAAATCCTTATCTCTACTGTCACTTTCCATTCCCAAGCCCAAGTTCTTCTAACATAAGTCAGCTCTCCTTTCCTCAAAATTAACAAAATGAAAATTAACTTGGTACATATGCGTGAGTGTGCAAAGAGCAGAGTACTTGTGTGGTGCTGATACAACAGACAAAACACAACATTTACTGACAAATGCTTCTGTATGCAGAGAGTTCTGCTGAAATGATGCCCCTGCAGCTGTTGGGGACCGTACGGGGACATTTATGTGTGAGGTCAGGACCTCAGATCACAGCCAGGAACCGAGGCAAGAGCTGATGGTAATCGTGGTGCAACCTCAATAATGTGCTCACATAGGTGTGAAAGTTGTGTGTGTGTGTGTGTGTATACATATATATATACACAAATGCATCTATATAAATGTTTGTGCGTGTGTGTGTAATATATATAGAAAATAAAAATCCCTGTGGTCAAATTACAGAAATATTTAAAAATTCTGAGTAAACCCAAATGCATTCCATACATAACCTGGGCTGATAATTGTTATCAGGCACTGATAGTTGCAGCTAAGCATGATTTTTTGGACCCTGTGGCTCAGAGCTGCATCAGTTGTGAGTTCTGCCTGAGCAAGAAGTCTGCTCCGTTTTGAGATTTTTGATGAAATATACAGAACGGGCAGGGAAAAAAACGGCATTTTGAAACTGAGGCGTGTCATGTTGGGTCTGTCTTGGAGGTGCAAATTTGAGTGCAGGTGAAGTGATCCTGGTACCTTGTGTGTTTTCTTCCTCAGAACGAAGTGTGCAGCTGGAAAGCCTTCAGCAATAAGTGGCCTTGGCCATAACAGCTTCAACACCCAACAGGTGGAACGTGGACCCGTTTCCAGGTGTAGGTACGTTTGCAGTACGCAGTTAAGGTCATTGTATGTCTTCTATCTTGGCATGTGAATGTGTCTTTTCTTATTTTTCCACTCTTTGCCTTTCCTCTAAGTTTTCTGTGTCCTTTGTTCTAGAGTTGTTACCTGAAAAGGGTGGTGAAGAAGCTTGCTGTAGGGGATAACATAATACTGACCTACCTGCAGAGCCAGCAGCAGTTTGGAATGTGCAGTTGAGCTCCTGGTAACTCCGGTTTTAACCTGAGTGCCAATATACACAGGTACAGGGGCACTTCACAGAATAATGGGGTCAATTTTGCATTCTTCATAGAAACCTCTTTTTTATTTCTTGCTCGAGGCTCTCTGTTTCCCCATGGGCCCTACAGGAAGCCCTGACTGTGGCTGCTCTGCAGCCCCTCCTTGTCTGAGTCCCAGGATCTCTCCTCGTTACTCGGAGGGATCTGAAAGGATCTGGTGAGGTCCAGAAGCAGGACAACAAAAGAGGCCTTGGTCACCTCTGTGATACAGCTACACAACCTGCTCTGCTTCCCTTGTGCTTGCTGTTCAGCAGAGGTCTGGTGGGTTTGATGTTCAGGTAGAAGGACTGGCTGGAGTTCATCCCGTAGATGTTGGATGAGCTGCTGGGGTTGGTAGGTCTGGAAGGGATGAGGCCAACGCATGGATCATCTCTTTGTTTCTTGACAGTCCAGCCCAACCAGCAGAGTAGGTTGCTTACAGTAACCAGGTTTTGGCAGCGGCAGTGTGGATTCCCTCAGCAGAGGAGAGAGTCATGGTCTTGGCTTGCTCTGCTAAGTGTTACCATATTTCTTCTTACTTCCATTTCCTCTGGGCTGAGTTTCAGCTCAGCTTTCTTCCTCCAGATGCTCGTATCTGACAGACATCTCGTTACTTGTGATGAAGTTCATTGAACCAGATGAGAAGACAGTGTGTATTCAAACACCCATGTCAACTTGGTGGCATCGGAGATTTAGTCCCGGATCCTGAGAAAGAGGAGGAGCAGGGTATTGCAGTGCTTCACACGTTTCTGGACAGTAAAAATCACCTTCTGTTCCCTGCAGTCTGTCAAAAGGAATGTGAACTGAACCATCCCCTTCAGCTGTGTCTTCTGTGGGAATAAGTAATATGCATGGTGCTGAAAAGCCCAGGTCAGGTCCCGTTTAGCTCTGAGAACTGCCTGTCCTCAGCCGTGAATCGCTCACAGGATTCAGCAAAGGTGATTAAAGGATCCTTCACCCTTTGGTGTAAGCAGCGTGGCATGCAACTGGAGTATGCTAATACACAGGAATAATATAAATTATTAGTGCTAAGCCCTGAAATGTGAATGTCCTGGTTAGATGCTCAGTTCAGCTCCAATAGACACGGGACTGCGCAAGTTATCGGTTTACCCACGTAACGTGAATTTCCTGAGTACCTGGTCAGAGGGCCAGCATTGGGCTCCCTCTGTGTATTCCTCCCTAAATCAGAGGAGTTCCCTGGTTTCAAAATGCTTGACAGCATATACAAAACTGTGAGAGCTCAAACGGATTCGAAGCATTGGTCACATAAATGGCTAATGTTTGCTATTCTGGACGTTAATTTCATAAAATTAATCTAACACATCTTGAGGGAAATTAGTGCATGCAGATGCTATCATTTATCACAATTATTTTAAAAGCCCTAATCTAGCACTTCATCGAATTCTTCACATCCACTTGCATGTCAAGCGCTGCAGGAGAGTGTCTTTGCCCATGGAAGCGTCGCATCCTTTCACCTGGCCGGCTCTAAGGGGGGGTGGCCGGGCAGAGAGCGGCTGGGAGGGTGCGGGGGCTGGAGGGCTCAGCCCCCCTTCCACCGCAGGAGAGGTGGTGGTGGCACCAGGGAGGGGAATGTCACCCACCCCATGTGAACTATGGAAACCTCATTACTGTGTACATGCAGTCCCTCTCTTTTCAGGATGACGCTGGAGGTACCTGTCTTGTCATCTCTCTTAATGCTATAGTGAGCACCTTCAGTGCAGTTCTGGCTGCAGCTGTAAGCCGTGAATTTCTTTAAAACCTGGGCAGGGAACATGCTCCTGGTCCCAGCATAGTTTTCTAAGTTCCGACAATGTTATTAGCCTGAAATGGGGCAAAAAATGCCCAAATTTCCTATGAAACAACAAACTGAAGGAAAAAAAGTTGGAAGCTATCAAAATGTTCCTTTATTAAGCCTGTAGCACTTAATTTGAATTTTGACTTTTAGGGAAGAAAATCTGTAACTAAATATGTCTTAAAAAGCTGTTAGTTTGAAAAAGGTGAAAGCATCGGTTATCCCTGAAAGAACAAAAAATACAGACAGGAAACTACTTCTATTTTGTGAATCTGTCATTTAAATGAATACGCTTTCAGCAGTGATTTTCATTTTTTTTGGCAAGAATCTCCTGCTTCTGTTCACTTTTTAAGTCTTTTGATGCAATGGAGAAATGCTCCTCTGCAGCAAGCTAAATAGTTTTGCCTGCTGCAGTCAGGAGGTGTACGTTGAGCAGAGAGGGTTGTTTCTGGGAGGCTGTGGTGGTGCATTTCTTTCCGCCTCTCCGGCCTGATTTACGAACTCGGGAAGGCTCGCCAGCCCTTGGCGTAGGCGTGAGGAGCCGGGCAGCGAAGCGACCCTTGGCTGTGCCAGGAACTCTTCCCCAGCGGAGACAGGGAGATATGCTGTGCGTCTCAAGGACTCCTGCTGCCCGGCGGAGGGAGGAGAGAGAGCCACTTCTCAGAACAACCTGCAGCCAGTTCTCTCTCCTAACGACCTGCAGACCTTGTTAGTACAGTCCTCCCCCGGCAGGCTGGGAGCAGCCCCTCTCTGTGTTTGGAGTTCTTCTCAGTCTCGGAGTTTCCCTTATCTGCATGTGAAATGGTACCAGCACAGCTGGCATCCCAGCAGTTTGTGGATGGCAAAAGTCAATCACCTCCCAGACCCACAAGCAGCGGTACTACGGGAGGCCCTTGGAGCTCTCCCGGACCGCAGCGGGCTGGGACCAGCATCTCCCTCCGAGCGGGACGCCTCTCGGAGCTCCCAAACTCTCTTGTTTGTTTGTGAAAATCGGAGGTCTGTTGCCAAAAGCCGACACGGCTGGGGCTGGTTCTCTCTGCACCCTGAGGCTCGACCCTTTGCCCGTTGAGAGAAACGATGAAGATTTTGATGTGGATATTTTCACTGACCTCGAGGGGAATTTTTAACAGGCATACCTCTTTTACTCTCTCTTTTAGTCTCTTATATGTCTTCTCTTAGTGTCTTTATGCACATGCGTGTACTAACCTGAATAGTCTATAGTAAGTTATAGCAAGTATATTATAAGATACATGTTAATACTTTCAAATTTATACTTAAATTACTGTCGTGATTTTTATTCAACCAGAAATGGATTTTAGGCTGCTATTGCACTCATAATCCCTTTAGATATAAACCGTTGCCCAAGTCTGGGACTAGGAGTCGATCCAGCCACACCTAGACTCCGACAGGAGTTTAGAAAGCAAGGGGATCTTCTCTGAACCTCATGACTCAACGGGAGGGTCTCCCTTACCCTTTCCCACGTTCCCTTTTACCCTATTATGTTTTCGGTCCCTATATACATAAGTTTAGTTTGATTCTGAGTTAATTTTCTTGTGTGCATTTCATCCATGTACTAAGTAATAGAGTGAACCTTGCCATCAAATTCTGTGAAGTTGCACTTCTATACAAATTTCTATTAAATCATTTTTCTATTGCTAATACAACTGGAGGTGATTCTTTAAGTGATCCAAACCTCTCTCACTTTTTTTAATTTCCCCTGCGACAGAGGCTCGAGCAAGCAGCAGCTGTTTTTCCCAGGTGCTTGTAGGGAGGTGGAAGGTAGAGGCCGAGAGCGGTGAGGGCTGATGCCGGCGCAGCCGCCGGGGTCTGTGGACTGGCTTTCGTGACAGTTTGCTGGTCGCGAGGTACAGTTGCACTTTGTAGTAATCCACACAGCTTCCTTCTGACTTGTAAGTCTCGGGGCCTGTGGATTGAGCCAACAGACAATTACCTGGCACATAACCGACTCCTCCGTTCAAGGCTATAAATATGTCAGGGTACAATAGTCCTTTATTACTGTGGAATGAAATAAAGACGTGATTTCAAATGTCATGCTTTGGATATTCAATCAGCACTTCCAATATCGTGCATAAACAATAAATTATCATATGATGTAATTTAATATCATTCTGCTTCCAGTACAGGAGGCAGAGGGGAAAAAAAAGCTATATTCAGAAATTCAATCAAACCACTTGATTTTTCAAAGGCACAAAGCACCTGAGAGTTCCCAGTGACGCCTCATGTTAGCAGAGATTTTCCTCTAGATAAAGAACTCATGATAATGAGCTGTGAGGCTGAATGGTTAAAACAATTATCCCCTAGAAATTCCCAGAGCTTTTTTCAACAAGTCAGAGCAGTGAAAGCCAGCAGAAAAGAACATTTGAACAATTTTTCATTGGAAAATATACTTTTGTTGAAACTGAAATGGTTTATGGGAACATTGCACTTTTCATAAAATTTTCAGTGAAAGAATTTTGAAAGGATTCACAAAAAAAATGGAAAATTACCTTTCTGATTTATTTTAGGATAGCCTTTTGTATGATCTAAAATAACGTGTGATGGTCAAAATGCTTCATTTCCATAAGGTCATGTTGGTATTTTCAAACGGAAATATTTTTTAATTTCCATTACACAAATATTTTTAGTATTTGGATTTTCCTGATTCAACACAAAGCCAAATTTTGCCATGGAGCAATTCCTCTAAAGGCAAGAATTTAACTTTTCTGGATTTATTTAATTATTGTGCTGTCATGTTGTCTGCCCTTCATTCACACATGTGAGTCTTGTCTTGATGCTGTGAAGGCAGGCACAAGGTGGACTACTGTTATGCAGTTACTGAACCCCACTCTGCAAGCACTCTTGGGGAAAAATGAAAAATCTGACTTGCTAGTATATTTTGTATTAAAAAAAAAAAAAAAAAAAATCAGGAAAGACTTTAAAAACAACTGATGTTGCTGCTTTAGGTTTCTGTCCAAGGGAGCATGTAAGCATGGACGTAACGTCAGGCTGGCCCATAGTCCTGCTCCCCTCAGTGGGGCTCCGTACCTGGGTAAGTGCTGGCCGATACTGGGGAGCTAGCAGATCCGTTTGCTGCTGGCTCCCTGGATCACTTCTCAGTGCTCATACTCAATTGCCAGTTTTCAGTTCCTCTTGGCCTGGCTTGTGCCAACATGTTATTTGCATTACTGATAATGTTACATGTGGAAATGAATGGCTTCTTTTGAAATCAGTGCGAATGTATAGAGCCTAAAAGCAATCGTACAAAAATGAAACCAAACTGTATGCTTCCAAGCTGTGTAATTGCAGAACAAGATGCTAACGTTCGTCAAAAATGCAGGCTTTTGCCTAAATGACATGCTTTGTGGGAGTAATTAATTTGTATTTAATTATTATCTAACTTGTGAAGAAATGTTCTGAAGAAGTCATATCTTCAGCACAAGTCTTTCAACTTTTTTGTTTAAGATAAATTTCTTTTTTAGACTCGCAGCATTTTATATTTTGTATGATAACACCAACAGGAGACTGCTTAGCAAAAGTCAATACTTACAGTTTTTGCCTTTAAGGCTATCTCATAATTATGTATTTAACTAATCAACACTCCAGAACTTCCAGATGCAACAGATACAGGGTTTGTGAATGATTTCCCTATATACATCTTAATTTTCTAGCAGCAGCTGTAATTTATGGGATTCCACGCGGAATAGCAGGGCTAATGATGAGCAAATGTGTTTTTAAAGTTCTACTGGATGCAAACACTGGTATATGGTGAAAGGGATGAAAACAGATCACTTCTGAGCGTCAAAGCTCTTGCCTCTTGTGTGTAAATGCTCCCAAATCCTGGGCTGGCAAAGCAGAGCTCCGGAGTTGTTCAGAGTAAAACTCCTGGCCCTGTTTTCATGTAGGCGAGGTGGGGCTCATCTGTGTTGAATTGGCAGAGGGCTGCCTATCCATACCGTGGCAGGACGATCCATGTGTGTTTGAGCCCGTATTCCTTGGAAGAATGGCTGGTTTGGGCAATGACATTCCTGAAAAAGCAGAGGACACCCTGTTTATAATGTTTGTCCGCAGTTGCGCTGGGTTTGGCTGGGATAGAGTTAGTCGTCTTCATAGTAGCTGGTATGGTGCTGTGTTTGGATTTGTGACCAGAGCAGCGTTGATCACACAGGGATGTGTTAGCTGTTGCTGAGTGAGCGGTGCTTGCGCAGCATCAAGGTCTTCTCTGTTCCTCACCCTGCCCCGCCAGCGAGCAGGCTGGGGGGGCACGAGGGGCTGGGAGGGGGCACAGCCAGACCCCACTGACCAAGGGATACCCCAGATCATATGGCACCACGCTCAGCAATAAAAGCCGGGGCAGAAGGAGGACGGGGACGTTTGGAGCGATGGCTCTTTGTCTTGCCCCGTCATCGTGAGGCGTGATGGAGCCCTGCTGTCCCGGGGGTGGCGGAGCGCCTGCCTGCGATGGGAAGTATGGGAAGGAGAGAAGGGATTCCTCCTTTTGCTTTGCTTGCACGCATAGCTTGTGCTTTACCTGTTAAACTCTCCTTACCTCAACCCACCAGTTTTTGCACTTTTACCCATCTGATTCTCCCCCATCCTGCTGCGGGGGAGCGAGTGAGCAGCTGGGGGGGGCTGCGCTGCCCGCCGGGGTTAACCCATGATAGCTGTCCCAGGTGAGACTTGTGACGTGGCATGGGGACAGAGAAAGAAAGGAGAGGAAAGCCCTCTGTGGTGTGTTCGCAGCCGGTGTAAAGCCAGGGACGGTGCCTGGCTCCGTGCTGGGCTGCACCCTTGGCGCAGCAAGTGCTCAGCCCAAGGGCCTCTCCCCTGAGCCGTGCTCACCGTACAAATGCTGGTTTTACGACGTGGAAGACTGGGGAAGATGAATTTCCAGGATCTCTTCTATCTTCAGTGAATGTTAGCCACAGAGTTTGTCGGTGCTCATAAAAATAATATTGTTGTATCTACTAAAAAGCATGTAAATCTTTAAGTTAAATCTAATTTCTGCTAGAAGAGTTTCTGATTGATTGCTTTTGTTAAATCTACTGGGCCCTTCTATTCAGATACATTGGTATAAAACAACATAGCCAAATACAGAAGGTGGAAAATATTTAGTGTCTAGCTCAGAGGGAAATTGAGTTTCTTCAGTTCCCATGATGAGGATGATGATAACATGATATGAACTTTCCTGGCAGCCCTGGATTTACAGAGGGTTAGGTATCATCGTGGAGGAGCTGCCAAGGAAACCTACCTGCATGATCCTGCAAAGTGAGGAAAAGTACTGCTGGGAGCGTGCCGAGTGCCGCCAGCTTTGCTGACCTTGCCTCAGGAAATCCCTTTTCTTGATAGAGCCCGTTTTTCTTAGAAATTCTCAGCAGTAGGTTTTCACTCATGAATGCCGAAATCATCAAAACAAATGATCTGGACCCATCTGAGCTGTGTTGGTTTAGAGATGAGTATCTGTGCATTAAGATATCAGCCTAGCACTCGCATGCGGTTTGTTTTCAAGCGGGAATTCTTTAGGAGTTTTATCTTTGAAATACCCAGTCCTATGATTTCCCAAATTTCCCCCTCAAAGCAGATATTCCTGTGGTATGTTTTGCAAACGCTCCGAGTTCAAAATAGCGCTTGGTCTGTGTTAAGGCTCCTGTCATACTAAGTACTGACCTATAGTGCAAATTATGAAGGCTTTTGTTTTCTTAAATAGCTGGCCGCTGGAAAAATTCAGGTTGGATTGAGCAGGAGTCATGTTGGTTTAACTCCAGTAAAGCAGTCGTGTGTAACTAATACTGTATTATTAACACTGGGGGAAATTTTCAACTTTCAGGATCTTGACAAAAAACCAGACAATAAAAATTGCTCGGTGACTTTTTCTAACCTTTGTAACATGTACTTTACTCACCAAGACCACTGCTTCTCCACTCCGTGGGCTCAGGCAGTGAAATAGAGATTACAGCTGTGCCATTCATTGGGAAAATGCCTTTATTTTTTCTGAAGTGAACTTTTAGGAAATACTAATTTATTGATTCTCACGTTTTTAATCTTTTGCTCTTTCATTTTTCATGGTTTATATCTTCGTAAGTCCAAAGTTCTGCATGGTGATACAGGTATTGAGGTAGGTGCATCAGTCAGATCACCAGAATGCAGACAGGCCTTGTGTCCTGCAAAAAGTGAAGTTTAAATAGCCAAATGCATGCAGAATTAACCCAACTGTGTGACTGGTTGTCCAACCCGGCTTTCCTCCCTGGCCCACCTTGCGCACTGGGCTCTTATTTCGTAAGGGCAGTTTGTGCTTAGGTGCAAAATTGACGATTACAGAAGTCTAATGTCCTGGAGCTACTTCTTGAGCCAGAAATGGTCAATAAATGGAAGCGACACAGTCCCACCGATGGACAAAGAGTCTCTGTCCTGCGGCTGGGAAGGGGCGTATGACTTTAACAATAAGGCAACCTGCAGACTAAAAAGTTGTCTGTGAGAGAAAACAAAAGAAGTGGTTTTGGTAAAGGATGGTTTACAACTGAAAAATGGAAGTTTTAATGGGAAGTTTTCATCCTGCTCTATTCAGAACAGAAATACTTGTTCTGTGGTGGATATTACAATTATGACTATTACTGTATTGCTTCACTTCTATGAGGCATGTGGAAATAATTCTTGGTTATATTCAGTCTTTACACCATCAAGAAATGATAAGGGTTGCCTTCTCCCTTTCAAAACTGTGAGTAGTGGCAACTAGAGAAAGAACAAGAAACTTCTTACATCTGGCAGATAGCAGGAGGAGGAGACGATGTGGCAGGAGAAGAATAATTTAGGATTTTTAATAAGTAGCTAGCTTTTAATGTGAGAGCAGCAAGTAACTGTTTTTAAAACTAACGTCTGTGAATATTATTAATTTTCTTAATAGAAAACTAATGGGTTTGCTTTATTGCCCTTCCTCAACCACCTTCGCTGACTTGGGTGGAGGACCACGTGCCGGCTGTTTTCATGGCCAGGGCCACGCACTGCATCTTCCCTGCCGTGCTTTGCCCAGGTATGCTGCACCGGTGCTCTCCTCCAATCCGTCCCTTAATACTTGGTTAAAAGGTGTTGGCGTTTTAGATGACATGGATTGCAAAGGGATGTTTGACAGAGGAAAGTACTTAACCTGGAGAGGTGAGGAGAAGTGAGTGGATGAAGAAGGGACTGCAGAGAAGAAAAAATAATTATGTGTGAGCACATATGTGGAATATTTTCCAAAGTGCTTTAACCTGGGGAAATTTTTTCCTGAAGTGGATGGTGCTAAATCAAAGAAAAGGGGGGATTCATAATTGTGGGATTAATTTGTGGGCTATTTTGGGAGCTAGCAAGATCTATTTGGAGATGTAAAATACGTGTTTTATCAGTTCATTTTTCTGAAGAGCTAGACCTTGCTTGCAACTGTAAGTAATCTGTATGATAACTCCCAGTGAAACACGTTTCATACATCATTTTAGTTCACTGTGTGACTCTAGCTAGTGCCTTGTGCTAAACTACATTGTTCACAATCGGGTGATGTGTTATTTATAGTCTAAAATAATGAGCGATAGTTTGGGAATACGTATTCTCTGAAAGCTCCCAGGGCAGGTTCAGCACATATTTCCACAGTGAGTTGTACCTTACATCACCCCGCTGCTTTCCCCATTTCTTGCCAGACAGCGTTAAGGAGCCATTGACCTGTCTGATGCTGTTCCTGAAGGGCTTGAAAACGTGAATGCGGCGATGCCTCGTGTCCGCCCGACCCCACTTCGGGGCAGCTGCTACCATGTGTCTCCAGCAACAGCCTGAAGGACGGAGAGGAGAAAATGAGTTCTCAGGATTGCTTTGAGCGGTACGGCCTGTGCCAGGGCTGAGGAGAGGTGCAAAGGTCTGGAGGATGTGTGTGGACGTGGCGTGGGACAGCATTTGTTCTGGCGGAGGCCACAACCCCAGCAGAAGGGTGACTTGGCCGAGCGGCTCAAGTGTGGGCTCAGCAGAACAAATCCAGGCTGGGAGCACGGGCATTTGATCCGGTGCCTGGGAACCCATCGCAGCCTGGACATGAGGAGTCAACCACGTCATCAGCAAAGGTAAACGCCGTGCAGTTCCCTCTGCAAACGGAGGCACCGGCCATTTAACGCAGAACAGCCCTTGTGCTTCTTCCCACAGCAGCGGCAGTGCCCACGCTGCAACACTGCACCAGCCTGGGACCCTGGCTGTGGCACTTCTGAACTCGGCACTGTTTCAGCGGCTAATGCTTCATCTGCGTTAATACTTTTTTTTTTTTTTTTAATACAGAACCACTCTTTTTCAAGTTCGTCTTTCCTATGTGCGTTATGCGCACGTGCACGCGTTTTGGATCAGCTGTATGCGCTGCACACAGATATGCGGGTTGCTTAAAAATGTATTTGATCTAAGAATTTTTTTTTCCTCTGACAAGTCCTCCTGGCTCCGGTTCTCAGTGGTGGAAAAAGCCAGCTCTAGCCCTGGAGAGCTGGAAGAGTGAGACATCTCCAGTGTACTCCAGAATGGGAAGAAATCGAGACATCATTTTAAGGCCATGCATCATTCCTAGAAAATAAGCTTGCATATTTTACATAAGAATTGCATAATTACTTTCTACCTCTGCACAGGGCTAGTTCTTTTGCATCTCATAAAACCAGGAGTTTTTAATAGACATCTTAAAGACTCCGTTGTCTTTGGCAGCATCCTGGCAGCTTGGCACGCAGCGTAAGCTGTGACAATGACACCGGCTTCCCTTCCCCTCCCCTCCCTTAAACACCGTGTTACTGAGAATACAAGAAAATCTGGCAGAAGACAGCGGTTTCCTCCCGGGTATGCCTCTCTCACCCACCGCCCCGTGTGCGGGAGGCTGCTGGACAGCCGGGGCGAGGTGTTGCACCCCGGGAAAGGAGCGACATCGTCCCGGGTGTCGGGGTGCCCCGGGGTGCCCCTGTCCCCTGTTTTGAGCAGAGAGAGGTGCATTTACCCGCGAGAGTCGAGAAACGTGCACTGGCCAGAGACAAACCAAAGGCTGTCTGATGGGGTGTCTACGTGACCAGCAAGCCCAATCGCTGGGTCTCACTGGGATTTTGCGTGCGTTGTTTTGGCCTGCAGTTTGCTTTAGCTCTCTCTCTCTCTCTCTCGTATTTTTTACACTGTACGGGAAGCCACTCCTGTCTCGGATGCATCCATGTAGCTTGTTTCTAAAACACTTGCAATATTCCCTTAAGGCAGCAGGGGAAAAGGGGGGCTTTCAAAATAGAGTTTATGGGGAAAATCCTTCTCTTGGCAATTTATTTCACCGGCTTTGTCCCCACTGATCCGCAGCAGTGAAGGCTCTAGCCATACCTCGGCGGTTGTTTCGTGGGCTGTTGAATTTCCATAGTTGATGCTGTTCACAGGGGTGGCTTTTGCTTTGTCTCTTTGCAGGGGCCGGTTTTGGTTATCGAGGTCTGGTGATGTCCTGGGAACTGCCGACATTTGTGCAAGCCATCCCAGGCGCCGTGACCGCAGGGTGGACCGTTAGGTGATCTGAATATTACTTGAAATAGTGTTAGTCTAAAAGCCGAGTCCTGCAGGCCCTGGGAAGCGTGGGGGCACGGGCTGTTCCGCTGGGTTTGTGTGGGCATGGGCAATCCCAACATTGCTGCAGAGCGGAGAGCGGTTGGGTTAGAAGTGCCCGTGCCATCCGTGGCATCGGTTGCATCCCCAGCGGCAGCCCACCTTGGCCCCGAGGCCCCCAGATGCCCCAGTACCCCAGTGTCCCCAGTGCAGGGTACCCCAGTGTCCCCGGTGCAGGGTACCCCAGAGCCCACGGACAGCCCGAGCGCAGCGGGGCGAGCACCGTCTGCCCAAAGCACGGATGGGTGTGCAAAGCTCCAGCAGCTCAGGCAGTTGCAGTGATTTTCTGTTCAACTGCAAGCGGACCAGAAGCCAGCAATATTGCCATAGTTTCCTCATCCGATTTTAAAAATCTGAGGTTCACCTCCCAAAATTTTCCAAAGCTCCGGTCTCTGGTGGTACCTCTGCAGCGCGAGGCGGCGGGTGGTGACCAGCAGCTTCTTGCTCATTCGTACAGGTGGGAAGGTCGTTGTCCTCAGAAGCGTGCGACGAAGCTTGCGAGGGGCACGGCGTGCTCTGCAGGGACATCACGGCAACAGTCATCTCGCGGAGCGAAGCATCAGAATGGTCCGATGCATGCGTACGGGCCAGAAGGGTGCATTTGCGTAAAGTTAGCTAGCTAAAACCCCCTGAGAACTAACTGCGTGATCTGGTTAAGGAAGGTGACGGTCCTTGTTGGCATCTCTCTCTCCTGAGGTGTCGACTGCCTGGCTGTGTTGCAGCACGACGCGTGCTAGCGGGAAGCAAACCTGCGGTGAGGAGCGGGAGGTCACCGGGCTGCGGCTGCGCTTAACGTCAGCGAGTCCTGGGGCTCTGCTCCAGCCGCAGCGCAGCGTGGGAGGCAGCGTGCTCTTGACTTCTTCGTGGGTAAACACGTGCCAAAGCAGAGCCTGTGCATAGACCCGGCTTCAAAACCTCAGCTGCGGCAGCAGAGCAGGTAAAATGTGCTGTTTGTTTTGGGGTTTTTTTCCACAAAAGCGATTCTTAGAAATAGTCAGTAGTTTTTAATAATTATTTTTTATTAACAAGCGAGAATAGCTCTCTGAATAACTTGACACAAAAGAAACAAAGTTTGAGGTGGTATGCACTTCTGAGTATCTGTTTATCACGTTTTAATGTTGATGGAAAAAGGGAGAAAAATGTTGATGGCATTTTTGTGAAATTCCACCCGTTTATGACCATATGAAATGAAAGCTTTTATACACTTATAAAGAATCTCCAAAGGGAACAAATATGTTTTTCCTACTGGAGTCTGCTTAAAGCATATAACAAATACGATTGCACAGCTCAATATTTCATATAAAACAATATGCTCTACCATTTTAATTTTCCCGTATAAAATTGTTTTTCATATGAATTCATGTTGCATTATTTTCTGATTTCAACTAAATTAGAACTATATAGATATAAATGATATACATTACATTTATTATACATAATCTAGGTAAATATGGAGTAATTCATCAACCATACCTCAGCTTTCATATAAATTATCTTTGTGGCATTTTTGCTTTTATATAAAGTCTTAGAGTTGAAGGAATATTTGACTGTATTTGTAACTATTGCGGCATTAATTTAATTGCATTTCTGCATAAGAATTAATTTTACTTTCTCATAAGGCGTGTGGAAAGCAGAGAGAAAGGAGGTATGGCAGGTTTTACTTCTAAGAATTTTCAGATTTCTGTTAGGTGGCTGGACGCTGTGGGCAGTGCCGGCCCCCTCTCGCAGGCGGTGGCAGAGCGGCAGCCTTCCCCCGGGGGGGTCTGAATCCTCGAGGTGCTGTCCTCGGCCACCCAGACCCCGACGCCTTCTGCCGGATGGTAACGCTGCCGATGCTGCTGGCATCCCCGGGGATTCCCAGGTTGCAGAGCCGCAGGGACCGCTGCGCCTGGGGCAGGACGTGCCGATGGGACCGCGGCGCGGGAACAGCTACGTGGGGACCGGCGCTCGCCCGGGGTCACCGCTCCTTTGCCATCGCTGGAGGTCAAGAAGTAGAAGTTGGCCGAATGCAAGGAAACCGAAAAATGGTAGAGGGCTGGGGGAGCGCAGCCCTGGCAGCGCCCTTAGGGGCAGGGTATTAGGAAAATCCAATTTCCAAGGTGCATGGTGGAGCAGGAGCCGCCCCGGTGCGACCTCCCTGCTCCGAAGGCGTCGGGGATCGGCGATGGGGCGCAGCGTGGCCACGGCACGAGGGCAGCGGGGGTGACAGTGTCTGGCGGGCGAGCTGCCCAAACTGGCTGGGGGGCCGGGTGCCAGGCTGTCATCTCCGTCACCGGGAAATTGGTCTTTTGGTGTAATTTTCCTCCAGTAATTAGTCTCTCTGTGATTTTTAGACTTTGTGTCATGTTGTGAATGCAACGTGTTCGACAGCATACCTGCCGGGGAAAATATCTTCTGTGATGGGTAAGGAAATATCATTTTTCATGAAAGACATCAGAAAAAATTGAATGTGAAACTTCTGAACAGTTGGGGGCACGATGACTTTCAATGACAGGGAGGACTCTGTCTGAGCCAGTTGGCGAGTGTCAAACTGCGCTAGCCTGCCTTTTTCTCGGCCGTTTGGGCTTTTTAGTTCCGCACAGGGCAGCACGGGCACGGTGCTTCCTTAACACCCGGTCCTGGGGGCAAATGGGATAGCTACGGGCAGGAGATGTTTCACTGCATAAACCACCTGTAGATGTACCAGGCACAGGGAAAAAAAGGGGCAGCTGAAAACCAGAGACAGCAGAAAAGCACTGCACAAATGAAGGCCTCGCTTCTTTAAAGGATTTTGTCGCGTGTTTAGGGATTCGAATAGATTAGTCGACTTCTGTGCAAATAATGGCAGTCAATTAAATTTAAACCTGAGTATCGCGTTGGGTCTTAATATTGTAAGTGAGGTAAGTATGTATGGGGTTTTTTTAATACTGAGCCAACCTTATCGGAAAATGGTCATTTCCAATGTGCGGTGGAGCTGGGAAGGGGACAGGGCAGACCCCGCCAGAGCTGCTGCTGGACGGGCTCAACGGGGTCAGACGGCTCGAAGCAGACCACGCTCTTCGCACCAAGGAGCAGCCATGGGCTCCAGAGCTGCTGCTGGGACCCGGTGGGGACCACTGGTGGGTCTGGTCCAGAGTGGTGTCTGGGGGACTTTGGCTGGAAGAGCCGCGTGGGCAGCCTGCGGTGGCCGGGTGGCTGTGGAGCCCTTTCCCGGGGCCGCCCGCGGCGCGGCTGGAAATCGGCTCGGAGCGCCGCATCCATCACGCCCAAATTGTTCAGCAACCTCCAGGACAGCGTGAGCAGCAAGCAGCATCTGTTCCTCCCCGCCAGAGCCGCGATGATGGACTGCCAAGGACGGAGCTCCCTCCTCCTAACTTCTCGCTGTCTGGAAGCCAAGGTGAGATTGAGTCGATGTAAAACGCGGCCACGGTGCCCGCAGGTGGCGGGGCCGCCTGCGTGGGGAAGGGAGCGGGGCGGTGGGTGCAGACCGTGCTTCGCCCCAAAGAGAGCTCGGTGCAACACCTGCCAAAACTTACGAGGGCTCTCCCGACTGGTTCGGTAGGGACTGGGTGAAGCGCAGGGTTTTGCCGGGCGCCCTTCCAGGTTTAAGTGGGGAAAAACGCGAGTTCCCACCCGAAGCTGCACGGGACAGGACACGTCCTCGTCCTCGGCCCCCCTGCCCGTGGCAAAGAGAGGACAAAGGCCCTTGCTCCCCATCGGGAAGCCCCCCACGCTGGAGACGGCTGAGCAGAGGAGCGGGAGGCAGCACGTCCTGAAGTAAGGCGTAATGCTGCTTTCATAAAGGGATGCGGAATTAGATAATCTAGGAGTCTCTTACGTGATTTAGTGGAAGTTAAAATACCATATGTGTTAGGGCTTGCAGGATACTATGTTATTTTTAACATCCACACATTTGTAGGAATTGTAACTAAATATGTTTTCCAACAGGAATAAAAGTACAGGCTTAGGTATTTTATGAATGGCAGCTGTGTCAAGAGTGATTCAATAAAAATATGTGCATGGTGCTATTAATCCAGGCAGGAATTTCGCTGGCGCTGCGCGGGGTGTCTGGAGCAGAATTAAAGTCCTCGGCGCTCACGCTGCCCGAGCCTGCATCTCACCGGCCTTCGGAGCAAGCCGGAGCTCGGCCAGGCTTTCCCAATAGCGCATGCCGGGGATATTTAAGGGGGATGTTTTCACAGTGCATTAGCTGGGCGGTATCTGGATCATCTGCCCTCCCGCTGCTGAGGGGAGGTTTGCGAAAGTGTTTTGCCTCCTCCTGGCTGAAGGTATGGGGAGACATTAGCCTCCGCCAGCGAGGCAGAAAAAAGATGCTCACCCTTTTCTACCTTTAAATCGCACCTTTTCTAGCAATAATTGGAAGAACTGATATTTACAGTTAGTTTATCTTGGAAATGACTTATGTCCGCACCACGTGAAAGGGATGGTAACGCAAACGGCAATAAATAAATTACGCGGGGCAAGTGGCAGGCAGTGATACTAAGGCTAATAGCAAGCGTGGCTGTTGCACCTGCACGTGCCGCACTCGTTACTCTAGTTAGGCGCAGGCATAAAAGAAAATATGATTGTTACTGTTGTTGCTGTTATTATTGTAAGTATTACTCCTGTTTCCCACTGGGGAGTGGAGGTGCGAAGCCCCAGGTGGCAGCTTCACGGTGGGGTTGGAAACCCGCGGGGGGGTGAGTTTCTGTGCCTCTGCGCAGCGGGCAGAGGGCGGCCCCCGGCCCTGCAGACCCCGTCCCCAGCGCCCTGCCCCACACCCCAGCCTGGCTGCTGGCACAGCCGGCGGATGGGGCAGGACCCCCGCCAGGTGCCCCAAAAACTGCAGGAGGCGATGGCGAGAGGGTCTGCCCCACGCCGCCCCGTCCCCCATCACCGCAGCCGTGCCGGCAGCCTTTTTCCCCGCCGGGATGGTGATGCCGGGGGGAGTGCCCGTCGAGGCGATGCCTTGGCAATGCCGCTCGGCTGCGGCTGCTCCCGGGAGCGCTGGCAGCGATACCTTGCCGCGGCGAGGCCGGGGAGACCCCAGAAGCCCCCAGCCCCGCAGCAGGCGAGGGTCTGTGTTCGCGGTCCCGTTGCTCGCCCATGTCGGGAGGTGTGCTCAGCGTGCCCTGCGGCCCGAGGGGAGGTGGCAGATGCCACCGAGCCGGCTGCGGGGCGGGCCGTAAAGGCTTCGGCGTCGTTCCTGCGAGGGGATCAGATGAAACGCTGCGGGCAGGGCAGCTGCCGGCACGGCCCAAAATCCGGCAGGGTTGGGCTGACTTCTGGGGTCTGCCCAGGTCCTGCACCGGCGCTCGGAAACGGCACGAGCGGGGGCCGGGTGAGACCCCCTCACCTGGGTGGTTTCCTTGCGTGGTGCAGGGCGGTGGTGGCGGTGGCATTGGTGGCGGTGGCATTGGTGGCCGCGTGGAGCCAGGGTTGCCCTCTGCAACCCGCTTCTCTCCCAAGCACTCCTGGGTGCGTGCTGGCCGAGCTGCTCTTCCATCCCGTCCCACGTCGGATGCAGCTGGGCCATCCCGGTCCTTCAAACCCACCCTGGAGCTCCTTGGAAGCCCCGTGGGCACCAGGCACCTGCGAAGAGAAGAGCCGTGGAAGGCGCGTTGCCAGCCCGGCGCGGGGCGGCCCGTGCCGGCAGCCGTTCCACCCGCGTACGGGCAGGTCAGCCCCGGCGCGGGCAGTGCCTCGGTTTACCGCGGAGGGCCGTGCAGCTTCACCGCAAGCCGTCTCTGCGGGCGCTTGCGGGGGTCTGGGTTCCCCACGCCTGCCCTCTCCCCTCCGGCCACTGCAGCCGCCCTTTTCCCCATGCCGGGGGCTGGCCCGGCCCGGGTGGGAGCGCGGGGGGCTGGTGCTCCCGCTGTGGGAAATGCCAGCCTGCCCGCGCTTCCCATCACTAAGCAACAGCGGGTGAAATATATCCCGATTTCTGCTGCTCCCATTTGGCACCTCCCACCATGTTCTTTCATGTGCAGTTGCACAGTGTAGCGGATAAAAAGCCCGTTTTCTATCTTTGGGTGCCAGTGCACATTGTAGCCATCGTCGGGAGGACAGGCAAGTCAATTGGCAAAGAGTAAATGACTGACATTAAGACCCTGAGCGACTGCCTGTACCGAGGCGCTGCTATTTATCTTGGGCCTGGATGCTGCCAAGCAAAGTCCAAAAAGTTTTTTTTTTCCGTTTTTTTTTTTTTTTTTTTTTTTTTTTCACATCAGAACTTCAAGCTGATCAAAGAAACAAACACTTTTAATGAAACATATGCAAGATACTTAGAAGGAGAAGATTCACAATGCATCTGCTGTGGGACCAGAAGGCTTATCAAAAGTGTGAAGTAGGAGGAGAAAAATTACGAGTGTATGATGCCAGAGAAGATTACAGAAATATTAAGCAGAAGGAATGTAAACACGTATAGCTGGTGATAGCTGGCGCGCGGCTCGCCGCGCACAAAGAGCCGCCGTGCAGCGTTGGTCCGAGGATGCTCTTGCCGTCGCGTGCGAGAGCTGGCATGCAGGCGATGGGGGCAGGCTCTGGGTGGCCCCCGCCGCAGCCCGGCCAGGGACCCCTGCAGAAACCCACGCACTCACGCACCCAGCCCCCCCATCCCACCCCTCGTCCCGGGAAGGCAGCCGGGCCCCAGGGATCAGGCAGGGCCGGCCACGGCCCCGTTGCAGAGGGCAGTCCCCCTCCCAGGAGCCCCTCTCTCCCGCCGCCTGGCTCCATCTCGACACCGAAACACGGGCAGAGAGCCGGCCACGCCGTCTAGTTCAACTGTCCTTAGAGCCGAGGAACGTCACAACGGCAATTTGCGTTTTCCTTATGAAACAAAAACTTCGACGTAATACCAATTTTCTTGCGATGTGTTTTATTGAAAACATAAATACTGTGAAAACCTGTAATTTCTAGTGATAATATAGTAGGCTTACTATCAGCAGGAATATCACGTAATTATTTCTGTTCCACATTCAGGAGTGTGCAGACATATGGCTTATCTATTTCAGCCACTGGCCAAATTCTGCTCTCCCTTAACCCTTGCAACCTCGGTGAATTCAGCGAGGCTGCACAATTATAGCTGGCAGCAGGATCTGGAGCTCTTATTTCTTGTTAAATGAAAATTTTTCATTTTCAAAGCTTCCTTCCTGTCTCCCCACATACAGACTGCTATTCTTGCTGCGCACTATCGTTTTGCTTTCTCCCTTCACAGTGCTGGCAGTTGTGTGCAATGGGCTTTCTCCGCCAGTAAGTGCCACCACCGGCTCCGCTGCAAGGCAGAGTTGGGGTGTCCCAGGAGGGGTCTCTCTGCCCCCTCCTCAGCCTGCTGGTGCTTTTTTGGGGGGGGGGGTCAGTGTGGGCAGGGGCAGGGCATGGTGCCCTCCTGAGCACGGTGCCCACCGGGCACGGGAGGATGCGTGCTCGGGTCCCCACTCTGCCGTGGGGACGGCCGGCAGCATTTCTGAGGGCTGAACCACAGAGGCTCCAGCACCCAGATGACAATACTTAAAAATAATTCC
This sequence comes from Astur gentilis, assembly GCF_929443795.1. Taxonomy (NCBI): domain Eukaryota; kingdom Metazoa; phylum Chordata; class Aves; order Accipitriformes; family Accipitridae; genus Astur; species Astur gentilis. The sequence continues at coordinate 88,578,462 of NC_064919.1, read as the reverse complement.
TCTCCGAAGGGCAGGTTAGCAGCCTCTGGAGTTTTAACGCAGTCTCGTGGCTTCTGTAAAAAGCCATTTTGCAAGCCTCAGCGCATGCCTGAGCAAGAAATGTACATGCTGCGCTGGCTGGAGGGTGCTGTGGGCATCGTCCCGGGTCCTCCTCCTGCCTCTGGCTCCCTCGGGATGGCAGCCGGGGCTGCCGTAGCGTTCCCGGTCTTTGTAAAAGCGGAGGGAGGACCCACCAAGGGCTGGTCCAGCAGCGCGTTTGCCTCGGGCAGTGGCCAGCGCCGCTGCAGCATGAGATACAGGCGAGGGAGCTGCTCCGGGATGGCTCAGCCAGCACTGACCGGGCACGCTGTGGCCCTGTACTGTGACCTGCAGCCCTAAAACCGCTACGGACACCCCGGTGCGGGTCAGCCCTGCTTCCCAAGGGTCCCGGCTCCTCTTCCAGGGGCAGCCGTGCCCAGGCTGCTTATGGAGCTGGTGTGGCTCCCCAGGTTTGCAGGTCCTGCCCCAAGCCGCTACCCCACATGGCTGAACTGCAACGTGGTGCTGATCGCACTTCACCAATAATAACCCTCTCTATCAAACGATAATCAAATTTAGTCTTTTCCCTTAAATATTTACGTGCTGACCTAGCAGTTTGATAAATCTCATAGGCAGCATCCTATCTGGGTACTATCAAATAATCAACCATCACTGTCAGTCAGGACTGGCTCCTGTCTCTGTCGCTGTTGTTTCCCATCTCTTTTCCTAACACCCATGCAGGAAAACGCCTGTTTTTCCCTCTGCCCAGGAAGGCTGACGCTCCGGTTTCCCTCTCGGCATTGCTCTGCAGGCAGGCGGGGGATGAGTCGAGGGGACGCAGCAGGTCCCGGCTGCCAGGTCAGTTTTGCCCGAGGTTACCAGCCACAGAAGACCCACCAGCATATGCCGAGGCGGCCAGGAGGCAGGTTTAATGTATGCTCCTGACCTTTCCGATTCCTCTTCTAAGCTCTGCATCTGCAAGGCTGCCTGGTCACCCGAGAGGGACGGGTGCCTTCGCTTTGTGCTGTTCGGGAGGTGAAGCCCCCGCCGCCGCTGCCTCCCCCATCTCTCCAACCGGAGAAGGAAAGGAAGAAGCAGCAGGCTCTGAAACACGCGGTGGTGTGGGCAGCACGGCCGTTGTCACCACTTTCCAAAATGTCTGGCAGATGTTTCCTCGCCTTTTGTGGCCACGGCTGCCAACAGGAATAGAATAGAATAGAATAATAGAATAGAATAGAATAGAATAGAATAGAATAGAATAGAATAGAATAGATTTTCAGTTGGAAGGGACCTACAAGGATCACCTAGTCCAACTGCCTGACCCCTTCAGGGCGACTGAAAGTCAAAACAAGGTGTTAAGGGCATTGTCCAAATGCCTCGTATACACTGACAGACTTGGGGCATCGACCACCTCTCTAGGAAGCCTGTTCCGGGGTTTGACCACCCTCTCGGTAAAGAAATGCTCCCTAACGTCCAGTCTGGAAGGCTCAAGTTTTCGCGGAAGGTTGCCACGCTGCTGTCCACGGACCGTCGGTGGTCCAAGGAGCAGAAAGAAGCTGGGGATCCACTGGGAGTGGGCGGGCGGGTGCCCGCAGTTCCCAGCTGCTAGATGTGACTGAAAGGAAGCCGGGCCACCATCCAGCACGGCTTGGCTAGTGAAGACTCTAGTTCCATTGCCGTGCTGGGGGGCTGCAGGGGTGGCAAGACCGCACTTTCCCACACCTGTGAGGGTGGGATGACCAGTAAGGCAACTGGGCATCACACCCCGCTCGACCACAAGTATTTCACGGGGGGAGGGGGGTTTTCCTGTTTTTTTTCCGAGCAGTTATTCTGGGTTTGCAACACGGTTACTGAAGAAGCACTTCCAGACTCCGCATTCAGGTAAAAAGCAGTGTCTGCTTTGGAAAAGCTCGAGCATTCCTTAGAAATGCACTGTTTACTGTGGTTTATGAATAGCTCTCGTGGTGTCATGTAAAGCCTGAAGTATTATGTACCACTCAGCGTGGTGTTGCTTGTTGGAGAAGGAGCCCTAGCAAAGTCAGACTTCTCTGCGGTTTTCAACATTTGTAAAAGCAAGCTGGAAATGAAAATAAATGAAGGCATGCAAATAAAATTCTTTCCAAAACACCCATGCTCAAGTGGGTTTTTTTCTACCACTGTTTTTAAAAAAGCATCTGGCAAGCCTTTCTTCAAATTTATTTTAGCTAAATGCAAACAAACAACAACTCTAATAAGCATAGTAGCATATTCATTAACAGTTCTGGCTACAGCTTTTGAAGATAAGATGAGGAAAAAGTTCTTTAATTTTACTTGGGGAAATGTATACGATCACCATGAAAGGGATTTTAATCATAAATAGCAAGGGGTATAAATGTATATAAAGCCCTGCTAGCACAGACATCACCTTTTCGGCTTCTCCCGGTGAAGGTGGAGCCGCAGGAAGAGCCGCAGCCCTGTAGAGCGGGCGCTGCATTCGCACAGCCCTTCTGTCTGCTCGGATATTGGGGTGGACACCGGGGTTCACCCTGGTATAAAGCCAAATAATAAAACACCCCACTAGAAACAAGCAACCTGTTCCAGCCTCATACGCTCTCCTGCCGGCAAAATGCCTGTGGTTTTTGCTTCTTGCTGAATCTAACGATCTACGTGAAGTAGCTTAACTGCTCCAAACTCTTCCGTTGGCTTTGCTTTCCGAAAGAAGAGCCCTCGTGGGAAGGGCTGGGCACGGCGCCGTCCCCCCAGCGCGAGCCGGCAGCCTTGGAGAGAGCGACGCTCGGGCCGGGGTTTCCCAGGGTTTGCCAAGCGCAGGACCGCAACGCCTGGGGACGGACGGACGGACGGACACGCGTGCGACACCTACCTGAGGTTTTCCTCATTTCAGACCCTTTTGGTCTACGGATTCAGAATCGCAGGAGCTTGTGTTTATTGTTTCAGTATTCGTCAATCAATTCCCGCTTCAGCGGCCAGCAGAAATATCCAAGGTTCCTTTTTTACAGTGTTTTCTGTATGCAACGAACGTCTCAATTACGGCAGGCCTCTTTGTGCTTATATCCTCAGCCTTAAACTGTTTCATTTGCATGCACTGGGTGACTATATTTTGTTGTTGAAAAGTTAGCCTTCAGAAATGAAATTCAAAAATTCATCAACTTGAAAAGAGCTGTTGGGCATAGAAACTGCTTGATCATTTCTCAGCAGGGCCTCCGACACCCGCAATCTGAACTACGCAAATGGCCCGGCAGCCCCGTGAAAAAGCACGCAGACAGGGAACCCTTTCTCCGGGATCACCCCAAGTCGGCACTAGGTGAAGGAGATGCCAGCGCACGGCAAAGCACGGGCACGTGGACCGCACGGAGGGAGATGCTGCAAGTTTCGGTAAAGCTGTGGATCCCATCGCCTTGGAATGAAAGGTGGCTGGCAACAATAGGCTACAGCTGTAAAGATATAATTTATTGAACGTTACGGTTATGCCTTTCAAAGGTCAGCATTGCGCTGTCTAAATTGGCTGCACGGGGTTTTGTACGAGGAAAGATAAGCGCAAATAACCTGTAGGAACGATCCCTAATGAAATCTATTCTCACATGTAAATTGATGTTTCGCCCTGCCTCTGGCATACGGCAGACCCAGCGCGGCTACCCTTCAGCACACAGCCGAAGCTCCCGGCTCCCTTCCCGGCTGCAGCCGAACGATCCGACGGCCGCCGGCACGCCGGGATGCTCCCACCGGCGACGCACCCAGGGACAGCACGACCGCACCTCGCCTGGGCGCGGGGCTTTCTCCGTCCCACCGAGGCTGGTGCACGTGCTCCAGAATTGCAGAGAAATAATGAGAAAAACACGTTCGCGACGGTATAAATGAGACTCATTAGAAAGCAAGTGGAAAAGATGGGGCTGATGTGAGACATCAGGACTAAGAGTTTCCCAGATTCGTTTAGTATTCACCGTGCATAGTTTCTAAGAAGTCATTGCGTCTTTGCAAAAATTTCACCGCACACCTGCATATCACGACGGTTGTTTCAGGCCTCGATCACACGATGCCTTCCCCAAGCCATTGATAATCACGTCAGGTTACTCAGGAGAAGCCAATATTTTTGTGCAAAGCTCAGATAGTAGCAGGTAATGAGTATTCCCATCTCAGCAGATTTCTAATGCAAACTCATACAGAGAAATATTACACATTAGCCTCCTTTAGAGGAAGCTCATTAAAATAGGAGTGTTTGCACTCCCACTGCTGTATGAAGATGTTGCATTTTTCAAATTTGATTCCTAAACCAATTAGTTTTCCGTACTATAAATGCCTTTCTTTATACACTACACATTATAAGGCAGGGTTGTCATTTCTTTAATGGGAATCATTATTTGAGCCGAAACGTTTGGTCTGGTGAGTGAAGTTGGTTTCCATTGTGTAAAGTAAAAATGTAGCTGTCATTTGCCTGCTGCTTCTTGCTGCCGTGGTTTCTGGATGCTGAAGCATCCAGAGGGTACCCAAGCCCTGGATCCCACGGGATCCCCTCCGGGCAGCGGCGTGCCCGGGCGGGCGACGGGCGCATCTGCGCCCGTCGCCCGCCCGGGCACGCTGCTGCCCGGAGGGGATCCTGCCCACGTGCTTTTGCTTTGTCTGAGATGAACCGAAGTTTAATGCTGCTGGAAAACGTCCTCGGCTGCGAGACGCGTGCCACGAGGCGCTGTCTGCGCCGTCTGAATGAGAGCGTGGTTTCTTTTCCTTCTCGGCAGCTATCCTCCGATGCTAAAAGCTGATGGAAGCTGGTATCCGTGCTGCCTTTTCTCAAAAATGTTCGCCCCCCTCGTTGGGGGACCCACGTGGGTCCCTGCCACCGCTCCCGTCCCCGGAGCTGCATCGTGTTCCCCGGGCAGGGATGCCTGCGCAGCAGCGGTGGGAAGGAGGCTGCAAGGGTCCCGCTGCTGCTAACATCTGATCCGTGCGGAGTATGTGTGTGTGGGGGGGTAAACGAGACGTTTTTACTGCACATTTCAATCCTGTCTTTAAAGTATTGAGCTAGCATAAAATCCTGTTCCTTTTTAGAGGGATGCATTGCAAGGAGCTGGAGACATTTTGAAGACATACACAAGGAATCTGTTAAATTGCATTTGCATTAAATTAACTTGGGTGGTCCGCGCGTTATCGAACATCTAAAGGACCGGAGAAAATGTATAGCTTAAGAAATGTATTATCGCTATCTGCAGCGACCTGCGTAGTGGATGTCAATATGTTTTCTTTTAGGAGGACTCATTCATTTTTGCTCATAGTGAAACTATCCAGCCTCCCCGAAACATCTCAATGGGTGGTTCTGGGTGTTTTGCAACATGTGTGGGGTGACGGCTGCTCTCTGCGGTGGTTACCGGAGGTCGTGACTAAGAGCCATCAGACACGTATAACACCAGCTCTGTCTTTGGGAAAGAACAATGGAAAATTCTCTTCATTTCTGCAGCAAAACAGAGCTATTGCCACATGATTGCTCATTAGCAGTAAACAATAATTCTCTTTGTATTTGTTCACGTTTAGTGCAGCTTTATAAAAAGTCAGTGCCTGATAGACTAAATCATTGAAATGAAGACAGTGAGCCAAATTTAGCTTTCATTTACTGCCCTCAGGAGAGATGACCAGAATGTCATTAATAAAGTAAACAGCAGTAGGTGGCTTACGAGTAAAAGACATTAATTCCTGAAAGCAGGACACACATGGCAAGATGTACATTGGCCAATAGTTTAAAAATAATTACGACTGAGTTGTTTATACAAACGTGGCTAGATTTTGGTTTTATCTGAACTGATCAGATCTGTCCTGAAAACCAATCTCGATTCTGATTTCTATCCGGTCTAATGGTTCCCTGACCTATATCTACCGCTTACAGCGTGCACGGACAATAACAGCAGAAAAAATGCTATTGCCTGTCTGCACATGCTTAGGGCAGAATACGCAGCTTAGATATCGATGTGCTTTTGTGAGCGGCGATGAAATACGGCGTCAGGTGGCGGTGACGGTGACGGTGACGGAGGAGCTGCACGCTCGCCGGCGAGGTGGCAGGGATGCCCGAGGTCACCCCGGGCACGCCGCTGCTTCGGGGCTCGGTCGCTTCACGAGGCTTCGGCACGTGGCGGGGCTGGGTCACGGCCGGCTCGCTGCAGTGGAGGAATGCGTTCCTGTCATGGCACCAAGTGGTTATAATGTACGTGATTTTGTTCAAGCTGATGATCAGCCAGAGTCCTGCATTTTGAACAAGTCCAGGCATTGAAGAAGCCCTGTGGAAAATCCGCCTAGCCACAGGTAGGTGCCTGCTGTGGCAAGTATATCCTGGGTGAGTATGTGCCATACCCTATACATCCATATTTCAGAGAGCCACTAACTTAATTTCTGGGGTTCGTATGCTCCAAAGCCATTTTAATGATGCTAGGAATGGTCGAAAAGCTACGCCCTCACCAACTGAGGACTTCAGCCCGGCAGCAAGACTTCCATTTTGCCAGCCGTGGATACAAAGCCAGCCCAACGCACGCATCCAGAAGCATCCGAAAGTTATTCCTGGGTGCCAGGGCACAGCCTCACATTGTGTCGCTCGCGGTGCAGGAGAGAAGCCGCTGTGCGTCGCCTGGGTCCCCTCCTGCACTTTGCTGCGTGCTCAGAAATGGTCTCTTGGGAGGCGTTTTATACGTAGTCACAAAATAGCTTCCCAATACCTTTGGCAAAACTGTATGTGATGGCCTGACCACAGTGCCGCTGGACTCAGTCCTCAGGGCCCCCGATATCCTTGTTGGTAGATCTGGATAAACATCTCGCTCTTCTGTTTCCCTCACGGGAAGCGACAGCAGACACCTGAGGGTCAAGTCCCGGGACACGGGACAGTGCCTCGACCCACGCGTTCAGGCTGCGCTGATGCATTGCTTGGACAGACCCCCTCGTTTGTCGCCAGCCCTTAACGACAGAGAGGTTTCCCTCAGTGCTCTGAGAAGCCACTGCAGGAGCGTTTCCAGCAGTCCCGTCAATTCTGCCTGCAGCTCTTAGCACGCGGAGGAAATGGCTGCTCCTCATCCAGTTAGCTTTCTGCAAGCCCCCCAAATTCACAAAAGTCACTCTAATTATTCACTTAAGAGAATGCTTGATAATAAGTGTAATAAACTTGGAAACTAGGTGTAAATAAAATATAGGTTATTAAAGTACGGTAATATGATGGTAAAGAGCTTATAGGTTCTCGTAATTAAATGGGCTACATGTAAACAACGGTGCTGGCAGCTTAACTGTCCTCAGCAGCCACCAAGTAGGAGATTTCTTGAGTAAGCCGAGAGGAGAGCTACTGTTTGCATTATTACCTCTCTTATTTATTAACTCCCAAATACACAATAAACCCACACAACGCATTAGTTTGCAATCAATAGCACTCTTTGGGCATAAGGCTTTATGTCTTCTTTCGTGCCATCTGAAAGGGGAAGCCAAACCGGGTATGACGGCAGGTTCCACGCGCTGAGTTAGGGAAGTCATTTTTCATTTCAGGAGAAGTCCTCTCCAATAATGGAAATGCTGAAGGTTATTACAATAATAAATGAGTTGGCAGTGCGATTTATATAAGAAACTAATGTATTTTCTTATGGAGCACTGTTTAATTCCTTGTAAATCTCGCGCTTACCGCCGGACAAGCTCTGACTCCCGAGCGGCTCTGCCGAAAGCCTGCAGAACCGGGAGTTCGTGTGGTTCATTTCTTGTTGTCCAAACAGCTGTTCGTGATCGTCCTCCCTGCAGGTATCTGTTTGGGGATTAGTAATGCTTCGCGTGCTCGTACATCACAAGAAGTGGATGTGTAATTACATTAAACATGCTTCATCTCCTTGGACTCACTTATCCCAAAGTGCTGATATTGGCTCAACTCAATGAATTTTCTTCATAGACTGTTTTATTTTTTAGCATAATGTACTATTTGCAGATAGGAAGCCCCACACCAGGCAGTAGCTTTCGGCTCTCTCGCCGGGTGCCCCCGTTTTCAGCCTAACGGTTCCTCTCACGTGGACAAAACCGTTTGGTTTTCGCACCTCTGTTTTCTGGGCATGGCTGACTCGGTCTGGCTGGTCAGCAGACCGGGGCTGGTACGGGGCGATGCTGGCTGGCTGAGGCAGTCGCTGCTGCTGCGTAATCCTGCCGGTACGGTCCCCTGCCGCGGTGCCGTGGGGCAGCCGTGGGGCAGCCGTGGGGCAGCCGTGTCCAAACGGGGAGCTCTTGGCGAAGAAGCGCAGGGGTGCCCGTTGCACCGTCAGCAAATCTCGAAGGGTCTCATTGCAGGGATGTCGCACGTGTCAACCCCTCAGACAAATGCAAAGGGGGTAAAACCTCTTAAGAGGTCCTGCCCCAACGCTTTCCCCCGGTCTCTGTGGTTCAAGAGGTGTCGGTGGGACGGCAGCGATGCAGGGGGGCTTTCTGCAGGCTGCTGGCAAGGGGAAGACATTTCTTCCTCCGGCAGGCTTTAAAACACGAGTTAAGGGCTGGCCGGGCCAGAAAGGCTCTGCTGGAGTTGCTGTAGCCCAGCCCAAGCTCGGAGCATACCCCGGAACAGGGGACAACACGTGTTATTTGCCTGGTAGAGCGCTGTGCCTCCTGTCCCTTCATCTGAATGGCACATAAAATCCTCTGAAACCCAGGGAAGAGGAATTGCACTGTCCTGAATGGCACAGGAATGAACGAGGTCTTACAGGTTTTCCCCTACCAACAAACTAAGGTGCAACGGTACTACTTCTCTGCTTCATAGCATTTCCATTTTTAATTCAAAGCTCTGAGTGTTGTGGACAAGACAGACATCAGAAACTAGTAAACCTTCACAAAATGGGACTCTGATTGCTCGAGTCAGAGGTGTGTGCCCGGTTCTATGCCACCTATACTGCATCACAGCACAACTGCAACCATTTCCAGGCATACTTTTTTTTATCTAATAGTTTATATTATTCTATATTCAGTGTTCTACTCTCATATAAGAGTCGGAGCCTGGAAATGTTTCCTACAGGACAGTGCCACCAGCAGCCCCTCTGACTTTTGAGGTGCTACCCTGTGTCAAGCAATGACTGTACTGGCACCACCCGCTTGAGGGTGAAGGCTTCTGAAATGACCGGCATTGTCCTGGGTGAGAAACAGATACCTCCCTGATGTCTACAAATGAGAAATATGCAAAGAAAGTTATGAAGAAATCAGTAAGAAGTGTTGAAAAAAGCTTAAAAGCGCGTTTAGGAGACGTCACCCCACTCCATTCCCTGCAGCTGGCCATTGAAACAGGGAGGTTTCTTGGAGTGATGCTCACTGTGTCACAGGAGTTTCTGGTGGACGGAAAGCCGCCGATGGAAGAAAAGGAGCCCTCGCTACACCTCGGGGCTCAGGACCGGCTGGTGCAGCCCCTCGTGCCTCCAGCCCCAGCGAGGCTCCTCGGCCAGCCTGTGGAGGCCCAGGCTTGGTGCCAAGCTGCTTATTTCCTAAATAGAGTGTCTGCAGCAGCTACTGCATCGCTCATCAAATGCCCCTGCCTACTCACGCTTACCAGGAATGTCACGTTAAATGGAAACTAGAGTCAGAACCTTAAAACTTCCCGGGAAAGTCCTGTAAAGGATGGGCACCCCCCTCCTAGCCAGATGGCAGAAGCATTTTTCCAGACTACCCTGGTTTCTTACAAGTATCTGCTGAACACACGCAGCTGCAGTGCTCTGGTTAAGGAAACACGAGTCACACTTAGATGCCCAGTGCATTTTTCATTTTCCTTAGGGGTCTAATCAGAAGAATCTATGATTGAAATAGATGAAGACAGTCACTTCAGTCTTTATCGAAGAAAAAGAAGAAATTAAATAAAAAAATAAACCGGAAAGGCGACAGGGATGAAAACTTTAAATGAGAACCTGATGGCCCTGGAGTGATTCACATCTCTGTGTGTTTTGGTCCCCCTCTAGCTGCACAGCAAAAGCCATAAAGATTTAGTGTACTCCCAAACAGGCCCCCCCTTCGCACTCATCCTTCACGACTGAGTCTCCTTGATTAAATCGTGTTGATTTCAGTTTATCTCAGTCCTAGGAAACCACAGATTTGCCTACATCAGAGTCCTAACAAAATCAAAAAAAGAAGTCTCAGAGCCGGGAAGTTGCCCCAAGACTATATTAAGTTTTTCCCAGGAAAGATGCTGGATCCCAAGCACTGAAATGGTTCACTCGGCTGGGACAGATGCAGCGTGCAGGCATGCACAGAAAAAAGCGTCAGGCTCTGCGGCCAGGACTGCCCCGTGTCCGCTCCGTCCTGGTCTGGGGAGCCCCGGTGGCAATACCTGGCGAGTCCTTTAACCAAAGCAAGCGCATCGACTTCTGTGCCGTACAGCTCCTCACCACCCTTGCGCTGACTTTCAGCTAACTGAAATCGAGGGAAAAAAAGGATTTTCTTTTTTAGAGCAGCCACCCTTCCTGTGACGTGCCTATTTGTCACGGTCCCGACCCCCGCCCCTCGCAAAGCCCCGAGCAACGTCCACCCGGGAAAATTAGCACCTTTCTTACGGAGCACGAGAATGAAAAACATCCCCCAGCTCCCGATGGCTGCGTTTCAGTTATTGCTAAATCATCCCTCTGACTCCGGCGCGGCGTTTCCTCAGTTTTCCCCTGAAAGCACTTGCCTCATTTCTCTCACATGTTTCCCCGGCATCGTGGGGCTGCGCCTGCCGCCAGCCCGGGAATCGGCTTCCTGCGGGATCCCCCGCATCCTGACCCGCCGCACGGCCCCTTCCACCCGCCCGCGGGTACGCCCCGGGAATACGGCAGGAGTTCAGGAAAACTGTTTTTCTCATGCCGGGGGGATGAATTCCTATCGCATGTGCTGTAGCCGGGAGCGAGGAGCTCTCGGTGCGATTTCCTCCGGAGGGTCAGCGCGAGCGGAACGATGGGCTCGTGCCCCGAGGGCGTCCGCAGCCACCGGCGGCACCTCTGCACCTCCCGGAGCCAACCCTGGTAGACGTTGCACACTTTCTCACCAAGCCTTTCTGATTCCCGTACAGGATTTCTCAAAACAAACAAACAAACAAACAAAAAAACCAAACCAAAAGCTGCGAGTTTGTGATCCGCTTGGGTTCTGCTTTAATTTCCACAGTGCTTAGATCCCACCTGTTGACATTTGGGATGTTTTCTACTCAGGTCGATGCTGCGAAAATAATAATGAAAAAAAATAATCCTTCAACGTAGGTGTAACTACACTGAAAACTCAAAATGCATATTCTTAGTCTCTCGTTAGTCGTAGTTAGCTGTGCGGTTAGTTATCCTTCTTTTCCCCATGAAAAGAGAAGCTTTTGCAGCTAACCGCGTCTGACCACTCGCTTCCCCAGGGATGGGTCTGTGCTTCTATGCGGTTTTTCTTACCTTTCCTCACTCGCCTTTTTTAGGCGGTAATTTCCTGGACACCACCTGCGATTGCTGTGGCTTCGGGGCAGGGAAGGTCCGAAGGGGTGACGGGGACGGGAGCGGTGAGAAGCCTGAGCACCCCCGGGACCTGGTGCAGGGCAGGGGTGCAGCAGCCCCTGCTGAAGGTTGTCCTGAAGGATGCCCCAGCCCCGGCCGAGGTCTCCTGGCACGGACCCCCTGCTGCCCCCCCCGGTTTGGCAGCGTCCCCCCCCACCCCTCGCCCCCTCCGCGGGAAGGAGCTGCAGGGCTGGAGGGAAGTTCGCGGCTGAGCCCTAACGAACACGGCTTAAGAGACTTAAAGGCCTTGAATCTCCCCTTCGGTGGAAGATTAGAGTGCGTTTCTCCTCCAAATTCGCACCAGAAGCAGCGAACTTCTTTAATCTCGTTCAGGGCCTTGTTATCCTCTTTTCCGAGACTCATCCCATTGAACGTGAAGCATCCCCAGACGTTTCCCAGAGGTCCCCGACGCGGAGATCAGCCGCCCGGCAGAACCGGGGTGCCCTCCGCCTGCACGGGCAGCTCCCGTCGGGGGGACCCGTCTTCCGAGCAAGAGGTCCCGCTGCTGACGTCACGTCCAAATTCACCCGACGGGCAGCACCCGCGGCGTGTGGGCTCGGGTGGGTGCCCTGGGGAAGGTGGCCGCCATCTAACGGGCAGAAAATCAACAGCAGCTGGGACCTCGCCTTGAATTTGAGTGCTATTGTTTACACAGGGACCGAATGTGAATTTAGGGAAAAGTCCCTACCGTTGCTGTGCATTTTTTATTAATGAATATTTTATGGTGAATATTGCTTGTACTCTGAGTCCAGAGGTTGTAGTAGATAAGTTGACCCTTGCCTGTGGCTGGGTTATGCGGGTAGGCTGGAAGACCTCTTCATGACTCAAGATCTGTTTCGATGGAAACTCTTTGAGGCGATACTCCAATTCACTCTTCACGATCCAAATTCCTTGTGCAAGCTGGAATACTGCTTGGAGCAGTTTTCAAACATCAGGACACTTTAGCAGTTAGTCCCAAGTTTCGGCAATCGCTGAAAATCAGCGTTGGGTGAGTGCAGCGTACAGAAACTCGCCTCATTTCTTTTTACCTTAGTCCTTAAAAACTAGCAAGCGTTCCATAAAAAATTCTCACTTGTCTTAAGAAGCATCTTCTGAACACAGGAGTGGTTACTGCACTGATCTCCAGCCATTGATCATCTTGAGTGGCAATCATAGGCAGCTCTCGTGAATTTAATGCGAATTCACGTTCAACCGAGTAAGTATCAGGCAGTAAGGCGGCAGGACCAGCGTGGCTCAGACTCCAACAGGAGCCTGCGGAGAAAAGGGCTGGAAATTCTGAAACTGAAAAATAACACACTCAAGCTAGAAAGAAATTGCAAATTTTTAACTGTGATCTGTCTTTAATATTTAGATAATGAAGTGGCAGTTTTTCTTCTCTAGCCTTTAAATGAAGATCACCTCTTAGAGCTCAAAGAGAAGTTACATTGCATTGCTGGGCAGCTGTCTGCAGCCTGCGATACAAGGGTAGTTTCTCACCCTCAGGTACGTGATCTTATTAATTTTTCGAGTGATCTGGTACTTCCTACGGATAATGGACAAGGTAGATGGCTAATTCCCTTTTCTTTCTTTTTTTTCTTTCTTGTGCAGGAAGAACAGAAGAACAGAGAAAAGTGGGGAAGAAAGGAAAGATGTCATAAGACATACTTTCATGTAGTTGTATTTAAAGAATCACAGAATACGTTTCTTCCATCGTCTGCAAAGCCGCGCGGCGTTTCAAAAGCACCCGCACATTCAAACGGACAGGAATATTGTGGTTCATACCTCTCTCCCATTGATCTCTAATTCTACCATTATCCAATGAAAAATACCAATAGCAATAAAACAGAGAACTAGATGTGCCACAGACAATCTTCAAACGGATGGCTTGGCGAGTGAGAGGAGGAAATGAAGCACTTAAATCTCTCATCAGATGTTCTGAAAATTATTTCAGCTGCTAAAAATGCTAAACAAATTTTTATTTCAAAGGATATGTTCCAAAATCTTCCCCTTTGATAATTGCTTTTTTTTAAAACCATCTGTCATATATTTCATTCCCGTCTCCGAGGGCCAATGCTCCCCTCCCCTGCGTGCCTGGGAGGGTGAGGGGCAGCCCCCCCAGGTAAGGCTTTGGGATCCAGCCCTCGCCCCGGCATCCCGCGGCCAGTTGTTTGCAGGTCGCACGTGGCGGGAGTTCGGGGTGCGGGCGCGGTGCCTGCGGCCGAGGGCATCTTGCTCCGCATTTCTGCAGTTTTAGACTTTTTTTTCTTTCTTTTGGCTTTTTTAAACAATTTTTATTATTTATCGTGCATCATCTGGGTTTAGATTTAAACCCTGCCCCCTACGTTTCCCAATCCGTTGGGGCTACATCCTTGGCCCTTCAACCATTTTCACTGACTGGTAACCTCAATCAAAATGTTGGGTTTTTGCTTTTTTCTTTCTTCTTCTTTTCTTTTTCTTTTTCTTTTTCTTTTTCTTTTTCTTTTTCTTTTTCTTCTTCTTCTTCATTTTCTTTTTCTCTTTTTCTTTTTCTTTTTCTTTTTCTTTTTCTTTTTCTCTTTTTCTTTTTCTCTTTTTCTTTTTCTTTTTCTTTTTCTTTTTCTTTTTCTTTTTCTTTTTCTTTTTCTTTTTCTTTTTTCTTTTTATTTTATTTTTATTTTCTTTTTCTTTTTCTTTTTCTTTTTCTTTTTCTTTTTCTTTTTCTTTTTCTTTTTCTTTTTTCTTTCCTTGGAAGTTCCTTCAGTCCCGAAACAGCTAAAAAAAAGAAGGTGCCGCTCTGCCTGGCTGGTTTGGCGAGGGGGAACTCGCCGCTTTCTGCCTTTCTTCTCGCTTCTCCCCCCCCGCCGGCTGGAAGACCACCATCCCCCCCTGGACCCCCGCTGAAGAACCAAGAGGCGAAGGGCCGGGGGGGGGCAGCCCCGGCCGCCCCCCCTGCCCACGGCTCGGCTCGGTGGCGGCGGGTTTCCAGCCCTGGAACGGAGGGAAAAGTGCCACCTTGTGGGAGATGCTTTTTCCCGGATTTCACCCCAAAAAGCCGGGCCAGAGGCCTGCGCGGGCTCGGGGGGGTGGGGGCGGGTGGTCGGGGGGGGGTGGGCAGCGCCCGTCTCTGCCCCGCGGGCTCCCCCCCCTCCAGGACGGGACGGGGAGGACTGGGGAGGACTGGGAAGGACTGGGGAGCACTGGGGAGGACTGGGGAGGACTGGGGAGGGCTGCGGCTCCTCTGCAGGCAGCCTGGGGGTCCGGAGCCCCCGGGGTAGGGGGTCCGGGGGGGTGGGAGCGCTGTTTGCCACGGTGGGTTAGCACTTCGCTGCTAAATTGTCAGCGATGGCTTCTGTCACTGACAGATCGACGCTCGCTCACTCAGTGGGGTTTTTTTTTCTTTTTTTTTTTTCTCCAAAACAATATTGTGAGAAGGTTTCAGATTTGCAAAATGCTTTCAATTTGGTGATGTTGTTGGAAAAATATTTGCTTCCAAATCAGTGTGCAGTGTAAAACAGAAGGGCTTAATGCTTGGTGCTTTGCATTACATGCTTTGCTAAGGAATGAGGAGCGCAGCTACGGCAGCCTTTTCCCACTGCTGGGGAAACTGAATGCTCTCTGCGGAAAACAGGATGTTATTGCCTGACTTAATTTTCTTATGGGGTTAGGATTTCAAATATCACTTGAAAATACCAAAGCTTGTGCTATTCTTTGACAGATTGATAGCCCACACTGTGATTTGTAATACTTTGGTGAACATCTTGAAATACTTATGTCATGACTGAGGTAAGGTTTGAAAAAAACATTTGCTTATTTTGTTACACTTTTTTAAATGTTATGATTTATACTAATATTAGCATATTGCTAACCCAAACAGTGCTGCACTCGGCTGTGCTTTTCCCCTCGCTGCTCGGTGAACCAGCACCTCTCCTTCCCACAGCAGACCGGGGCCACGCACCCACCACCGGGCAGCAGGATGCGACCCCGGGCGCCCAGGCTCAAAGCCCCACCATCGTACAGCGACACCATCCACGGGCTCGTGCTTCACAAGGCTTCCTCTTTCGTCTTTCCAAAAAATCCAAGCGCAATATCAACCCAAACCGAGGCACAAATGAGCGACGAAGGAGTGCAAACGCCGTGGTGGGGCTTGGCAGATGACGGGGTGGGAGCTTTTTGAAGGGCACCGGTCCCCGGCTGCTGTTCCCGCACCACATAGCCGGTTCTTGCCCCGGGGCTTTCATCCACGCCGTGCTGCGGCGGTGACGCTCCCTTGGGGTGGCCGTGGTGGTGCTCGGCCCCACCGTCCTCCCCGGCCTGGCGGAGGGCACTGGGGTGCTCCTTGCTGGGTGCTTATACCCCAAAGCAGCTGGCAGAAGCGGTGGTGGTGTGCTAGAGAGCTGATTGATCATTATTCTTGGCTCTAATGCATTTTCCTCGGCTAGGTATGCCAAGGTCCTTGGGCTTTTTTTTTTTTTTTTTTTTTTTAAGTTAGACCTCTGAAATCTAATGATCCTAAGGGTCTCTCTTGACATTATAGCAACATTTAAAATGAATTTGTAGGGGAATACACAAGAGAGGTAAAAAGTCAGGTTACCGTCGCATGTAGTGAAGCCATCTGACTGCATGTAGCGAGGCTTTTGTGGTGGCAGGTGCCAGAGGACCCCCAGCCTGAGCCAGTTGCGAGCTGCGGGCTGTTACCTGTTCGTAACCCACCCAAAGGGTCAGGGGAGCACACCCTGCGCCCCGCCAGCGAGAAGGCGCTTAGTGGCAAGGCTGGACATGGCCATCCTGCCAGGAGAAAGCTGTCGTGTTACGAATTTCTTCCCCCAAACGACGTGTGTGATACACATGGGAAAGGGACTGGCATCGGGGTGTCCCCATGCCTCCCCCTCTGTCCTTAGCATAGAGGGTCTCCAGAGCTGCCCCTGGCACCCCCAGACCCCTCACTGACGGGCCGTCGGCTCAGCCTGCTCCTCAGCAGAGATATTTGTCTCTTCAGGGGGGTTCTCTGAGGTCCCCGTGGGCTCTGCTGGAGGCCCTGAGGGTCCTTGGTGCCCTCCCACCCCAGACGGCTCCTGCCCGTCCTCCTGCCCGTGTGTCACAGCAAAGCGACCGCCAGCGTTCATTTCCCACCCTGGGCTACTTGTGGTTGGGTTTAATGGGCAGTTTTTCTCCCTTGGAGCGCACGCCTTGGGGAGATGACCTTGGAAAGCAATGCTCCTCCCCAGCATGGACATGAGGTGGGTGTCGGTGTCATCTCAGACCACGCTGGACCGACCCCAGCAGCGAGTGGGGAGCCACTTCTCCTTCTGCAAAGCTCCAGACATGATGGATAACTTTCACGCTCCCGGGCACAGTGAGGTCTGGGGCGGGGATCCATCGCTGCTGGGAGTTTCTAATGGAAAAGAGTTCCTTATGTCTACAAATGGCTAATGGTAAAAGTCTTGGAAATGTATTTGTTTAAGAAATTCAATAATGCCAATTTCAGATCTAAAGCAGCCCGGGGCTGTACCCCCACGTCAGCGGTGGTGGGGACCATTCCCGGTCTCTGACCACCGGCGGTGGCAGCCAGCCCCGGTGCCCATCCCGAGACTCGCTGCTGCTTCTCCCCCAAAACAAAACCCCCAACCCTACGCCATTCTCAAAATAGAGCAAACACCCTTCCCTTCAGCTGGGGCTACATCTCGCGTTTAAAGTGGAAACAAATGTGCCCCGCGCAAGCGGGCATGTTTAATTTGGGCGTGCGGCGGTGGAGGGCCAGGACCGGCAAAGCCCGGCGCAGCCCCGCGGCAGCACCCCCAAGTGCCGGCGTGGGAGGGGGGCTGCCTGCGGAGATGCCGTGCATGTTAATGTCTCGCTGGCTCCCTGGTGCCAGCAGTTGCAGCTCATCTGTTGGCAGTCGGCAATGTGCTGAGAAAATGTATCTATTGGATTAAAAAAAAGGCTATAGGGTGACCAGATGTTCTGGGCACCAAACCAAGACAGTTTGAGGGAGGGGGGGAGTGAGATGTCTCTTCTAAAGTCGCATTAAGTTCTGGGGTTGTCTTTTCTGTGTGCAAAGAGCTCAGTCCTTCAGGGTACGCTGAGTAGCCTGGAGGCTGCAGAAGGCATCTTTCTCGAAGATGGGATGTTTATGCATCTCTCTCTCTCTCCATCTGACCTGTGGCAATAAGCTGTACTTACATCAGGTCTGCTTTTGCACTGGGCATCCTAGGATGCCTGATGGACCTCTCCCTAAGGGACAGGGACACTCGTGACAGCCCTAAAAGCTGCGAGACCCGTGCATGGCAGGCGGATGGCGATGCTGGCTGATGTTTTTGTGGATACGCTTGCTAAAGGGTTTTAAAAGGGTGCTTGACGCTGGTGGGGGTAATGGAACTCACTGTTTTGGGGTCCAATGGGATCATACACAGAGCTGTTTTGCCCAGTTTCCCTCCTGCCCTGGTTGAAGATGCCCTTGGGGGCAGGAACGTCTCCTCTCAGTCACCAATTCCTCTTGCTCCTCCAGTTCCTGGGCATTTTGCTGCGTGTGACAAGAGCCAGGGCTGATCTGGGCTTTATCCTCATACAGGGTTTAACCTCATTAGCTGATTGCTCAGATTTAACCTCAGTATGTTACGTGGCTTTTGGGCAGTGCAGCCTGGTGGCTCCTGGAGTCTGAAACCGGGAGGACAGCAACTGTCCTGGTGGACTGGCTTAGTTTCAATGGGAGACCCTGGGATATTACAGGATGAGGTGAGAAAACGGGTCCCCTGGAAATATTGCTGCAGATACACAGAAAATATGGATGTTTTCTTACACTTTCCTCTCCCTTCAGATGCTGCACGAAGGGCAGGGTGAACGACAGTGGGACAAAGCCTCAACAGTTTCTCCAAGTTGTTCCCAGCCCAGCTCTTACTCTTTGCATTTCTCTCCTTCCTTCTCTTCCCTTCCCAAATCATCTGGAGTTTTGCTGCTTGGCCCCTTCTATTCACATTTGCACCCATTCTTCTCAAACCATATGTAAGGGTTGGTTTGCAAGAACGTAGCCTTGCGTGACTCCTGGAATAGCAGCAAGCCCAATAGCAGAAGAAAATTCAGCTTGAAAATGAATAGTTCCCCCTTAAGATGAATGCAAATCAGGGAGCTTGAAGAATAGTGGGAAATCAAGTAAAGTTAAGTCCTGGAAACTATTACCTCCTGCTGGTAGTTTAGGACTGTACAAGAGCCAAGTGCACAGACATCAAAGTATTTACAAATTAAAATAAAGTCAGCTCTCATGGTGCTGTAGGAAATGGGATGGGCTGATGAAGACCCAATGTGGGTTTCTTCATAAAAGATTAAAATTAATATGGGAAGGAATTTTATCATATGAAATTGCTGTATGCAGCCCACCCTAACTTTCAACAGTGGTTATAAAAATGACCCTTTAAACCAGGAACAGCATTAGAGTAGCTTCACTTTGCTTTCTTTCATGTTCACGTGAGCAGCTGAAGAGCTACTGCAGTGATTCCAGTCCTGTGGGGCAGCTCGTGCCCGTGCACGGCGGCCGGCAGAGCAGTGCCGGTGCACACGACCGGGGAACGCATCCAGGGCAGGTGGGATGAAACATACTGTGGAGGAGACCAGGTCTTTCTGATGACTACAAAAGCAGCCCGAGTGACCAGGCTAAACCAGAGACCAGCTTTTGGATGGCTAAAGTTAGGTCAGATGAAACCCTCTGTTCTTTTCTTTACTAGCAGCAAACAAGCAACTTAGAAGTGAAAAGCTTTTAGACTATAAATAACTCAGCTGTTCAAGTGGCAATTTTTTCTTGTGAAAACAAAATCTATTTCTATCATCTTATCTTTTTAACAGCCTTTTGAAATTACACTTTTTAAAATAAACTTTTTGGGGAAAATGTGTTCTTAAAACATGACCCTCCTTCCCTGCTTTTGGTTACCTTCAACCTGAGCAAAGTAGTGACTCAAGAGGATGATGGGACAAGTCCAGATAGGCTGGATATAGTTATGTGAAAGCGATGACTGTGAAGTGGGATTAAGTCCTTCATCCACTAATTCACACATTGAGATGGAGCTTTTCCAAGCAATCGACAATACGCACCTCCTTGCTGGTGACCTGCTGCAGGCTGGGGTAGGAGGACATGGCCGTATTTGTCATTTATGGGCATTGTGGTTTGAAAGGCAAAAGGAAAGTTTATGCTTAAAGGTTTCCAAAAGCCAGCTTACCAACATCTTGAAATATTGATACCCAAAATTCCTGAATCCTGCACTGCACAAAGGCATAAGTGATAGGAATAACAGAGAGAGAACCCATGGTTAACTACATTGGTGATACTCACTAGAAATGAGCAATTTGTTTTCCAGAACTTACATTTATGAGATGTGCCCCCTAGCACATAAAGAAATGAATATGTATACACAAATGTATCTATGCCAGTATTTAGATACCCACCAGTTCTTTCAGCCCAAATCCAAGATAAAATCCCCATCCCCTTCCCTTACACCAAACTGAGAGGGGAAAATCTGCTCACACCGATGAGCATCCCCATCAGCTCTACGGAA